>NW_028227275.1:4645000-4977500 GCF_978045245.1 Mus caroli
TCAGGAGCAAGGCCTCCTCAGCCCGGTGTATGAAAGGCAGTAGATGCAGAAGCTTGCAGGCGAACAATGTCTGCTTTGTCATTTTTCTGTTTCATTGTCTACAGAGTCTGAGACTACCTCCACGGACAGTGGTTCTGTCCATTTCTATAGCCTCCTTGCCAATCCCGGGGTTTTATTTCCTAACAACTAGCAACAGCCAACAAAGGAAGCCAACTTGTCCTCTGCCTCAACAAGGTAAACAGTGGCTGTCCCCAGTCTGCCCCCCTCCCAGATCACATACAGGTAGGGTAAGGGCCTTGCAGAGGATCTGGAAGGGTGGGACTGAAGTGAATGGGGGCGGGGGGGGTGTCTGAAAACAAATGGCTACCAGGCCTAGCACTTACTGCAGAGCAGTGACAGATGAGAGATGATAACACAAGGAGCATGCCTCTAGCAAGATGGCTGAGGAGGAAGGACTTAGAACCACTGTGCTCCTTAGAAAGGAGACTCTCTCTGTTGGGTTTGGGTCTCCTTGTAGCAAATGGGGTTACATTAGGCTAGGTCTCTGGTTCCTAAAGTCCTTGAGAGATCCTAGAGGGATCCAGAGTGTCCCTTTAGCACCTGTGTGTGAGGCTGATGAGGCAGGTCACAATCTCCCCATGGCACCAACCTGGCCTGCCTTGGTTTGAAGATTGTAAAGTCTTTCCCCCCGGGACCCCCAGTGCTAGCACCTTATGACTGTTTAGAGGTGCTTTTGTTGAGGCCAGGAGACAGTTGACAGTGAACGTCAGCAAAGTAGATTCCTTGATTCCTGTGATTTAGGGTCCTCACTGGCTGGCCCCTAGTACCCCAAGATGTTGTGTACCCTTAGATGTTGACTCCTGGAGATTGAGAAGCCCCAGTCACCATGGGCTGGCTAAACTGTGGCAGGCCTGGTATTCAGTAATGAAGAAGCAGAGAGGATTCTACCACAGGAGTCTGTGCTGCTCTGTTTCCGGTAAGTCCTGAAAGGGCAAAGGGAAGCCCGGATGTGATGGTCAAGGTCTCCACTATGACAGTGGCCACGCCTATACCTTTATTATGGCTTCACGTTGTATGCCACAGCATCTCCTATGACCTCGTCCTATCCTAACACACCACCCACTTTGTCAACAAACAGCCACTGTCTCTCAGATCTTCAAGCACAAGTCATCCCTAAACTCTTGAGCTATTTCTAATGTCACAGCAGGCTGGCCACTGTGTATCCCATGAGGATCGTAAATCAAGCAAGCAAACAACAACAACAACAACAACAACAGCAACAAAACCCAGACAATCATCAGTCAAGTTTTCTTTGAGCCATTCTCTTTGCTATAGGAGCTGCAGGGCAGGGTAAGGGGCCCCTAACCTCTGGGATGAATGGCTTGGATGAAGGCATTCACAACCAGACCACCCCCACCTCCATCCACCCCACCCCTCCCCACCCCCACCACCTACTAAATGACCACAGGCTCCAAAGACAGGTGGACAAATCTGTCAAATAAAAAATAATGTATACCAAAAACAAAACAAAAAAAAAAAACCTTCATCCTGTCCCAGCAGACTGTGAAGCAAAAACAGATGCACACGGCAGAGCTGTAACCCATCCAAGGAGATTCTAAATGTTTAACTGTCTGCCTGGTGCTGATTCTCATCAGAGGGAGTCTCACGATATGGGGTTTTGCAGGCAGCCAGCTCACACATGCAGTTATTTTTCTCTGGTTTTTAAAGAAGCGCTATGCGCATGTTTTCATGTCTACTCTCAAGCTGCCTTTTGGTAAATCGTTATTTACCTTAAGTCCCAGACTCCCTTTTCACACTGGAAAGTTCTTTGCTGGAATCGTCTCAAAGCCCGGAAACCTCTTCCTAATTGGACTGTAGTTTATTTCTGTCTCTAGCAGCAACCACTTCAGATCACTAGCCTGTGGGTGGTTTGCATACGCGCATCATGCAGATGTTACACTCCTGCAGTAGATAGCTAGCCACTCTCTCTCACCATGCAGGGCCTTCCTCCCAAGATGATGTGATGTAAGAAGTCAGCCCCACTAAGGGAAGTGGTAGCCAGATGATGAGTCGGCTCAGAGGCCTCTCTTGCCCCAAATGATGTCATGGCAACCACCTGAGAATGCTCCAGTGGCCTCAGGTCACAGCTCAGCTTTATCTGAGAAACCTACCTTAGCTCCTCCTTCCTTCACCATCATGAAAGGCTGTCTCCCTCACAACTCACATGTCTGGGGATCCTGTCTCAGGCTCTGCTCTGGCCCTGGACTTAAAATAATGTAGAAGAATTTTATTCCAGCAACATGGCTGATCTGGCAAGGGATCACATCCAAAGACCTAGATCTCTGTGATCTGACTGGAATGTAAACACACCACACACCTTTGATCCCTCTCGCTGGAATAGAGGTGCCCTTAGTACACATTATTTAAGGTAAAATTGGTTTGTAGAAGAAGGCAGCCATGTTTGAAAGGGTTGTCTAATGAGGGCCAGACAAAGTGACCAATCAGAGAAAGATTTGACAGAACCAGTCAGAGATAGGATATGCCCAACTATTATAGGAATGGCACGGGAAAGAGGCTATTTGAGAGCAGCACAGGGAGAGAGAGAGTCAGGCAGTTGGGAGGCAGTGCAAAGGAATTGAGTTTGTGAGTTTGTGCAGTTCAGTGTAGGTTAGCAGAGACCGTTGAAGCCAGAGAATAAGAAGGAGCCAGAAGATTAGAACAGATTGCCAGAGTTAGTTTGAGGCCAAGCAGAGCAATTCCGTGAGAAGCTGAGAGAAGCCAGATTGAATCAGTCAGCTTGTAGAGGAGTTCAAGCCAGAACAGCTGAGTTGAAGCAGCCAGTCAGAGTTTAGAAAGAACTAGAGGTGTGTGTGTGTGTGTGGGGGGGTGTTATTTAGCAGTAAGCTTCTGTGATGACAATTACATCAGGCAAATAAAAGATACTTTTGTAAAACAGTGCAGGAATCCAAGTTGCGATGGTTCTGGAGAGGCTCCAGTCTGAAGTACTTTTAGCTGGCATCATAGATGGTCCATAGTTGCCCTACGGTAGTCCCTCTTCTTTAGTTCCTTTTAGAGGTTTAGCTTGTCTGGCAGAAGCAAGTCAGGCATCAAGCAGGAAGACGGGTCTTTAGTACATGTGCCTTGACTTCAATGAATGGATTCTTCCCAAGGGGTAATCCCTTACCCGATGACCCATTTTGATCCCTGGAACCAATAACTGAAAGAGAGAACTGACTCCCTAATGTTGTCCTATGACTTACATATACACACCATGACATCCCTGTGCCTGTGCCTACACTGACACACACACACACACCATAACAAATTTTTAAAAACTGAATAAAGAAAAGACTCCAAAACAGTATCATTAACTGGGAACAAACTTCAGACACACAAATTTCACATCCAACCCATAAGAGCCTCCATCACTGACAGGCTTGAGGCAGACTTAAGGCTATAGCGCAAGGCAGGGCAGACACGTGAAGGGCCATGCAGATGGGCTGTCCCTTACCAGACCATGACCATCGTCTGAAACTCTCCCTTAGAGATTCAGTGGATGGAACCATGAAGCTGAAACACAATGTGCTTTATTATGCTGTCAGCTGTTAGCACTTTCATGGGAATATTTTTGTTCCAGATCTCGATGTGGCAATTAGTCCATGAAGCACTGGCTAGGGAGGAAAGTTAAGACCAGAATAGAAATGTGGGATCAGGCAGCTGTGCCACAGGCTGGGGTGATGCAAGGAGCCATAGACAAGATCTGGCTTCTCCCAGATTAGCCATCTCCTAGTGATGGGGTTCTTATGGATGGATGCAAAATGTCTCCCACAGGCTCGTATGCTTGAATGTTTTATTTAAACTATTGTTGTTGTTGTTGTTGTTACTGTGTAGTGGTGGTGTTGGGGTGGAGTGCAAGCAAGCTGCTATGATGGACATGTAGTTGTCAGCAGACAATATTCTGAAGCCTGTTCTTCTGCCCTGAGTTCCAGGAATCAAACTCTAGTGGTCAGACTTGAGCTGTAAGCATGTCTAAATGCTGAGCCACTTCTCTGGCCTGAGCTTGTGGAGCCTTCAGGAGGAGATGGGGCCTAGTTGGGAAGCAGTGCTTCACTGAGGGGTGGGACATGAAAGTGGTTGGCCTGCTTGGCTTCTGACTTCATGATGGGTGCTATCCCCTGAACCCTTTCTCCCTTAAGTAGCCTCTGTCCAATGTTTGGTAGAGTCACAGTGACAGTAAACCATGGCACACTCCTGCTTCCCTACATCAGAACGATTAAATGATGGACACATGACAGGAATGGAGCATGCTTGTTCTCAGCACAAAGACACACATCTTATCATCCAACGGAGTGGAAGTACCCAGGATAAACGAATTCACGGAAACAACATCGAACAGTGGTTTCCAGGGGTCTGAGAAGGAATGAGTCATGAACAAGTTCTGTATATCTGTTGCCCAACAGTTGGAATATGTAATAAATATGATGGAACTGAATGTTGAAACACTGGTGGTGGCAAATGTTATATCGTATATATTTTGTTATAATTCTAAATAATTTTAAGTGCGTGTACTTCAAAGGCAGTTTCCAACCTCTTGTTGAGTACACCCATGGGAGCTGTTTGCTTCTGACTCCCTTGGCAATCCCCCACCCTAAGAGGAAAGTTTTAAAAACTAAACTAAACTAAAATAAAATAAAATAAATAACTCCCCATTTTCAAATTCACCCACATTCCAAAATTTTGAATATTGATAATTTTTTCCATAATGGAGTTATTACCAGCCCCACCCTGCCTGACTCCACAGTCCACTCCACTCGCTCTACTCTGGAAGTCTCTGCCGCTCTCTGCTGTCCCAGTCCCTCTTTCAATCCCCCCCCCCCCCCCCCGTTTTGAGTTTCATTTTTTTCCTTTCAGGATATTCTTCTAGCTCTCTGTCTGTTGCTGTGATAAGACACAGTGACCCAAAGCAACTTGGGAGAGGAAGGGAAGAAAGGGTTTGTTTCACTTCACTGCCCTTCAATGAATGAAGTTGGGGCAAGAACTCAAGCAGAGGCTGGAGGTGGCAACAGTGGAGGGTGCTGCTCATTGCCCTGTTCACTGGTTCGCTCAGCTAGCTCTCTTCTAGAGCCCTTGCCTACTTGTCTAGGGATGGCTCCACCCACAGTGGGCTGGACCCTCTGACGTCAGTCATGAATCAAGACAGTCTCTCAAAGACGTGCCCACAGGCCGGTCTGATCTGGGCAATCCCTCCATTGGGGTTCCCTCTTCCCAGGTGATTCTAGATGTGTCAAGTTGGCAATAAAAGTTCATTCTTCCTGTCCCGAGCACGTTCCTTTGCGCTGCCCCATGCTTCGGGGAGCTCACTGGTCTTCATTCTCACTACTGGAGCAGAAGAAAGCTCAAGACTGATTTTGATTGATTTCTTCTTAGTCAAGTTAGGGGACAGAATGGGATAGAAATAGGAGCCTGTGGAGGAATGAATGGAATGGGAAGGAGGTGGAAAACCCCTCTCCTATGCAGATTTTCCCTCTTTCAAATCAGTGTACCGGTGTGATTGTGTGTGTGTGTGTGTGTGTGTGTGTGTGTGTGTGTGTGTGTGTGTGACTCTGTGTGTGCACACATGTGTATGTGTGTATGTGACTATGTGTAACTGTGTGTGTAAATCTGTGTGTGTGAAAGTGTGTGTAACTCTGTGTGCACTCATGTGTGTGCATGCAAATGTGTGTTTGACTATGTGTATATGTGTATGTGTGACTGTGTGTGTGCACGTGTGCATGCATGCAAGAATGTGTATGACTCTATGTGTGACTGTGTGTGACTCTGTTTGTGTATGTGTGATTGTGTGTGTCTATGTGTGTATGACTGTGTTGTGTGCATGTATATGTGTGACCCTGTGTGGGTGTGTGTGCGTGTGTGCATGCAAGCATATGTATGTGTATACATGACTGTGTGACTGTGTGTCTGTGTATGTGACTCTGTCTGTGACTGTGTGTATATGTGTGTGTGTGACATATGTGTATGTGTGTATGTTTATGTGTCTGTGTGTGTTGGGAACAAAATAAAGGGAGGATGGGGGGGCAGGGGAAGAGGGGGAAGGGAAAAGAGGCCCACGCCCCACCAGAGTTTCCCTATTCTCTGGTCAGTCAGGTGTGGGAGGGCTGCTACCTACCCTATCCACTCATCCCTGGGTGGACATTCCTCTATCCCACTCTTCAGGGGGTGGCCAAGGGGCAGCCCTGCCTGGGGACCCTGGAGCTACTTTGCTAAAGCCCCAGGATTGCAGGAGAGAGGGAATAGGGGAAGAAGTTCCCAACACTGACCAGAGTGCGCAGCGGGCCTTGATGATGCAGAGACTCTCTATGGTTTAAGAGCTTTATTATAGAAATGCAGGGGAAAGAGAGAAGAGGGTGGAGGCTAGAAGAAAGAAAGAGAAAGAAGGAGAGAGGAGAGGAAAGAAGACAAAGGGAAGAGGAGAGAGAAGTGAGAGAAGTGAGAGGTAAAGGAACAAAGGAGTAAGAGAGCGAGGTGGGGGCCTAACAGCCCCTTTTATGGTCTTCACTGTTGCTAGGTAACTGGGGAGGAGTTTAGCCTGAAGGTCAGAAGCTTGGGCCATTGCTTACATGACTACTGACCATGTTTGTGGGGACTGTGGGAGGTGGTACCTTAGGCAGGGGCCAGAGTCCAGGAGCACGAGGGAACGCCTACAGTGTCATGTAGGTGAATTATAACCATCGGGGTTCAGACCTCAGCTCAACTGGATACCAGCCTGCAATTCCCCACATGTGTGTGCACATGTGTGTGCATGCAAGCATGTGTATGTGACTGTGTATGTGTGACTGTGTGTATGTGTGTTTATGTGTGTGACTCTGTGCGTGCACATGTGTGTGCATATAAGCATGTATATGTATTTGTAAACACACACTAGGCTATACATGCATAAGTGAGGGTCAAGGTAGAACTCAGGTATCTTCATCCATGTTCTCCACTGTAGTTTTGAGTCAGGGTCTCTCTGAACTTGGAGATCATTGATTTGGCTGCATTACCTCCATCCTCCTGATCTCTGCCTCCCAGTACTGGGGCTAGAGGAGTGTGCTGTCACAGCCGGGCTTTTACATGGACCCTGGGATCTGAACTCAGGTCCTCATGCTTGCGTAGTACACGTTTTTCTGAGCCTTCCCCCAGCCCCAGAACTCTCACCCTTATCTTAGTGAAGTTCCTGTTGCTCTGATGAAAGACAACAACCCAAGCAATTTATAAAAGAAAGCATTTAGTTGTGCTCAAAGTTACAGAGGAAAGCCATGGCAACAGCAACACGGCTCACATCTCAAGCTCTAAGCAGGAGGCATGGAGCACAATGGGAATGGTTTTAGTTTTTGGAAACCTCAAAGCCCGCTTCCAGTGACACACCTCCTCCAGCAAGGCCACACCTCCTAATCCTTCCTAAACATTTCTGTCAACTGGGAACCAGTTGACAAAATACAAAAGCCCATGGGACCACTCCCACCCAAGTCACCACAATCCTTTATTTCTCAGATATCACTCGTTTGGATCTGTGTTCTTTTCTGTCACCACCACTTCCTTTGGAAAGTGTTGCGAACACAATTCCATAGACCATATTAAATCCCACTGTGTACAAGATGTCACCCAAGTGTTAGAAACGCCATCTGCCTTCCTGTGCTTATGGTCTGGGGAAAGGAACCAAGCGGTGGAGTCATATTCCCAGGTCAAGCACAGCCTGTTCTTTCTGCCTTAGAGATCTAAGGAAGGATGCAGGGGTCTCCAGATGCAGCTAGTTTAGATGCAGCTGTTTTACCGAGGATTGATGTCCCTTGCTTCTCCAGTAGGTAAGGGGATAAAAGGGGAGATCTAATAACTAGTGGAGACAGGACAATTCCTCAGTGTGGGGGTGTCACCACTTTCCAGAACATTCAGCAGTCCTGCTTCTAGGCACCAAATGCTGGAAGATCTTCAGTGATCTTCCATGAGTCCCCACATACTTTCAGCCACCTGACCAGGAGCCTCCAGGTCACAGAGAATGTCCAGTTCCTTTCCAGTTGTCTCTTTCCGTGACTCTGGGTATTGCCCCATGACCCTTAGAGCCTGGAGCTGAGAAGGAGCTCACACACCATGGAATGGTTACTTGAGGGAACGCAGGATAATGTATTGGGAATCCTGTCCACCTTCCACTGCAGTCTGACCCAGCCAAGTCTCCATAGAGCCTGTAGAGTTTTAGCTACACATTAAAACTGTTGGGAGCCCCATGGTGGTGGTGGGGGGGTAGGGTGGGGCTCTGGCTCCATGGACTGGTCTAAGTGCCTCAGAGAAGTCTGAGGCTAGGCACAACTGTTTCAGAGGAGCCAGATAGATTCTGGACTGGGGACTCCTACAGCTGTTAAGAGTGCAGGAATTCTACCAACGTCATGTTGGAACTCAAGCCCCCCCAACAACTATAGGAAGAGGCAGTTGGCACAGAAGGCTCTGCCTTCATGGAAGAGATTGGTGTCTTATAAAAGGGCAGGCAGAACATCAAGGCCCTCTTGAGCCTTCTGTCCTTTGCTATGTGTGAGGACTCTGTAGTACTCCCTTCTGGAAGGCTTGGTGACTCTACTGCCATGGGAGCAGAGACTACCAGACACAGACCAGGGCTGGTGCCATCCTCGATCTAACCCAAAGGACATCCTGAGGGAAGCAGAGGAGGCGGGGAGGCTGTCTTAGTCAGGGTTCCTATTGCTGTGGTGAAACTCCATGATCAAAAGTCAGTTGGGGAGGAAAGGGTTTATTCGGCTTCTCTATCACTCCTTATCTCTAAAGGAAGTCAGGGCAGGACCCCAAACAGGTCAGGGACTTGGGGGACAGGAGCTGGTGGCATGCTGCTTACTGGCTTGCTCCTCATGGCTTGCTCAGCCTGCTTTCTTTATAGAATCCAGGACCATCAGCCCAGGGATGGCACCTCCCACAAGAGACTGGGCCCTCTCCCATCAATCACTAATTAAGAAAATGACCTGTATGGATCTTATGAAGGAACATTCTCAATTAAGTTTCCCTCCTCTCAGATGACTTTAGCTTGTGTCAAGTTAATATTAGCCAGCACAATTATTACAGCCAACGCAAATGTGACTTAAGGATGTCCTAGGATGAAGAAAATGATCTTAGGATTAAGGAACCACATGGTGTGAACCCCGGGATGAAAGGGTCCTGAAAGCAGGTTAGTGTAGACCCGGCACAGGGTTCTTTCTAACAGGCTGTTGGCTGCCTCTGCTTCTTTTTCCTCTTAACTCTCTTCATCCCTGTGACTGACAGGCGGTGGAAGAATAGAGACCAGTCAGAACCACTGCCCTTCTCACTATAGAAATCACTTTATCAGCATAGCCCAGTGGTATAGGCCTGCAACCCCAGCTTTTAGGGAAGCCAAGGCAGGATAATTTCTTTTTAAAGCCTGCTGGTGCTACAAAAGGAGTTCAAGTCCAACTAGAGGAACTTAGTGAGTCCTTATCCCAAAACAAAAAGTAAAGCGCTCAGGGGTGTAGCTAGGGGAGGACTTGCCTAGAGGTTTACTATCCAGCGCTGCGCTGTGCTGCGCACACCAGAGGATCGGGGAGCACACTCGGTTTGCCTAGTCAAAGCTGGGTTTGAGACTTTGAAGGTCTATGGGACGGTGAAAGGCCTGGCAAGCCAGCTCTGCATGAATCTCACCTGAGCGCCATAAAACACGACGACACCGAGAGAAGCTGGGGTAAGGCAGTGTGTTTGTCACAATCTAAATGCCATGCGGGTTCACCCGAGTTTCCATACAGATTAATTTCAGAGCAATTATCCTAACTTCACTGCACTGTGTAAAGCACTTTGGGGAGACGTGATGCCCTTGCTGAATGGGCAGCAAAGATCTGGGCAGTGGCAAGGGCTTTAGAATCACTCCCCCAAACTCCTGGGTCTTCTCAGTTCAGGCAGGTAGGTCTTACCCATCTTCGTTGAGAGGAACAAGACCAGATCCCATAATTAGCACAGTGTAGTCAACTTGGGATACCTGTTCAGCCACAAAATAGGATGTATAATTTGTTTCATTGAATGGATAGAGAGTGAGAAGGGATGGGGTAAATTAACCATAAATTTAGGGAGCTGACACACTGTGGATGCAGACAGAATATGCTACATTAGCGGACAGAGAAAAGGTCAGACTCCAAAGGCCACACAGGAGAAAAATGGACTTCCCATTGAAACTCCACTGATGCAAAAGAAAATAGTTGGAGTTTGGGGTGTGTCTGGAGCAGTGTTGCTGGGGGCTTTGGTCTTGTTAAGGGAGAGGGGGAAGGAACGGCTCAATGGACCAGTCCCAGGACCCAGCAGGAAGCTGCTGGGAGCCATCAAGTTTAGTCTTTCTGATCCTTTAAGCATGACTTTCCAGACAGCTCAGAGAAAAGCTGCGTTAGGATGGCTGCTGACTTTGGGGCCCCATGCAATCACTGGGTGCATCAGTCCGGCTATGTGGCAGCCATTTTTCATAGTTCTATTGTGTCATCTGAGGTCAAGGCACAGGTAGATTCTATATGCGGTTCTAACCCTCTTCTTTGCTTGTATGTAGCCATATTCCTACTGTCTTCGTGTGGCAAAGGACACACGCTGGCTTCTCTTCTTTGCCTTATGAGGGCACCAATCCTACTCTGAGCACTCGACTGTCATTATCTAAAGCTAAATGCAGTCTCTTCCCAGAGGCCCCTGGTAGAACCTGCTGGGGACAGCATGTGAGTTCAAATCCTCAGCACGTAGCACATGACAACTATCCAGGGTGCAGGTGACGGGCCCGCTGCAGGATGCTCTCTGACCTTCACCTTCACCAACAGCCAACTAAGCCTACAAGTGCTTAAGACTGGGCTGTTTCCTTTCCCACAGTCCAGTCTTTTGGGGACAAAGTTGGAGAAAGAAGAAAGAAGAAAGACTCCCGTCGGCTGTAGCCCAGCCAAGGAGAGGCTGCAAACACTGTGTTAGTGAGCTGGGGTTAGTGAGTCTTGTTCCAAAAAGGGACTCAAGGCACCTTGCTGTGCTAAACATCCGCATGACAGACAGGGACAAAATAACAGGAAAACAAGACAAGAAGGGACAAAATATGGACCAAGTCTAAAAATAGAAGGCGAATTAACTCTATTCAGCGTAGTAGGCAATGGTGCCATGTTTTCTGGGAGGCCAAAGGCAGGCTGTGCCATCTCCCTTTTGAATTAAGAGTTAAATGGTACTCCCTCCATTCAGGGACCTGCATTTCAATGAGCCCCTTCTGGTTCTGTGGATTTTTTTTTCTTTTTGGCTCTCTGACCCAAAAATCTCCATTTCAATAAGAAAATGGTGCTCCATCAGAACCCATCACAGCCTCCATGGAATGGCCTTCCTCCCTGGGTCCTTTTCTAGGGCACTTGGCAGGCTGTGGGTGTGTGAGAGGAGGTCAGAGGTCAGGGAAGACTCAGGCAGCCTGCTCAGAACAGGAACTGCATATTTCAGAAGAGAAGACTCTGCACAACCCATTTATTTCATCGTCTGCATGTAAATGGCTCTGGACTGAACAATTTCCTGGAAGGGAATGGGACAGGGTAGGCACCCTGCCCCACCACCGTTCTAAGGCAAAGCAGAACCTGTGGGTACAGGGGAGCCTGCTCCGCTCTGGCCCTGTAGGCACTGTGAAACTGTGCATGTTTATTCTGTTCTGGTTATTCTTATTTGGAGAACAAAGGCTATCTTTTCTTTCAACTCTGAGACTTGTTTGCCAAGATTATCTTTATTTAAACTCTCTGTGTTAACAAGCGACACCTCCCTCATCTCAGGCACGGGAGTCATTTTACCAAGAACAAAACACAAGAACAACAAAACCCAGAAAAGCGAGGAAGGAAAGCTACAAGGGCAAGATGCTGAGACTTCCCAAGGATCCCCACAAATCAGCAGGGTCAAGTTCAAGGGTCTCAGCAAGACAAAGGGGTCTAGTGCCTTCTGACTCCTCCAACTTGGCACGGCAGTCTTCCTTCCAAAGGCCCTGCCCTAGTCCTTCCCCTCCTACTTTCTCTCTTTAAAAAAGATTTAGAGACAGCATTCTGTATCCCAGGACTGTCTAGAACTTTAACATAGCCATGGATGACCTTGAACTTCTGGCTCCCCTGCCTCCTTGCCCCAAACCCTAGGATTACAGACAGGTATGCACCACCATTCCCAGTTTAACTGGTGCTGGGAATCAAACCCAAGGCTTCCTGTCTGCTAAGCAAGCACATTAGGAACTGTGTTCCATTCCAGGAACTCACAATAAACACCTCAGATCTAAGTGCTCAAATCTGCCATGCCCCGAGTGCTATATCGGAAAGCAGCAGAGAATTAGTGTCTTCCCAACACTGCTGTATACAGCCTTTCGCCAATGGCTAACTAAACTTCTGCGTGACTCCCTCGTCTGAGATGAGGGATCACTTAGGCTAGGTGGAATTATGGGCTGCACTAGCTCCTCCCTCAGACTCCCACATTGACGCTTTAATTCCTGGTAGATCGCCACGTGGCTGCATTTGAGAATGAACTTTTAAAGAAACACCCGAATTACAGTGAGGATCTTCAGGGTGACTCTGATGTCACCTGCAGAGGTCCTCATAAGAAGAGATGCGACACTCAGAGCTATGAGTTTTCCTCTTAGGACTGCTTTCATTATGTCCCAAACGTTTGGGTATGTTGTGGCTTCATTTTCATTAAACTCTAAAAAGTCTTTAATTTCTTTATTTCATCCTTGACCAAGTTATCACTGAGTAGAATGTTGTTCAACTTCCATGTGTATGTTGTTATTGAAGATCAGCCTTAGTCCGTGGTGATCTGATAGGCTGCATGGGATGATTTCAATATTTTTGTATCTGTTGAGGTCTGTTTGGTGACCGATTATATGGTCAGTTTTGGAGAAGGTACCATGAGGTGCTGAGAAGAAGGTCTATCCTTTTGTTTTAGAATGAAATGTTCTATAGATATCTGTTAAATCCATTTGTTTCATAACTTCTGTTAGTTTCACTGTGCCTTTGTTTAGTTTCTGTTTCCATGATCTGTTCATTGGTGAGAGTGGGATGTTGAAGTCTCCCACTATTATTGTGTGAGGTGCAATGTGTGCTTTGAGTTTTAGCAAAGTTTCTTTAATGAATGTGGATGCCCTTGCGTTTGGAGCATAGATGTTCAGAATTGAGAGTTCATCTTGGTAAATTTGACCTTTAATGAGTAAGAAGTGACCCTCCTTATCTTTTTTGATAACTTTAGGTTGAAAGTCGATTTTATTTGATATTAGAATGGCTACTCCAGCATGTTTCTTGGGACCATTTGCTTGGAAAATTGTTTTCCAGACTTTTACTCTGAGGTAGTATCTGTCTTTATCCCTGAGGTGGGTTTCCTGTATGCAGCAAAATGTTGGGTTCTGTTTATGTAACCAGTCTGTTAGTCTATGTCTTTTTATTGGGGAATTGAGTCCATTGATATTAAGAGATATTAAGGAAAAGTTGTTGTTGCTTCCTGTTACTTTTGTTGTTAGAGTTGGCATTCTGTTCATGTGGCTGTCTCCTTTAGGTTTGTTGAAAGATTGATTTCTTGCTTTTCCCCAAGCTTAGTTTCCCTCTTTGTGTTGGAGTTTTCCCTTTATTATCCTTTGAAGGATTTGTGGAAAGATATTGTGTAAATTTTGTTTTGTCATGAAATACCTCGGTTTCTTCATCTACAGTAATTGAGAGTTTTGCTGGGTATAGTAGACACTATTGCAGATGCCAACAAGATTTTGTTGATAGGACTCTGAGTTAGCTATCTCCTGTAAGGCTATGCTAATGCCTGGCAAATACAGAAGTGGATGCTCATAGTCATCCATTGGATGGAGCACAGGGTCCCCAATGAAGGAGTTAGAGAAAGTACCCAAGGAGCTGAAGGTGTCTGCAGCCCTATAGGAGGAGCAACAATATGAACTAATCAGTACCCCCAGAGCTCCCTGGAACTAAACCAGCAATCAGAGAAAATACATAGTGGCACTCATGTCTCTAGCTGCATATGTAGCAGAGAATGGCCTAGTCAGCCATCAATGGGCAGAGAGACCCTTGGTCTTGTAAAGATTCTATGCCAGGAAGCAGGAGTGGGTAGGTTGGGGAGCAGGGGGAGGTAGAGGGGATAGAGGATTTGGGGAGAGGAAACTAGGAAAGGGGATAGCATTTGAAGTGTAAATGAAGAAAATATCTCATAAAAATATATTTTAGAAGAAGAAGAAGAAGAAAGAAAGAAAGAAAGAAAGAAAGAAAGAAAGAAAGAAAGAAAGAAAGAAAGAAAGAAAGGAAGGAAGGAAGGAAGAAAGAAGAAAGAAAGAAAGAAAGAAAGAAAGAAAGAAAGAAAGAAAGAAAGAAAGGAAGGAAGGAAGGAAGGAAGGAAGGAAGGAAGGAAGGAAGGAAGAAAGAAAGAAAGAAAGAAAGAAAGAAAGAAAGAAAGAAAGAAAGAAAGAAAGAAAGGAAGGAAGGAAGGAAGGAAGGAAGAAAGGAAGAAAGAAGGTGCAGTGTAGCTGCCGGATGTTCAGCCCTAAGCAGGACATCTGTATCTTGCCTCCATGGCTCAGGGAACATTGTAGAAGAGGGAGAGAAAGCTGGTAAAATTGGAGGGGGAGAAGTGAAGCAGCGGCCTCAGGCTGTGGGAGGGCTGTAATCGGGAATACACAGCAGTTTTGGCTACCTGCACAAGACCTGCAAACACACACATACGTGTAAACACATATGCAGGCATAGGCACACACATGCATACATGTGCACACACAATACAATATCATCCAATACCATACAATAAAATAAAAATAGACAGAGGTTTAGTTGAGAAAAAGAAGGGGAGCCTAGTAGGAGTGGTAGAGAGAGGGGAGAGTAAATGGGGGGAGAGTTGTGAATATATGATCACATCATATCATATCATATATATATATGTAAAATCATTTTAAAAAAATCTAAACACAGACAGCAAATACAAAGAGGACCCAGAAACTCGCAGCAAGAAGGGGTTCCGAGCAAATGAGAAAGCATTTGGTAGGAACCATACCTGCCCGTTCTCACCTGCCCACACACGTTCTCACCTGGACTTTAAGCCCCTACCTAGCCTGTAAGGAATAAACATGTGTGGCCTCAGACCCACCTGCCTCTGCCTCCTGCTGCTGGAACTAAGGGCACAGGCCACCATACCCAGCATCTTTTCAGTTCTTGAGAGACACTGTCAAGTAGCTGTGCTGGAGTTCATGGGCCAAATGTAACTTTTACTATAAGATAATTCAGCATATGTGGGGGACCTTTGCTCCTTAGATATCATAGTGCCAAAATTGAAAGAAGAAAAGGGTTCGTCAGCCAGAAAACTCCTTTACAGTATTGGACAGTTTATTACCAAAACCCTCAACTTCTTATCGTTTCTTTTTATTTTGATTGCCTGTATTTATGTATGTGTGTGCCATGGTGTGCAATGTGGAGGTCAGAGAACAGCCTGCAAGAATTGATTCTCTCCTTCCAACATGTCAGACCCGACGATTCCATTCCAGAACTTCACCTACCGTTGACCTTGTAGCCACTACCTGAAGGCTGTCCAGCACACTGCACCCCACCCGAGGCTGCCCATTAATCATGGGCCAAAGAGGCTTTGCCTGGCAGAGGAGCTACAGGGTTCTGGAACAGGATGCAGCCATTGGCAGACGGGTTCTCTTATCAGGACCTCGCAGTCAGAGAAAAGGCTCCTGTCTGTGGAGAGGGTGGCTTTTGTTTGCTTTCTCTTTTAGCTAAAGGGAATTCCTGGGGAAAAGGGATGCCAGAGAAAAGGAAATGCTTGCCAATAAGAAAAATCCTTCCCAGCCGGACTCCTGCCCCACCCGAAGGACAGCCCCAGCTTCAAAGGGTTCAGCAAGTGTCCCTCACACTCGGGGTCAGCTCCAGTCCAAGGGAGCTTGCTTGCCCTTTCTTGCAGAGGTCTGCTCCTGGTTTCCTCCGGCTGCCAGGGCTGCATTTTAGATCAATCAAGGAAGCCCAGGAACGCAGACACTCAGCCCTTCTTGCGTTTTCCTAAGGGTTGAGGCCTAGAAGGGCCAAGGAAATGAGAAGAGGCCTAGTAACCTCCCTGTCCAAGAGGAAGGTGCCAAAGTCAGAGAGTTGTGCCCCAAGCTGCACAGTGAGATTGAAAGACAAGCTGGGAACAGACTGTGTCTCTGCCTGGCAGCTGGCCTCCAGTTCTCCAAACTTGCATCGTGCCTGTGTGCTTTGCTGTTGAGATGTCGCTGTCTGTTGGTGGGTGTTGCAAGTGGAGGTTTTGAGAGAGGGCTGTGCATTGGGATCGTATCCAAGGCCACTGAAGAGACCCTGGTTGGTTTTACATCAACTTGACACAAGCTAAAGGCATCTGAGAGGAGCGAACCTCAGTTAAGAAAATGCCTCCATAAGATCCAGCCTTAAGGCATTTTCTTGATTAGTGATTGATGGGGGAGGGCCCAGCCCACTTTGGGTCTCATCGTCCCTGGGCTGGTGGTCCTGGGTTCTATGAGAAAGCAGGCTGAGCAAGCCATGAGGAACAAGCCAGTAAGCAGCACCCCTCCATGGCCTCTGCTTCAGCTCCTGCTCCAGGTTCCTGACCTGTTTGCGTTCCAGTTTTGACTTCCTTCAATGATGGACTTCAGTGTGGGAACAAGCCAAATAAACCCTTTCCTTCTTAGCCTGCTTTTGGCTGCAGTGCTTCATCGCTACAATGAATACCCTAAGACAGCCTCTCTATATATTTTAGGCTAGTTCCAAATGGTCATCCTCCTGTCTCTGTCATTCTAGTGCCATCATGCCCAGGCCTTGAGGACCAGAAATGTTGAGTCCTGTCATGTCAAGCATGATGGGAGATACACTGAATGAATGTGCCATCTGGTAGGAATCCAGTTCTAAATATTAGGTCTTTGCAAAAGAGGCACCTGGGAAAAAAATGTAGTCATATTGAGGTATAACCTACATGGCTGCATAGTGACTTTCTAAGGAGGTCAGAGGGCATGGGTGGTGGAGGCACCCGCTAAGACCTGCCCAGAGGCTGGAGAAGGGATGCTGTCTGCTCACAGAGAGTTCCTTGGAAGTGAGTGGGGAATTGTGGGCAGGAGGAGTCACACCCAAGGCTGTCCTCTGACCTCCAAAGTGTGTGCATAAATTCTCTCTCTCTCTCTCACACACACACACACACACACACACACACACACTACACCGCAAATCAAAACAAAATAAAACACCAACAGCCTATTCTGAAGTCTGTTTCCCAGAAACATTACCACTAATAGGGCCTCTACCTGGTCCTCATGTGAGATTCCTCGAGACAGGGGAATACCATTGAAACACCATGAAGTGTAATTGTGTTCCAGGGTCACAGCTCTGCCTGCTTCTTCCCACTTCTCTCTCTTGCTGCCCCGCTTCTCCAACAGTTCCTTGTGGGGACAGTCATGCTGGGTATCTTTGCACATGAATCCAACCACATCCCATCTCTGTGCATGGATCCTGCCACAAAGTCAGCAGAGAGAGAGAGAGCTTTCATCTTGCAGGGCCTCTGGGGGCCTGAGTGTTCTGGTCCTGCTCAGTCTGCCCCTGTCCAGTCAGGGTTCGTCAGCTTATTCCCACTGCACTCCCTGGGTGACCTTTCTCAGGGCTCCAGGAGAGAGCCTGAGTTCCGGGCATGGGATGAAGGCTGGGTGAGCTTCAGAGAGAGTGCTGGATAACAAAGGCACGTGCTCTTGAAAATTGTCAAGGGGACAAATCAGGAACCCACAGTTTTTTTGATCAACAAAACTTAAATAGAAACGGAGGCTATTCATTATGCTACCAGATTTAGAGCTTTTAACAAGAAACACTCTCGTGCTTCAAGAGAAAAAAAAAATAGGTCCTCAGAAGTCTGTCTTGCTCTGGCCAATGAGCTTCCAAATTTTGGTGGCATTATAAGTGGTGTCAGGATGACCCATCAACGTGTAAAGATTTTCAAAATTTTATCTTTCTGGAATGAGTCGGTACATTTCAATTCCCATTCAAAGTTGCTTTAAAGATATAAGTAGATGATCACATTTACTTTTGAGTCCCAGCAGCCTCTTTTTTTTCATAAGGATGAAGTTTGTTAGTCTGTCCCACGTGTCTCTCACACCAACAGCCTGGACAACCATGCATGTGTTGCTGTGTTTGTGACCGTGTAGCAGCTACAAAGCTTAAATCTAGCTAAGCCCCTGTATTTGGGCAAGACAGGGTAGCCTTGTTCCAGAGCCAGGCTGAAGGAGAAGTCTAGGAGCACAGGAGATGTAGCTGAGACTGTGAGGGGAGCTATAGATAGAGCTGTTCTGTCTAGTGTCCCCCTGTCCCACTGGGACATTAGCTGGGGGATCTGCATGCACACAGCCATTGATAATTAGAACCATGTGTCCCTTCACTCTGGCCCAAGCTGGTACAGGGGTATGAAGATGCCTAACCAAAGACTCAAAAGTCCTAAAAGGAGGGCCAGGCCAGGCTGGGGTATCAGGAAGTCTGTTCTAGACAAAGTTGGAGAGGGGGAATGAGTAAGAGTAAGAGGCAGAACCCAGGACAGCCTCCAGCAAATACCGTGGTGGCCACCCCTCAAAACGGGCAAATCACAAAGAGGTCCATACTACTTACAGTAGGAACCCAGCACAGGATCCCCTTAAATCCCTCCCGGCCTCTGCAGGCCATGATAGGAGCGAACCTCTCTCTGGAGGAGGTAGACAGCCACTCACCAGATAAAAGGCAGCTTTACTAGTTCCGGGCTCAATGGTTAACTGAAGCCCCCAGGAGTAAATGCCAAAGAGCCCTTAGTATAAGTCTAGTACCCCAAGTCAGCGTGCCTCAGGGGACCAGCAGTGTTTGTCATGTGGCTCCTTTCTCGGGGTGACGAAATGGAAGAAACGGGAGGGATGTTTATGGAGTGGAAGTCTAGGAGAGTACAAAACAGGCTTCCACGCAGCTGGCCTGAGTCAACAGACCGCCTCCCTCGTGTAGAGAAATGCATCCTTTTCCAGTCACACAGGTGAAATCACACGAAGACTGATTCCACGGTCTCTAGGTTTTGCTGGAATCTTGTGATAGCAAATATTGATTGAAGCTGGTGGGCCGCCAGCACGGTCTGTCAATGTTTGAGAACTCTGGAAACTCTGGCAGGCTGTAGTGGAGAGGATGGGACTGAGTTCCGTCCCCGTGTCTGTTACCAACCGGCAGTGTGTCCTTCCATGACCCTCATGGGCTCATGGCCTGCCTGGTTTCCGCATTTGTAGAAGAACTGGATCTTTGCAGTTGGACTAGATCTTTTCCAGATCTACAAATGAGTGATCTTATGACATAAAGTGATCGTATGGCATTGCTAAAGTCATCTGATGTTAATTTGGACTTCAAATCCATTCTGATTAATGTTTTCAGGCTCAGGGGGTGGCCTGAAGTGCACTTGCAAAATCCAAATTGGTCCCTTCCAAAGCCTAAGTCAACAGAAGGCTGGTGGCCTTTGGCAGCCACTTGGGGTCTCCAGGCTGGCAGATGGTATGGACTTTGGTACCATTGACAAAGTGTGGTTCACCTCTGTCTGGAGCCTACAGTAAAACCATATTAAGTTTTTTGTGTTCCTGTTTCTAGCTGGATAGACACGGTTCAAATAGGGCTGAAAGCCCCAAGGGAGACAACTAGAATTTTAATTACAATCTCTCAAGACCATCAAAGCCATATTAAGGAATGCTCTGAGTTCCAAATCCTACGAGCATGGGTCAACTCCCTGCAACCAGATAAGTCTCACGTTACAAACACTGGAAAGAAACAAGGCAGCTTTGACCACTGGATGCTCACAGGAAACCTGGCTGATGACAGGGTCTGGCCTTATCTCAAATACCCGTGGCTCTCCTTTACCAATAGGGGACAGAATGAAAAAGGAGGTGGTTTCTTGTGCATAGGGATATAGCTCGGCCGTGACAATGGCAGCCTTTCTAATGCTCAGCTCCAGACTGACATGTGTATTTGGGGATGACAAAGGGGATGTTTTAGCATTTGTGTGAGTAGCATTTGTGTAAGTGTTTATTTGTGTGAGTGTTCCTAATGAAAGAGGGAATGCTGTCAGTATGGTCTATAGAACAGTGGTCTGGATTGGTGGTGCACAGAATGGCTACGTAGCCATGGAACTTAGCCATCCTTGGGTGATTGTACTGGCTAGTTTTGTGTCAACTTGACACAGCTGGAGTTATCACAGAGAAAGGAGCTTCAGTTGAGGAAATGCCTCCATGAGATCCAACTGTAAGGCATTTTCTCAATTAGTGATCAAGGGGGAAGGGACCCTTGTGGGTGGGACCATCTCTGGACTGGTAGTCTTGGGTTCTATAAGAGAGCAGGCTGAGCAAGCCAGGGGAAGCAAGCCAGTAAAGAACATCCCTCCATGGCTTCTGCATCAGCTCCTGCTTTCTGACCTGCTTGAGTTCCAGTCCTGACCTCCTTTGGTGATGAACAGCAATGTGGAAGAGTAAGCTGAATAAACCCTTTCCTCCCCAACTTGCTTCTTGGTCATGATGTTTGTGCAGGAATAGAAACCCTGACTAAGACAGGGATGCGCCGAGGAACTGGTTCTCTCCAGCCATCCCTATAGGAGACATCCCATTCCTGTGGCTACCATTCACATACACAGTGTGACATGGGAGAAGATTTTTATGACTGTAAAAAAGACAAGATAGTGTACAAAATGTCCCAGTCTACAAGAAGTCTCATGGGACACCACATTAATTCACCTCCTCCTATTTCATCTCCAGTGATGCTGATACAGAGGTCAGATGTCTCCAGAGCACAGACTGCCAGGGAATGATCTAGGTTAGCCATGGAGATTATTGTCTTACATTGTATCTAGAATCACATTCTTGAACAACACGGTCTTAGAATGCGAAGATTAACCCATCCTCCACTCTTCAAAACGTTGTGTGCGAACAAGACCTGCATAAGGTTAAGCCAATCAAAATCCAGAATGGATGTGGGAGGAGGCCCCTGAGGCCCACTCATCGGGAAGCATCTATTGACGGTGGATGGTTGCTGAAGGAGGGGGAGTCATTGTCTTTTGGGGTTTTGGATGCTGCTAGGTTGCCTGTTCTCCAGGGGATGCCACTTCCACAGTGGGCAGAACTAACCGGACTCAAGAACAGCAATTTTTTTTTTTTTTTTTAAGAAAAAGAGTGCATGAGGTAAGGAGGGAGATGGAGAAGGTAGTGACGGTGACGGGAGGTAGGGGTGGACGGACATATTCAAAACGTTGTATAAATGCACAATACTTTCAAGGAGTAAGCTTTTAAAATTATATTTTAAATGTACCCTAGGTATTTTCCTCTTGGAACCCCTCCTCTTTTCTGGAGTTCTTTCTCCCCTTTCCTTAATAAATGTACACTCACTCTTACAAGCGAATCAACGCATTTACTTTCATCAGGTGTGTACCACAGCTCCAGTAAGAGCATGTGCACTGTGGCCTAAGAGTTCTCTAGAACGTTCTCATGTTGCAAATCAGAACCCCCTTCTCCCCGTAGCAGTTCCCCATGTCCCTCTTCCCAGACGCAGAGTGCTGTGTTCCAGCTGTTCCTGTGACCATCTAAGACATGACATGACTTTTAGCCTTCCCCACACAAAGTCTCAGAGTAGGTTAAGGATGAAGTTATCATTATGATCATTATCTTTATTATTTCCATTTCATTGCTGGGCAAACTGAGGCAATGACATGTCCAGTCCATGTTGCTAGTTAAGTAAGAGATATACCTTTAGATTTCTTGTGTACGGATTTGGCCTTTTGCTATGCTGTACTGTGTTGAATAGCAACACACACACTAAAAATGTGAGGCTATTTGGAACTAGAGAGCTTGAAAATGTTAAGAATTACCTAAAGATGAGGACAGGCATACTAGATTAAGCTGGGCCCAAATCTGAGCACTAATGTCCTTGTCAGCCAGGCATTAGGGGGAGTTGAGTTACAGCAACAGAAGTACAAGGGTCGTGGGGGATCTCTTCTTCTCACCAGAGACTAGTGAGAGTCACCTCCTGAGAGGGTGTGGTCCTGCTCACACTGACTTCAGACTTCTGTCTCCAGAACATACCTGAGTAAGTCTGCATGACTTTGAGACACCTAGTTTGTGATTTGTGTGTGCACCTACATACATGCTTGTACGGATACACTAGTGTGTGCACCTATATGTGGACAGCAGAGGCCAGCCTTGGTTGTTGTTTCTAGGGAGCCGTTTACCTTGATGCTTTTGTCTGGCTCCCTGAGTTGGCTGTGCTTCCTTCCCAACAAGCTTCAGGGACCCCCTGCCCAGCAGAAGGATGACTGATCGCTACTATACTGAGCTCTCATTTGGTCTGGGGGAGTAGAGTAATTGAGCTCTCAAGTAGGACACAGGTACTCAACGCTTGCACAGTGTGCTGGTGAGTTTTATGTCAAAATAACAAATCTTGGAAAAGGAAACCTCAACTGAGAAAAATGCTCCCAGAAGATTGGCCTGGTATGCATTTTCTCCACTGATGATTGATGGGGAGGGTCCAGCTTACCATGGGGGGAGGGGTGCCACCTCTGGGCTGGTGGTCCTGGATGCTATAAGGCAGCAGGCTGAGAGAGCCTCCAATAGTGGGCTCTGGCTACCCATCCTGCCCAAGGTTAGGCCTCTACTCCCTGTTCCTCCAGAGGCTTCACATCACTGATCAGCACATGCCCTCTCTAATTCTGAAGCCAATGCCAGGGAATGGGTAAGAGAAGGGACACAGTGGAGTCCCTAGTCGTGATCCCAGATGATAAATGTTACAGGACACAGGCTTGAATACGTGAGATTTTCATTCTTCCTCCATGTGACAGGCCAAAGCTTAACATCTCCCTGCCCTTCTCCCACTCATGTCCTGAACTTGAGTGCACTCGAGCAGTTTATTCACGGAGACTCTGTGTGTGTCCACTCTCATGTAGATTTTAGTAGTCCCTGCTGCCCACAACTCTGCTAGCCTATAATAAGAAGCTGAGGTCAAGGTTCAGCTAGACAAGGGGGTGGATGCGGTGGGACCTCTGTGGGACATGCTGTTCTTTGCATCCAAGTTGGCAGCTTCACACAGAGAAGTCAACAATGCTGTACAAAGAAGGGGGAGGCTAAGAGGACGTTCTTCAGATTCAGTGCCATGGCAAAGGATGCGTGCTCACATTTGCAGAGCTTCTGAAAAGGCAAGAATTTCCTCCGGGAGAGTATATTCACTGGAGAATTGATAATTTTGATCCAGTGTGTTGTTGGATGGAAGGGACATGAGAGATAATCCCAACACAATCCTTCGGCAGACTGAAAAGCCTAAACACGAAGATTCTCTCCAGCTCCTTCCCCGCCCTGCTGCCCCACACTAAACAAATATATGAAGGGCCCTGGCCCGTTTCTTTTGACTTCCCTCTCCGCTGTCTTCTCCATAGGTTTAAGTGTCTTACACATCTCGACCTTACATTACCTGTAGTTTAAGTTGTAGGTTCTGGTAGGGTGTAACTATCCAACTAGTCACTCATCCTCTCATCCTCCCTACCCATCCATCCAATCGCAAATCTGTGACAATGAGTTTTAGTTATCAGTAAGATACAATGTAAAACCTCTTGGGAAGAGAGTTTGATGAGGGATTGTCAAGATTAGGTTGGTCTGTGGATGTTGTCTCTGGGGAATTGTCTTGATTATATTAATTGAAGTGAGAAGACCTAGCCCACTATAGGTGGCACCATTCCCTAGGCAGGGATCCTAGGCTGTGTAAGTGTAGAGTTAAGGCTGAGCACAAGTAGACATCTATGCGTTTGTTCTCTCTGTTATTTCCTGTGGATGTGACTAGCTGCTTCAAGTTCTTGCCTTGACTCCCCCATCATGGAGGACTGTTAGCTGCAACCATAAGCTTAATAAACCCTTTCCTTGTCAAATTGCTTTTAGTCATGTTTTATCTCAGCCACAGAAAGGAAAACAGGATATCACCCTTACCCTTCCATCCCATACTCATGGAGCAGACAGCTATAGAGACACCACTATGTGTGACAGTATCTCTAAAGGACGCAGAGAAATGATAGTCTAATCAGAGAGCCAATGCATGTATGCAAATAAATTGTCTCAACCTCACCCCCTTCAAAGCAGTAGCTTCTCATTGAGCAAAACTACACAGTTCTTCCCCCACTGAAGAACTAGAAAACTCACAGTTGGCAGAGGGAGAACACAGGCAGTTCTATAAGCATGGGCTATCTACTGACCTATATAATTTGAAAAGTTGGTGAACTATATATTCAGCAACTGGACATCCTGAATTTTTTAAATAACTCTAACTTAAAATATTCTATTCCCTTTTTTAGTTCTTATGTCCTGGATGTTATTTAGGGAGAACTGGGTGATGGGCCACACACAGGCAGGGCTTTTGAATTCAGATTGTATCCATGGCTTTATTCAATACCTCAGACGGATTGAGGCTCCCGTGCCAGTGCACCCATTCAGTACAGTACAGCCATATGGTGGCTATATCCTCATCAGTCACTTGAAGCACAGATTTCCATGGGATGCTGAATATGGATGGAGCTTTGGGAGGAGGAGGAGCACTGCACACTGAGCTAAGTGGGAGGCCATGAATGCCGTGCGGGGGATGGCACTAGAAACATGCTTAGGCCCCCTTCCCACTGGGACCTCAGGTGAGTGCTGGAGGAAAGGCTCAGGGAGATGGGCAGAGTCAGAGGGCTCTTTCCTTCTCACTGTTCCTTGTCCTGGCAGATGCTCTGCTAGCCCAGAGCTCAAGGGCTAGGGCTCACACCCTGGAGTCTAAGGTCATTGCAGTTCTGTCTTATTGATAAAGGAACCCCTTGTTTGCTTTTCCCCAACACTTGAGAAAGAAACACAAAGAGAACACTTTTCTTTAGTGAAAACACTTCTTTTCTCCTTCTGTGTTTGGAGACAAACAGCCCCATGCAATCATGGACAAACTTCAGTAGAGTCGGGAGCTTTCAATGAATGTTCTGCAGCCACTTGGGACTTCCTCCATCTTGCTAGCCTTACCTGTGTGGACTCCATGGTAGCCTTATTGCTATCACAGATGCTTTTCAAAGACTTTGCCTTTCTGGGGTCTTACTTAGAATTGTCAAAGTCGTTTTTAAAAGTACATTATATGTACCCCCAGGTATAATAGGAAAGTTTAGTCTAGATCTGTTATGAAGAAACATTTTCCTTCAAGAGAACTGTGTTGCCCAATCAAACACACGTTGAGCCTCACTGGTATACCAGACACTTATGGAACTGAAAGACTCGGAGTCCTTGGAATTAGGCAACGAACTCTTTTCTGGGAATAAGGACAGGAGTGTGCTCCTGCTGACTAGGGGAGTTTCCTCCTTTGAAACGAGCCTCTTGGGCCTGAAGTTTATTCTACAAATCGAATCGTCAATAGACACAAGGTGAGTGACTCTAGGTTTCCCCATAGGAAACCCCAAGGCATTGGTCCAAATGCACGCCTTGATTGGTTTTATGTGAAAATAAAGTTAGGAAGTTGTGAGATAACAGTTGGCCAGCGCCTTCCTTCATCACCCAGTGGATGGTATTCTCCAGTCTGCATCCGGAGTGGGCCAGGTAGTATAATGGTACCATCCCTATGTGGGAGAGGCTGGGAACAACCTGCTCTGTGACAAGGCGCTTGTTTTCCCTGTGAGGGAGCGGAGGCCCCCAATGGGTTATTGGCCCATGAAGCATGAGAACCAAGTCTGCAAGCCAGACAAGCACTAGATCCCGTGTAGAGTACAGTACCAGCTCGATGGAGAAGCACTCCCTATACCCACGGAGCTAGGTGATGACGAAGCCTGGGCCCGCCCACTTCCGGAAAGAAATTATACATGATTTGTTTGTTGTCCTGCCACTCACAGAAATGGCTGATTCTTACTAGGGTCTCCTTTAAAGGCAGAGGAAATCAACTTCCCTGTTGCGTGCATAGATGCTATGCTCCAGAGATTCCACAATGAAGCCTATACTTTAGGTACCTGTGGCCCGCTAAACCTTCACCTCTGCCCCATGTCATCTCTCCACCTGACTGACTAGACCAGTGGCTCTCTCTCTGCTTTGATTTCTCTGGGAAATTAAATTTGTGTGGCTTAACTTGGTGTGTGCATATATATGAATTTTTTTTTCATTTTCTTCCCTGCAAACCCCTTTAAAGGCACCAACTTTTCCTTTTCCCCTTTCCTGAGGTGTAGAAAGTGCTTATTAGAATATCCGGGAGTTTGTGGCCCTCTTCAGAATCAAGGGAAAGAAAAAGGCTGGAGTGTGTGTCTCCTGACAAGACTGCTTAACTATAATCATAGACCTGTCACAGAATATGTGTGCTTATGAGAGGTTGTCAAAGTTTTCCTTGAAGTGGGAAATTGACTTAACTGAAAGGAACAAAGAGAGAAAATCAAGAAGCAAGTGATTTTGTGACTTTCATAAAGCTCCCACTTTGCAAACCTTGCCTTGGCTAGTGATACTGGAGAGGATTCCAGAAAAAGAGAAAGAAAGAAAAAAAAAAAACAGAGAAAAGAGAAGAGAAAGAAAGAAACTGTGAGCTGTGTGCACGGTAAAGAGTCTGGGTGCTGTCTCTCTGGGAGGTTTTAATTCTCTTAGCCTTATCGAAGCAACCAGAACATTGCTCTGACTGTGGGATATTGAAGGCCACTGCTTTGAAAATACATAGGTTTCTTTGATGGTAACCTGCAGTAATTCTACCATGACGTCAGAGGCTTTATGGATTCTTTGGCGTAAAAAAACAAACGTTATGTGGGCTAAGAAGAAAACCTGGTCCATAAAATGCTTGCTGTGTATCTGTGTGCCGGAGAACCTGAGTTCAAGCCCCAAATCCCACATAAAAGAGCTAAGTGCAGCAGCGGGGGTGAGGGTGGGTGTGGGGGCGTGAACTTGTAATTTGAGGGCTGAGGCAGCAAAGACGGGTGGCTCTCTGGGGCTCCTTTGTCAGCCAGCCTGGCTTTCTTGGTGAGTTCCAAGCTCATGCGGTGCTCTGCCTCAAATAAGCATGGTGGACTGACTGCTTCTCAGGAGCAATGCCCAAGGTAGATTCCTCGCCAACACACAAATGCGACACACACACACACACACACACACACACACACTCACACTGCTTTGTGAAACCATTTGGATTTATATCTCAGTAAAAAAGAAGGGGGAAATCCTCTGGGCTCTGTGGATGGGCTCCCTGGAGGAGGTTTCGTGTGCCCAGGATCTCCTCACTGCTCCCTGGCCTTGAACTCAGCCCTCTGAACTGTTTTTGTCCTGAGCTTTCCTTTAGCTCCGTCCAGGGTACATGCCATGGCTCTGCACTGCCCAGCATTTGGAGGTAGGCCCTGTGTGCTTCCCTTGGGCCATCTGACAGGCCTGGGAGTCCTGGGCCTTAGGCTTCAGAGCCCCTAGAACATCTAAGCCTTGCTTCTTTCTCAGTTCTCCCAGGACCCCACCTCCTGGAATAAATAAGGTTTCAAACTCTTCCTGGCTTAAGCTGCGCCTCCCTCTTCCTCGTGCCCATTTCTCCCACCTCTAAGCCCTGGTTGAAAAGTCTGTCAGCAAGCAAATTTGACGAACCCCTGAGCTACCCAAATGATGTGTTTGCTTCCTATGGTTCTCCAGCGACCTTCTCAAAGCCAGGCTAAATGAGAGCTCTGCCTGGCAAAAGCCTCGGGAAAGCCAGCCTGCCTCCTCCAAATGAGAAAGCAGCCCTGCCCTTTCAACTCCCAGTAATTGTAACAAGGCTGTGGCAGAGGCCAGTTTTCAGATACAATGTTGCCAAATCCACAACACACACAACCTGAGCACCTTTCAATTGCCTAATCCCAATGCAGACGGAAACGGTGTTGCTGAAGTTAGTTTGAACAACCAGGCAGATGAGGCCTCAAATTAAGTTATGTTGTACGTGCACCTGTGAAAGAAAGGGACATCAAAGAAAGGATCCATTTGGATGACAAACAGAAATAATTGCTGGCCGCAGACGTTGAAGACGGCTGGCTTGTTTGCGAGTCTGATGTTTGTTTCTTAGGCAGGGACAGTTGGTGACTTTAAGAGCTGGATATGTCTTCTAACTCTGTTGGGATTCTACTTCTGAAAGCCTGTTTTAAAATGAATATTGTTTTATTTTTAATTGTGCATATGTGCCTATCTATGGGTGGGTATGTGCACACAAATGCAATTGCCCGAGGAGGCCAAATAGGACGGTGGGTCCCTGGAGCTGGAGGTCATAGGTCATTATAAACCACCCCACTGAATGCGGAGAGTCAACGTGGGAGTGTCTGCAAGAGCCAGTGCTTGTAAGAGCTGAATCATCAGCCTGATGTACTCACAGATCAGTATCCGAGGCGCTTCCTCCTGCAGCAGATGGCAGCATGCATATACAGAGACTCTCAGACATTATGCAGAAAGAGAGACCTTGGTGCACTCAGCCCTAAATAGGATGTCTCTAGCAAAGTCCTCCCCTCGGGGCTCAGGGAACCACGCAGAAGAGGAGGCAGAGAGCCAGTAAGAGCCAGAGAGGATGGAGGACACCAAGAAACTCCTTTTAGAGATGCTTTGAAGGAAACACACTGTCATTAAGTTCAGCCTCTAGCAATCAATAAAGAATTGTTAGGGAAAGGGAGAGACCTGGAGCTTACATGGAAAAATAACTTGTAATTAATGTGTCATTTGTCCTTTTATGGACTGAAATGTTTTGAGTTAGCCTCTTATGTAATTTTGATGCTGTCTCTTATGGTCTTTTTATAGTCTATTTCTATCTTTAAAAAGGCAGACTAGACTCTGTATTGATAATACTTCACTAAAAGGGTTTGGTCATCCACGATGAAGCAATAGCCACTGCAGGATTGGCGACAAGGTGACTCTGGGCATGCCCTTGCCCCCTCTTGGATTCAGTTTCCTCCTTGGTAGTCAAAATGATGACAGCTTTTGCTTATGTGGATGCTGCAAAGACAGTGGAGCTCACGGTGCCCCTTTACAACAGGGCTGGGCTGGAGACGAAGAACAGGAGCTGCTACCCAGGGATTTCTGAGAAAGGGCAGGGACTGACTCATCAGGGCCAGTGTGAGAATCTGAAAAGGTCTCCGTGCTCTATACCAATTTTCCTAGGAGAAAACCAGGTGACAGGATGCCTCCTGCTGTGCCAGTTCTAAACCTTAAGTAAATACCAGGCTGACTCTCCTGGGAAGCAAGGGCATTTTGTTATGGGCACAAGCACATTTTATCAGTCTTAAGACTGTAAACAGCAGATGAAACGACATCATTCCCCACAGTTCCTGAGCTGTGCAGGGTGAGAAAATTGCCCTGAAGTTTCTGAACAGCCTTTCAGATACTTTAGGAGAAATGGAGAAAGCCCGGCTGCTGTTGCTGCCAGGGAAGAAAAACACCCCAGACTGGGTTACTTAGAAATGGTAGAAATGCATTGCTCACAATTCTAAAGACTCTAAGATGTTTTGTGAGGTGCCTGGCATGGCAGAAGGGGAGAGGGGACTTTCCAAACCTCTTTACACAAGCCCTAATTCCATTTGTGAAGATGAAATCCCCAAGACTTAATCTCTTTCCAAAGCCTCTAACTCTTAGTACAACTGCACTGGGGACTTAACATGTGAATGTTAAACCAGGTGGCTCAAACCTGTAACCTTGCTGCCCCAGCAGACCTGAGGTCACTGTAAGTTTAGGCATAGTCAGATCTACACAATGAATTCCAGACTATGGCTCAACAACAGAAGCAACACCAACACCAGCAGCAGCAGCAACAGCAACAACAGCAGGAACAATAACAACAGCAACATCAACACCAACAGCAGCAGGAACAACAGCAGCAGCAGCAACAACAGCAGCAGCAGTAGCAACAGCAATAACAGCAACAACAGCAGGAACAATAACAGCAGCAACATCAACTACAGCAACAACAGCAGCAGTAGGAGCAACAGTAACAACAGCAGCAGCAGGAACAACTACAGCAACAACAGCAGCAGTAGGAGCAACAGTAACAACAGCAGCAGCAGGAACAACTACAGCAACAACAGCAGCAGTAGGAGCAACAGTAACAACAGCAGCAGCAGGAACAACAGCAACAACAACAATAGTAGCAACCATAGCAGCAACAACAACAGCAACAGCAGCAGCAGCAGCAGCAGCAACAGCAGTAACAGCAGCAACAACAGCAGCAGCAACAACAATATCAACAACAACAACAACAGTAGCAGCAACAACAGTAACAACCATAGCAGCAACAACAACAGCAACAGCAGCAGCAGCAGCAGGAACAACAGCAACAACAATATCAACAACAGCAGCAGCAACAACAACAACAGCAGCAGCATCAACAATAGTAGCAACCATAGCAGCAGCAACAACAGCAACAGCAGCAGCAGCAGCAACAATAGCAGCAACAACAACAACAACCAAAACCAAAACCAACCAAACAAACAAACAAAAAAAAAAAACCAGGTCATGTATTCAGACTATAAAAGTCTCTGTGGCTTGTGGGTATATTTTCCCCTAAGGTGTGATGTTTCTAACTTGAACCCCCTGTTTTCTGAGTCCTTGGTACCACTGACCAGCCCTCAGAGTTGTACTTTCCCACTTTGGAGTTAATAAAATCTTCAGATGGTGGCGTGGGACCCATCTAGGAACACCTATCTTGCAGAGAGGCTCAAGGCAAGCTAGGATTTCCTCTTAAGTGTTCACATCCATGGGAAAGGCCCCTAATATGACCTCTGGAGTGACACAACAGGCCAGTCACCAGCTTGCACATCTTTGGTATGTGTCATTCATTGCCCCATCAAGCTGATGAGTACTGAGGTTAATCAGGTATGGGGCAGGGGGCACTTAATGAATTAACAACACTTTCTGAAGCTTCTCATAATTCACTAATGGCTTCCAAAAGTTAGTGTTGACTGGAACAGTGGACCATCTTTTAGGAGGCGTTCTGTCCATAATTAGTTACAAATGGCAGATCTTTGCATCCATGCTGCAAGCAGGGCCAGCTGCCCCTCAGAGGCAGCACATGCTACTGTGACTCCATGGTCTGAGTTTCTCCTATACCAGAGTGTGCATTCGCTCCACCCGAAAGCTATGTCCACTCTGCTCCAGAAAGAAGAGCTTGTGAACTGAGTGCTGCTCTCTGCTTGTTGTTAGATGCTGAAGCTGCCCTTTTGCAGTTAGAAGATGATGGGTCAGGTATTGAGCAGTGGGTCTGGTCTGATTGCTTGCTTGTCAAGGTACAGACAATATTTTCAACTATCTGTAGAATGTGAGCATGGTAGCAAACCAGGAGAATCAACACAGAGACTGCAGTTGGCTCACAGTTCACTCCTCACAGCTGTCTTCCGCCTGTCTTCTCACCAGCACTAGCGACATCTGCACAAGGTGATGGCCTTGCTTCCTGCAAAATGAGCAATCCTCGTCTTTGAATCTTTCTTAGGCTTACTCTCTGCACAAAGGGCAGAGTTTTAAGAAAGAAGGCTTTGCTTGTCTATCATTTCTTCCAAGCAGAGGCCAAGACGACAGTTCACGGTGGCATCTTATTATGCTGGTGAAGGGTCAATGGAAGTGTTGGTATAGAAAACACTGAGTTTAGACATCAGTGACTAAAGGCCCAGCTCTGCCCAGGCCCAGCGCTGGCCCACAAAGCACTTGCCTGGCTCTTAAACGCTCACATTGGCAGCCTTCTCCAGGAGAGCAGCCTTGTTATAATAGTTTGGCACTGAGGGACACCACACATCTTAGCTGGCTGAGGAGAGTGGGGCTCTGAGGCCTGCCTCTCTTTCCCTCCCTCTGTTATTGGTGTGGATCAGTCTGAAGGGCCCCTCAGATTGCTGTGTTCTTGGGCCATAGTAGAAAGAGAATACAGGGACATCTGGGCAGAGTAGAAATAAAGGCAGCGGATTAAGGGCTTCTGAGGGTGGACATGGACCAGGGAATGAGGCTTGATCCTCTGGGTGATAGTGAGGCGCCTAATGAATCCTTTATATAGTTCCTGCCTACCCTTTCCAATATCTGTATATTGCTTTTGCATTTTAGGGAGAGTTTTTTCTACATAGTCTGTCTCTCACATGTAGTCTTGGTGGAGGGTGGAGGAAGTCTCTTCCAACTGGCTTCTTTCATCTCTCTCTCTCTCTCTCTCTCTCTCTCTTCCTCTCTCTCTCTCCCCCTTTTCTTCCCCCACCCCTTGTTCTGGAGCGAGTTATTTCAAAGTGTCATTATGTAGTTCAGGCACTCCTCAAACCTGTGATTCTCCTGCCTCAACCTCCCAGAGCTGGACAGATCACAGGCATGCCATACCCAGCCCTCCCTTCCTTTCATAAGCCAGAACATCTCATTTTTATTAGTTTTCCACGCCATTATGACAAATGGTCATGAAATAGTGATTCAGAACAACACATATTTATTCTTAGTTATAGAGCGCACAAGTCCAAATGGTCCCGAGGGAACCAACATCGAGATGTCAGCAGTCACGAGCCTGCCACAGGCTTCCTGGTCTTTTCCAGCTTCCCATCCCGTGGCTTGAGGTCTCCTTCTAGCATCAGCTTCATACCAACCTCTGCTTCTGTGGCTCCAATTCTTTCAAGGAGCCGTGATATCTAGGATCATCTCCCCGACCTCAAGTTATTTAACCATACCTGCCAAACACTGTCATTATGAACAATAATGTATTAGTAGGCCTCAGAACATCAGGCTGAGGACATCCTTGAAAGACGACCATTGTTCTGTCACCCACAGAATCCAGCTCCCTGAGCACTGATGGGGCAGGAACAGGGCAGTAGGTATTCAGGGGTAACTGAATGAACTGGGTGTCCAGAGCACCACCAGGACTTGGAGCAAGGCCATCATTTCGCTCCTTTCTTGAAAGCTGAAACTTTCTTGAAAGTTCATTGTGAAGTCTTCTCAAAACATAAGCCGCATCACAGTGCTGGATGTGTGTGACTAGGTATAAACTCTGATGCCAAAAATCCCATGTTGAAGTCAGCCCCTGCTCCTCGTGGTTCAGGTGAGCGTCTGAGCCTTTGAGAAAGTGGCTGGTGCTTCCACGGAGATAGAGAAACGCCAAGAGCGCTTTTAAATACAAGCTAACTGAGTGTGCACTGGGCAACAGAGTGTACTCAGGCCCCTCCTGTATTTACCACTGTCTGTGTCCACTCCTTGCCCTACAGTAAATAAAATCAGGAATTTCCCGAAGTGGACACCATTGTCATACTTCCTTCCATAAAACAAATGGCAGCTGGGGCCACCAAAACAAGAGCTGTAAAGATGTCCCCAGCCTTCAGGACAATAAACTCTATTAAGGCAAATATTTGTCTTTGAGGGCCCAAGGCTGGATGAGAATCTTAAATGGCAGACAGGTCTGGGGAGGAGTGGGTTGAACATTCTCGCCAGCCCTTTCTTTGCCCTGTATTCCCATCCATGAACACAGTGCATTGTTCATCCACGTGTTTGAGCATGGGCCTTTAGGTTACTTAAGAAAACTCAACATGCTTTCGAAATGAAAAGTCTCAACAAACTAATTAGGTATATAAGAATGTATTTGTTCTTCCCCTGGTGAGGATTAGACTGTGCCCACATTTGACAATGCTGGAGGTCAGAGAAAGTCATGGTACAACAGAGAGTAATTTGACGTCATTGTTGCAATCTTTAGACAATTATTAATTTTATGAGAGTTTCATAAATGCATTTTGATTGTATTCAAGCCTTCTTGCCTCCTCCTACCTTCTTCCTGATTCTCCCCACCACCTCAGCACCTCTCTTGCTTTAATCTTTAATCTGGTTGTTTTAATCTTTAATCCTAAGGGATTAATAAATTAACCTTATTTGCTGGACAAGCTTGGCTAGCACTGGAAATTTGCCAGAAAACAAGGAATAAAATAAATAAATCTGTTAAGTACATAAACATCTGAAAAGCATCCTTTGCCTTTTTATTGAATAAAATTTTACTTTACATTGAACTTAAATGCCTTTATTATCTTGGATATTTAAGGTATGCATCTTAGGTTTTTCTTCCCATTGCGACGATAAAATACCCTGGTGGGGGGGATGGAGGGAAGAAAGTATTTATACTAATTCCGTCTCACAGGCCACTGCCCCATCGATTTTCGGGAACTCACAGAGGTAGAAGAAGCTTATCACGGCTTGTCACAGCTTGTCACACCACATCCAGATTCAAGTGTCAGAGGCACATAAGTTAGTGCATGCTGGTGCTCAGCTTGCTGTCTACACTCACACAGTTCAGGAGCCCCTTGCTGGGGAATGGTACCTCCCACGGTGGGATCCTCCAACTTCCCACCTCAGTTAGCATAATAAACTCTACAGACATCCCCACCACAGGCTGACGTGCTCTAGACAACCCCTCAGGAAACCCCCTCCCCCGCCAAGCCCCCAGTTAATTCTATACTGTGCCAACTTGACAATTCACCATCAGTATTGGAATCTATTTGATATACACAGACACTGTGAAGGGATCGCCACAGCCAAGCTAATGAGCACGATCACTATTTTTTCTATGTTGGTGGTGAGGACACTTAGTGTGGGAAGCCACATGTGCCGTTGCAGAGTGGCGCAGGCTACTGCTGGCCACCACACATAAGTTTGGGCAAACGAAAAATGCTTACTTATGCAGTCAAGTTTTTCGCCAAAACACTGCATGGCCCAGGCATGATAATGAGGCTCTGCAAAGTACTAAGAGAATAACCAATCAGATGTGAGACATGCAAATGAGGTATGTTAATGAGGTACTGTGAGATACTGAGAGAGAGTAGCCAATCAGATGAGGAACATGCAACTGAGGCATAGTGCATAACCAATCCGGGTGTGAGACACGCCTCTCCTAGGCCTATATAAGCAGCACCAGTTCTGGGCTCGGGGTTTCTTCGCCTCTACAATCAAGCTCTTTCAATAAACGTGTGCAGAAGGATCCTGTTGCAGCGTCGTTCTTGCTGGTCGAGTCAGATGCGCGCAAGAACTTAGAATCTATTTTCTTGCCAATTTCAAGTGGGTGGTGCAGTGATATGTTATTCATTAGGTTTCCATAACCAACTCACTTATCATTGTGGGATTTTGCGGCCCTGGACAACTCTCCATCACCTCCTCCCCCCCCCTAGAACATGGTGCCTACCATTCTACTCATGTATCAATGTCTTTGCCAACGACTCCTCCTCTTCTTGGGACTAAAAATCAAACCCCGGGCTCTGTGCTCTGGCAAGCTTAACCTTGGATATTTTAGCCGCCACATACGTAAGACCGCTCAGCCCTTACTTTTCTGCGTCTCACATGAGTAAGACCACACAGCCTTTACTTTTCTGCATCTGGCATATTTCATTTGGTCAGCATTTCCTTCTTTTCGAAAGTCAAATACTATGTCCTCGTACAAACACATAGCATTTTAAACGCATGTATTTGCCAATGGAGACTTAGGTACTATAAAAAAAAATTCCAACATCTTTTCAAGATAAAAACAATTAACAAATTTGGTATAGAAGGCATATATCCCAATACGATAAATGACTTGCATGATATTTATAGCTAACATTATGTTCAACAATGAAAGACATTGTTTTTTCTCTAAAAGCAATTCTATTCAGCACAGAATGGAGCATGCCAGCCTGAGCAAATAGGCATGAAAAAGAAATAAAAAGCATCCAAACTGGAAAGAAATAAACATTTCTCTGCGGATGGTAGAACACACCAAGACAAAACACCAAAAGTAACCGCTAGAATTAATACATGAATTCAGCATGCTTAATCAAGCTCCAACCTCTCTCTGGGCTGGAAATAGAATTCAGATCTTACACAAACGTCACAGGCATCTCACACAAGAAACGGGCACTCACAACCATGTTAAAGTAGTAACCATGTTGGTACTGAGACACCTCTAAAATTTTTGGGTGATGCTTGGTTTTGTGAGACAAGAGTTTTTCATTATATACCCCAGGCTGGACTCACAAGCTCTAAGTAGTGCAGTCTGGCCTTGAACCCACTGAAATCTTCTTGCTTCAGCTGGAGCAATACCACACCCAGCACTAGGGATTTGCATGAGGCTTTGGTGGAACATTTCAAACCATAACATTCTTTTCCCCTTTGAGATGAGGTCTTCCTCTGCAGCCCTGGCAGGCCAGGAATTCACAAGGTAGAGCAGGTTGGCCTTGAACGCAGAGATCTACCTGCCTCATAGCAAACGTATTTTAAAAATTCTTTAAGGTTTAGTTAAAAAGTCAGTCCGCTCTGCCCTTCATCCTACAGTCCAATGGGGCAGACTCCATTCTATCCTGCTGCCTCTGAAAGCAGAGTGTGTCGTTCCCAACTCTCCATGGAAGGGAAACCGCTATTTCTCATCTGGCCCGCAGCTACCTGTTGTGAAGGCTAGCTCATTGGCAAGTGTGGCCAAATGGTGGACACCCTCACTGGTGAAAAGGAGGTCTGCTTCAGAAAGACCACACTCAGAAAATGGGTCCAGTTCTCAAGGAAAGAGTTTCATGCCAAGAGAGGTGAGTGAATATCTGAACTGTGAGCCACTGTAGTAGTCAGATGAGCCAAAGCCATGAAAAAAACCCTTGGAGGGAGCTTGATTGGATGTTACTATGTTCAGGAAGCCAATCCAAAACTGCTCTGGACTGTAATTCTGTTTAGCATTCTGGAACAAGCATACAGACAAAAACCTGGACACGGTGCAAAGATCTGTTGTCAGTTTCAGGGATTAGCAGGGACGGAAAGGTGACTAAGTGTGTAGCACAGTGACTTTAGGGCAGTGAAATTCTGTGTAACTGTAACGGAAGACAGAACACTATTGAACCCCTTAAACACGCAGCACCAAGAGTGTATCCTAAACTGTGAACCTGCTGTGTGAGGGTCACGTGGGATGATTATGTGTGAAGCATGATCCTGGGGTGTGTACACATGGGGTGGCGTGCACGTGTGTCATCAAAAGCATGTGGTAATGCTGCCAATTTTATTCCATATAAAATGGATAAACTTCTGTAGATGTGTATGGAATGAGAAGGCTCATGGTCTGGGCCTCTTTGGGAACGAGCTTTTTACGTGGAACAGGGGGTGAGAATCCCATCTTCGTAGCCACACCTGATGTGGAACATCCAATATAGCCATCTGAGTCACTGAAGGAAGGAGTGGTTACGGCTGCATGGTTACAGAAATTCCTATTAGAGGTGCCAAAATGATCAACCTTAAACACATGGCTAACTAAGGCCATAAAGATCTAGCACACATGTTCATTGAACAACAAACTGATGGAATGCTTCTGATACAGGGTGAGCACACGGATTAGAACCAAGAAATAGTCTCCTGGCGGGTTTGTTAAACAGTTGGTCGTGCTTTCCACAAGTTTCTAGACTAGCCTGTTAATACCAGGATAGACCCCTTATCTTTCTAGGGCAAACCTCACAGTAGCAGACTCTTAGTTCCTATGTTCACACTCATTGGAGTAGACGCTGACAGACACATTTGCTAATTTCCTTAAATAACTTCAGAAATGCTTGTTCACATCCAACCCTAGCCTACAGCAAAAGCATCCAGGAGTGTCTGCAAGCTGGTGATACTGACATGCAAGAACGCCAAAGAAGGCTCGGGGCCATGAGGACATGGCTTGGCTCTTCCCCGGGGCTAGACAGAAACGGCTGCATCTTCCCCTTTGAATTTCTGCAGGGCTGATGTGGGTGTGTCACTTAAAGACAGGAGGACACGGCATCCAGCCCCCTGGCAATACTTGGGATTCCGAGGTCCTGTCAGCTTCCTGAACATGACTAAGCCATTGTGTTTCCATTTCCAGGATGGGGAGATAAACTACGCTCTAAATATTTATTCTTCTTATCTTGTGTATTCTAATAAGGGATTTGGTTGAGACGACATTAAAGATGAAACGTTAAATATAGAACAATTTCAATTTACACAGGGAGAAATTATTCAATGGGTGATTCTTTTCAAATTCAGATCATAAACACTAGGGAGATAGGCGCTTCTCACGTGCTGGCGGGGTTATGAAGCCCAGCCTTCCTCAGGGACCCCCCTCTGCTTTAGCAGACAGGAGATTCTTCAATAAGGGGAGAAGCCATACACACACCACTCAGCATTGCGATCTGCTTGCTTCTCTCAAGACTGAAGTGAAAGTAGCTCACAGTCCTTTTAAAATCGATTTTTGCCATTTGATTAGATGTCGGCTGCTTACTAAACTGACTCCCTTGGTCTGACTGATTTTGAACGGCAGCACAAACAGGAAACTAGGAACTGCAAATGCTCACACACACACACACACACACACGTGTGTGTGTATATGCAAGTTATGCATACATACATACAGTTACACACATGGAAAGATAATCTTACACCATGCGTGTAATTTGTGTGTTCATCACAATAGAGATAGAAGCATGCTTTAAGTCATGGAGATGTCTTTAAACTACAAACCTAAACTCTACAGGAACAAAGGTAGGCCCTGACGAGCTTTGTCTGCTTGGTTTTGTGGTGCTGGGATTGAACCTAGGACCTGCACACGCTCGGTGAGCACATTACTGCAAGCTCTTCGCGTGCTTTGATGAACAGTGAAGTGACTCTCCCTGGGGCGTCTTTTCCCTTGTTTTAGTTTTTTAAAACTGATTTGAAAACAGACATAAAGCGACCCCTTTGTTCTAAGGGGCATGTTCTCTCTTGGAAAGTAATTAGCTGGCCTCGGCGTGTTACTGGCTGCCGCCGCTGTTTCACATAGGCAAGGGCAGATTTCAGAGGAGCCTGGACAGCTAGTTGCCTGTTACTCTGTGAGTCTGGAAAACTCTTCCCCTTAGCCACTGACCAGGCAAGCAACTGGTGTGCAATATGACAGAGGAATAGATGCTCCCTGTGCCAACAAACAAACATAAAGAGCCACATGTTCTTTGTAAATTGTTAGGATTGAGGTCACAAATCTGTTAAATAATATCACTATATTTTGGAAATCACATTTTTTTTTAACATTTCATTGCAGTAAAAATTTAAACTTCCCTTGTTAAAGTTTTTGATACATACAGATATTTCAAATATTTTACAGATTATTCACAAACAAAATAAAGGGAGAAGAGCACCCCAGGACGTTCTGGCTGAAGTCTCTTACTGGGTAATATATATTCATGTATATTATACATGTTATAAATTGAGATACCTAGAGGTTGGGATTACACAAAATTACCTCTATTAACAAGACTTCACTTTGTTAACAAAACGTACTAAAAAATAATTCTGAGTCCTATTAAAATTCTAAGAGTAATACTTGGGTATCATTCTAAAAAATAAAAAATGGCGTGATGGCTTTGGAGATGGCTCAGTAGGTAAAGTACTTCCCGTGCAAGCGGAAGCCTGGCATTCTGATCCCAGCACTCACACTAATGCCACGTGGCCGTTGTAGCCTGCCTGTAATCCCAGCACCTGGGACACAGAGAAGCTTTGTCCAGAGCAGGCTGCTTAGCTCTACTAGCCAATGCCAAGTGCCACTCGCCACCCAGTGAGACTCTGCTTGTAAAGTGGAGTGTGACTAAGAAAGACACCTACGTCAACCTGACCTACACACATACACTTCCACAGGTGTACATGGAAGCCCCAGTCACGTGTACACATGAACCCCCACACCATGAGCACATGCACCTACATTTCCATACCACCTCACACGTGCAAGCATGCATGCACTCACACATCCGTGCCACACATACACATATATAATAAAAGTATATCTTACGAAATCTTAAGGCATAAGTAACCAACTATTTTTTGGGATTAAACTAAACACTCTTGTCCTTATGTGTTCCAAAGCATTCGGCTCTAATGGTTCAGACCATGAGATTGGCTAGTTCCACTTCCCACCTAATTTGGTAAATCCTTGGACAAACTACAATAGGCCAAAAACATTTCCTGTCAGAAAACTCAGTGTTTTGAGCCTTAAGCATTCTTTCTTGTCTAATAGTAAGGTAATCCTGGACAGCACTAATCTGTAATAGACCCAGATGTTCAGACAGGAAGCTGGCTGCTGGAGACAGACAGAGACCAGCTCAGGGCCATCCTTTTGTGACGTGGCTATGGCATTGCCATAGGTAGGTTGAGTCTCATTTCAGGTTTTCTGCATGCATCCATTACCAGGCTGTTTCTCCCCACAGCAAGCACTTGCTCATGGTTGGTTTTCACACCGTCCCTCCATTACATCTGATTCTTTTGTGGGAGCAAAGGTGAACCATGTGACTGTGGGAAACAGCGCCTCCCACTTCACTCTGTGCTGAAAGCCACACACATACACAGGGCTTGAAAGCCAGTCCCTCTGCACACACTCAGTACTTTGCTGTGCCCTAATGCCTTTCTAGTTTTCCTTGCTTTGGACAGTTCTGATTTGTATGGTTTCAGCTTCTGTGGGGTAAATAACAGCAGTCTCTAAGAACACAGTCCAAACTTCAGTCACAAATTTCACTGTTCCTTTGTCCACCAACCAGTCTGTAATGTGTCCCACAGTCAGACACTGGGGATGCCACTTGGTTTGCTATCTTTGATTCACTTTGCCCCTAGACAGCAGAGTGTAGCTGTGTTGCTTATTTTCTAGTGACAAAGTCCCATGAAACTAACAAAAATAGTGTCTGAAGAGAGAGATGCTCACCCAATATCAAACACATTGCTCTGGTAATGGAGGGTCACAGAACAGTTGTAATTCCCGTCCATTACGGAGTTCTTTGTAGTTCAGATTGCCTGGACTGTGTACTGTTTAAGCAGGGTATCACTTGTAATAAAAAAAAAAAAATTCTAAAAAATCCCAAATGTGGGGTTCCTCCCCACCTTAGACCATTTTTGTTCCCAGGTGAAAGGCACACTCAACCTCCCATTTTTAAATATGCCTTAAGCAGTGCAATGGGAGGGCAACTGCCTACCCTCCATGCTGTTAGAATCCACTTTCACATTGCTACCTCAAGTTATGACTTACTATGCTTCCCTCTGGGTTGCTCTTAGCTCCAACTAGGCAACCCTCTGGGGCGTGTTTTCTTGGCCCAGAGGCAATGGCCACTCTTGGAGCTCCTCGGTCCCATGGCTGCTCTGCCTCTCTCTTCTTCCTCAAGGCCTCTAGCCTAGGAAACCTAAACCCTGTCTATGTCTCTTCTCCTCAGTTACTGACTGCTAATGTCTTTATTTACCAATCAGAATTAACTCAGGGAAGGTTCCCAGAATCTAAGTGCAGACTCCAGGTCTTGGAGGCCACCAAATAACAGTACAGTAAACAGTAAAAGACAAAATTTCAACAATTGTTTAACCAGTTACTTTTTTGTTGTTGTTGTTGTTTTTTCCCCAGAGCTGAGGACCAAACCCAGGGCCGTGCGCTTGCTAGGCAAGCGCTCTACCACTGAGCTAAAACCCCAACCCCAATAGTTGTTTAACCAAGGTTGGCCTTAATCTTATGGTTCTTGTGCCTTGGTCTCTCATCATCATAGAATTCTGGTGTATGCTATGACTTCTGACTTGCACAATTTTATAGTCTTCTATAACTGCAAATCAAAGTCTGTTTATAAATGCACATATGTGCATGCATGCTTAATTTTGAAAAGTAAAAATAGGATATGTGTTCTGAAAGATGTTGTCTTAAGATGTTTAAGTACAAGCACACACCCATAGTTATTATATTAGCCACAACTGGTTTAGTCTTCTCGATGGATGACCTGCTCCTTAATATCTCACTACTGGCAAATATTTAGGCCGTTAATATTTGTTAGTTTTTTGTTTTGTTTTTTTATGTGCTAAAACATTTTTGTGTATGTACACAAACATTGGACTGAATCAGTTTCTGCAAGTGACTACTGTATTATTCTGGCTGAGACAGAAGGACCATTGAGTTCTAGGTCAGACCTAGAGACCTGTCTCAAAAAGAAAAGAACCCAGTTTTGTCCGTGATCTGCACTGCAATGAGATGACACCCTAGGATGGCAGGTCAAGACTTCACTGTTGACAGGACAGAGTTGGAGAGCCTGAGAACCTACTGGTTCCCATGCACTTGGCTAGGACTTGGTGTCATCCACAGGGCCTTGGGATGCACGACCCTGCACTTCCCCTCAGACTTGGGTGGAAACAGACACTCAGTGTTTAAATGCAGTTGCCGTGCCTGGGTATCCCTGTGTACCTTGGCTGAAGTAATGAGCCTTTCTGTTATAAATAGGTTCCTGAGCAGCCGAGTGTATCAGAGGATAAGAGCACCGATTGTTCTTCTGACTAATTCAAGTTCCAGCAAGCACATGGTAGCTCTCAACTGTCTGTAACTGGGTCTGATACCCTCTTCTGGTATGTCTGAAGACAGCGACACTAAACTCATAGACCTAACGTTTCAGGTGGGCCGCTTCAGTCACTCTGACTCCCAGGCCCAGGAAGGTGGCTTACCTTAAGACATGCTGAAGAGCTGGATGGAATCATTAGATCTTTAATATGATGCTACACCTTTTACTTCCCAGAATCCCTGCCCCTACTGCACCTGCATCTGGGTGCTATTTTGAATTACCCAAGAACAGCTTTTCCTTTTCTTCTCCGTTCTAGGGATGCTTTTCTTATCACTTTCCTCAGCATCTTGGGCTTCCTTGCTTTCTCTACTGCTTCCTCCCCTCCATGTGCGTGCCTTCCATGCAAGCATCCATGGCTTTCTCCTTCTGTCCTTCCCCCTCCTCCAGGCAGCTGCTAAGGCTCAAAGCTTGCCCCCTTTGAGGTTTCTCTTTAGCCGCTAATAAAATTGTCCTAATGCTTCCATTTGAATCCATTTCTAAACCCCCAGATAAATGAGACTAAAAACTCCAAGAGAAGATCCTAATTTCTGGTCACCCACACAAGCTCAGTTGTTATGTGGTGCAGAGACCCAAAGTCCAAGCTTTATCCACTAAGCCATTTCTCCAGCCCCAGCTTACAAGTTTCCAAGTAGTAAAATCAGTGATATACTTAAAATACAGAGCATATTCAAGACAGAAACACAACTTTGGAGAGAAAAATATTTAATCTGTTTCATGGAAAAAAAGTACAAAGCTTTGGAAGAGCTTTAGGTTTGCAAGTACAGGAGGAACGCACACGCGTCCCAGACGCTCGCTCGGCTCCACGCTCCTCGCGTTAGTGAAGCCGCCAAGCTCTTAGCCACCCAATAATGCACTTGAAGGAGCCACTGAAGAGTTTGGTCTAGAAAAATAGTGTAAAATACATTGCATAAAAATATATTAATCCATCTACAAACACTTTAAAATGCATAGCAAGGAAATTCTTTCAGGACTAAGCCATGTCTAGAAATACCAGTATCTGAACTTGTATACTGGATTTTCACTGCATTGTTTAGGCATGATATCCTCACAGCAGAGCACCTCTAGGCTCACAAATGACATCATTTACCCACACAAGATGGCAACAGTCTCTAATGTGATCATCCATGAAGCATACCTTGAAGGAGTGGAAGTCTTGATTCCTTAAGGCGTGAAGCAATGACAGTAACGACGTCTCCTACAGAGAGACCTAAAGCTATACCATCAGCCCGTGGACAGTGAGGAAGCCCCACTTCAAAGAGAGGCCAATCTGAAGTCAGCCACACAGGGTCCTGTTCTCTGCTGTAGAACACTGTGAAATTACTAGGAATTTTAGAAAAATGATCACTGCAACATGTTCCCCACTTGAGTCCCTGTGGAAGCCCAGCTCCTCAGCAAAGGCTCGACAGGAACTACAGCGGTCTCTGTAGCTGAGGGCGGAGGTCACGGGCTGAGTTGAGGCTCTGGCTTAGTTTTTGAGGGTAACTTGCAATGATGACATCACAGGCAGGCAATGGCAATACTTTCCAACTCTGTGCCAACAACTATGTTTCTGGTGGAACTAAAAATAGAGACAAGCAGTCTTTAAAATAGAAGATACCCCAATGGCTACACTAGGAACGTATGCGCTTTCATCCCCACTGGTATCATTTGATTGTTTGATCTTATTTATCTCAACATATTTTCTCATGAAACTAGGTACAGAATAATAAAAATCCTCTTTAAAGAGTCTGTATCTCAGAGGGCGGAACTCACCTCCCTTTTGTTTTATTTTGTTTTATTTATTCCATGTGGAAAGCTGAAACCAAGCAACCAAGAGTTACTAGAGCTTCAGATTTCACTTTAAAACAGCAACACTGCTCACGCCCACGTCTGAGCCAGGCCAGACACTCTAGTATGTAGGTCCAGTGTTTATTTCTAACCCACAGCTGAGGGCGGCCACAGGTGGAAGTGTACTGGAAAGTCCTTGCGGTTCTTTCCTTGGGTCGGGAGGCTGTCGAGAGCAGTGTCCACAGGCACACAGGAGTGACGTGCAAGGGGAGGAAAGAACACATCACACAATGAGTAACTACACCTAGCCGCACATTCCACAATCGTCTAGGGTTTTAGTTTTCAACTCCGACCTCTGACAATGATTAAACCAAAGCACCACGCTATGGTGAAAGCTATCCTAGCAAAGCCTCCAGGCAGGGCTGTGTCCTATTCTGGGCCAGCCTGTGTGCTCATAGCGGCCACCCGAGAGCCGAGGCACCAGCCTACACAAGCCGGCACAGGCAGGAGACAAGGTTGATTAGCCACAGAATGCCACCTCGCTTGATTACCAAGCCTCTAACTTTAATGACCATTCTGTCTATTACCCTATTGCAAAGAAACTGGAAAAAGGAAATTCTATTAAGCCAGGTTAAAACAGTGACTCAGGTGAGTGCTCATTCTTCATGTCAGCTTTGAAACACGGGTGGAAAAAGCAATCTTGGTGATTATCACGCAGGTCTGCTTCAAGGTATGTGACTCTGTCACTCTGTCATTTCTGACCCATGCAGTGCGCTGCTCAATGAACCACAGTACTGCTTCATGACCACACTACTTCACAATGGACAGACGCTGCCCTGGGATGCTCCTAGAAACCACCACGGGCACACGCAGGACATCTTGTCTCACACTGCCACGCTGATTTCAGGAACAACTCCTGAGTCACCAGGGAGCCTGCACAGCAGACCATTAAGGCTGCAGGAAGGCAGAGGACTTTATTCCTCTACACCTCATTTGGTTCACAAAACTCACTATGTCAGACATGGGCAGACTTCTCAAGGCCTGCACCAGCCATGCTCTTTATGGTGGACTGGCTGCTGGGACAGTCCTGTTGAGCTAACTGGGATGTCTACACATACTCCTGCCGAGAAACTGTGGATAGTCACTGAAATTAAGGGCACAGAAAATCCCCTGGGAACCAATGATTATATATCCCACTCCAAGGCCCAGATGATAAGAATCTATGAGAAGTCATGTAAGTTGAATGACTTTAATGAATTTAAATGAATTTCACAAACACTCATTCCCAGGGCTCCTGGAATCCTCTGGACTGATAAGTTACTACATGAAGGAATGAAATATGTGACCTTGCAAGTTTGAGAGGCGACAGAGTAGGCAGTGGGGCAGACAGCTGTCCACTTCCTCTGTGTACACTCTTAGTGCTGATGTAACTGTTCAAGCCCTGGCTTCAAGGAGGAGGGACTGTCCTCCATCCTAAAGGCTGTTGTGAGGATTGCATGTGGTCAGCACACAGAAAGTACTTGGGAAACTCCCAGCAGGGAGCAAGAACTCAGTGAATGTAAGCCTCCTTCTGCCCTCATCTGAAGGCCGGAGGGTAGGTCCCCACTTTCCACGCTGTAGAGAGCCTCAGTTAAGCTCTGCTGCTCACAGCTACATCTGAGTCAGCCAGCACCCACATACTAGGTCCTGTTCTAGGCACTGGACGCTACCCCAGGAGCTTCACAACCAACATGGCAAAGCAGCTTCCTTTTCTGGAACATACACACCTAGTCTGTAATGTTATTCAGAGAGCACCGCTCCAGGGTGAGAGCGCCGCCCCAGGGTACGCAGGTTATAATCTGAAGATTCTTGTACAAGTTGTTAAGAGTGTGGTGTGTCTCCAGCTATGTCTGGATCCTCTATGGAAAAGCCGTATTCATTAAAGCTTCAGAAGGCCTTTTTAAATACTTCAATACAAAGTAGAGAGGTGCTTCTTTATAAACAATATTGTTTATGAAATGGTAATACATTCTACCATAAAGTGTTCTTTTTCTTCTCGAGCCCAGATTCTAGTGGGACTGCTAACATGTCAAATGGTGGAGAAAGATTTTGCTTTAGAAACTGGAGTTGTAAAAAAAAAAAAAAAAAAAAAAGTCAAGCCCATGTCTGTGGTCATAAATTATTGTCATTATTAGAACTAAACTGATAAGTAGCAGTTCATAAATTACTCCCTGCTAAATGCCGTGGGAGCATTTCACTGAAGCCTGGCAGCAAGCCCAGGCTTGGTCCAGCAGCCCAGCTCTGCAGGGCAAGACACTGCTCGAGTCTATACTCCTGCCACTATACCATGCTAAACAATAAAACATCATAATTATCCCTGTCCTCACCAACTACAACTTTAAAGGAAACTGGTAAATGAAAGGACTCTAAATAGACCCCCATCTTTGGTAATAGAAGTGGCTTGAGAAAAATTGTTAGTTAGTGCTTACAATTCAGATTATTTTAGTATCTTTGAGAAGATTAGATTACTCTCTAAAGTCCTGGCCATTGAGTACTCTCAGAGGTAGAATTTCAGTGAGACTGCACAGGCTTGCTCATTTAGAGCTTTGGTGACCCGGCCCCTGCATGTGGCTTTATGTTACTGTTCACTACAAAACATAGCTTTTCGTGATTTCATTTTCCCCTGAGGACTGAACCCAGGGCCTCTGCACATGCCAAAGAAACATCTTCCAAATGAGTTAGCAACTCTGACCTTTGCTCTTAAACATCGCCAAGCCAAAGGCAAAGGCAAAAGCTGAAGACTTTTCCATGGATGGAGAAAGACAGTCAGTTCCGCATATGTGGAGAAACGATGGTTACACATTGTCATTAAGTCCTCTAGATTTCCCACACTGCAAAACATAGGCCCAAATAACCTATCTTAGTGGTGTGAGCCCCAAGGCAGACAGAGTTGTCTCAGAACAACTACAAAGCTCTCAGAGAAGACAGAAGACGCTGCAGCTCCAGAGCGTTGTGACTAAGGTTTCCTCCTGTCAGACACTGTGTCAGTCCTGACCCTAGGAAAGCTCGCACTCTGCTCACTGAGGACCTTCTCCGTCCATCCCCACCTACATTCTGATGTGACCAGCAGTGCAGAGAGGCAGGTGGGGGTGTGCAGCCACTGTGCAGCCACTGAGATCCTTGCAGTCACTGAAGACTCAAGTAAGATCCTACTCAGGCAAAGGGAAAATCAAGGGAGTTAGAGAGTATTTTGGGGTTTTTAAGGTACATCAAACTACAGAATACATGCTTGTATTTTCAGAGTGAAAACTTATTTCCACACAAGCTAAACTGTATCTACCCTGTTTTAGAGAGTGAAACTGTTTATGTCCTCAAACAGGAAATGACTGGACCAAAATATTCTCATCCTGTCCAACTGGAAATGAGGAATCCAAGAAATCAACGAGGGCTGCAGCGCTCTGAGGCCCTCCACAGACCATCAGCTCCAGGCTGGAGCTGCAGAACCGCTCGCTGCCTTGGCTGGTTCTAGGCGCAAAGGTTTCTGAGGTAACCACATGCAACTCTAAACAAGATCCCTCCCTTTCACGTTTGCACTGCTCCTGAGAAACAGCATTTCTAAGTTAATAATTGAAGTCATCAAGTTTTCACTTCAGATTTTTTTTTTTTAGCTAACTGAACAATAAAACAAGCAAATGTTACCTATCAAAAACTACTTCAAAAATTAACTAATAACTAGGTAGACTATGCTTAATGCTTATTAAACTTATAGGTGGGCTCAGATAATGCTTCTGAAACCTTGTAGTCTCAGTAAAACACACGTCCACTCAGTTTTAGAAAAGCAAGGCTCTTAAACAGTTACGATGATCATCTATGACAATTAAAGTTAACAATGAAAACCAAACCTCTCCAGTGCCCCTTCCAGTGCTGTTTCTTATGGGTTAAAGAAAACAAATATCAAAACAGTATCAGTAAATCACTGCGTGTTTCAGCCCCAATATTTTAAATGAAAGTGTATTAGTATAACTATACCCTGAAAATAGCAAAGTGAAGGTTTACATGTGATTTTTCAAAATATCAGAATTAATGATCATAATTTAAATTCTAAATATGGGAACCAAAACAGTAACAAAAATCTCAAAGCCAACAATTCTGTTACTTAACTCTTAAAACTGCATGTAAATCTCCAGACTAGCACGATGCTCATTACATGCAGCCCAGCCACTACAATAACCCACCACACATAGCAACACAGCAGTCTCCACCCACACGCAGGTCAGCCTCTGGGAAGCCAGGCATTGCCTGCTGGGAATATGCTCATTAAATACAGTTAAAGGTAGGTCTGCATGCCTTTAAAAATTCTACATTTTTCTTTTTTATATAAAGTTATAAGGCATTAATAATAGAATGTTAAAACAAATAATTTATAATAAAAATAGATTAAAGCTCTCTTTTAAAAATACCTCAAGTGAGAAAAATCACAGGAGGTAAGTAACTACTCAAACACATGCTCTCTAAGTTTCTGCCAATGAATGCTTTCTGCTCTGGCTTTAAGCAGACCTTAGACACTAAATGGCAGGTATCCTGACACAAAGGTGCACAGCGTAGGCCCATCTCAAGTTACTGGAAATTTACACATGAATGGATAACTACTACTGATAAAGGCAGGTTATTTAAACTATCTGGCATGATTAGTTTTGACTACAAATATAATACTCTCTGATACAGCATGGACTGTCGCTTTTAAAACAAATAACAGCAAAGCTTACAGTGCCGTGGTTAAATGATGGTCAATGACTTGGCTGGCACACAGCTAAAATGAAGAAATTTGTTTAGAATTAAAATACTAATAAGGAGCACAGCTTTATTTTGGTCTCAGTTGTTACAACTGAGCAATGGGTTACTATAGTGCTTTTTCCCTAAGCGACGAATGGCAGGATGGACAGGGCCTGTGCTGAGGGCTGCTGGCCAGCCTTCTAGAATGCGTATGTGAGCTCTACAGGAGCTGCACAAGCTGGCTGGGTGCTGGTTATCTGCAAAGGCTGCCTGAACACGACTCCCTTCATCATACATGCGCTGCTGTCTGCACTGCAGTAATAAAGAAACACGATGACAGACACCACAGCTTCCAGTGACAAGCAATGGGTAGGAATCTGCAGGGAAATCGCCGGTTGATTGGAAATATTCTCTATGTCTCCAGATGGGATCTGTTCTTGCAGAAGCCATTCATTGCCTAGAAAACAGGAGAGAATATTAAGACTATAAAAAAAATACAAGAGGCCGAGGCACAGCGATGGGCAAAGTGTGAGAGAAAGAATTCAGACACCTAAAACTCATGTAAGTGCTGGGTCTATGTGACACCCATCTGAAATCCCCACACAGGAGTTGGGACAGGGAATCCCCACAGCTGTCAAAGTATTCAGAGCAGTGAGCTCGGGGTTACTGAGACATCATTTCTCCGTATTTTAGGTGGAGAGAGATCAAAGAAAGCACATGGCATTAACCACATGCATGCTCAAACATGTGAATGTCCATGTATATATACATGTGTGCTCACACATGTGGACACACTCACATGCATAATACATACACATATATTGAAAAGACACAAGTAGGAAACTCGGTACTTCTAAGGGAAAGAGCCTACATCAGCGAGCGTTTGGTGCGAGCCTGAGTGCACACTCTGCTCTGACAGTGCCTGGGAGAAGAGAGCATCCCAGATGACCTCTGCACTTCATTACTGCAGCTCCTGCCCTCTGTGAAATCTACTAAACTGAAGCCGAGCATCACAGTCATGGCTCTTTAGGGCGTCACACCCCTGGCTCAAAGGAAGGTCTACTGCTGAATAAATGCGCATAAGACCCGTGTGACAGGAGACCAGTTCTCACCAAAGGGATCATGACCTTCAGGGATCCTGTCTAAGAAGTACAAAATACTACATTAGAGAATACAAATGTCACGTGATTCGCAGTGATTTCTAAATCCAGGCAAGACAACAACAAACTGCTATTCACCAACTAGTTTATTTCTTTATGTTTTCATACTTGTCACATGTATGACTTATGAAGTAGCTCTTTAAAATAGTCACAAGCTCTAAGCACTTTAACTATTTCTAAAAAACTAGCCCCAAAGAGTGTCCCTAAGTGTAGACATGGGTTCTGTAATGCTTTTAGAATCTTTAAATTACTATGACCCCTGCCTAAAACCTCACTTGCCCTGGATAGTAAAAACAGAGCCGATATTCTAGACAGACAGTGAACATCTAAGTAATGGCCTTCACCTCAACTCCTCCTCACTTTGCAGGGCAATGACTCAGCACTCAATCTGGATGTTACGAATGCAGCGTTAAAAAGGTTGTCAATATCTTATTTTAAAAAAATTATACTGGCCTATAATTACATAGAGAGATATTAAATATGTGGTCTTCAACTAAGGGGCTGCTTTCATATGTCTAGGACCTTCTGGAGCCCAGAAAGGGGCTTGGGGGTGCCTGGGTTTGCCTGGACAGGCTCAGGGAATATCCTTGGAGCCAGTTCAAACTGTAACTAGCAAGTCCACATACAGGGTCCCCTTGTTCTGGACGGCACCCTGACAGTTACAGACCAGCAGCTTCTGTCCTGAGAATGTATGAAGGTAAGTAGGCCTGAGGCCAAGATTGGGGTAATGTACAAAAAAAAAAAAAAAAGTTTGTGAGAGGGTGTGGGAGAGAAGGAACTGAGGAAATGGAAGATTGAGTGACAGCGTGGGAAAGAGCGTGGGAGACAGGACAGAGGAAGCTCATCTGAGACACCAAGTCCTGCTTTGAGAGTTCTGGACCCCAGCACTACACTTTAGCCTTGCTTGCTTCCCACTGTGGTACGGCGGTTCTCATGTCTAACAGCACTAACAGCAGCAAGCAGAGCACATATCCCGACTGTCCACAGTGAGAGGAGGACTCATGCACACAGGGCTGGGGAGGAAGTGTCAGAAAGAGACACTAAACAGGAAGCTCCACCATCTCTCCTCATCAGACCTTTACTTTGTTATTACTTTAATTTGGGGTTTTTTGGGCAGGCTTTCACTCTGTAACACAGATGGCCTGGAAATCACTATGTAGCTCAAGCTAGCCTCAAAATTCTGGTTCTCCTAGCTCAGTCTCCTGAGTGCTGGGATCACAGATGGGGCTTTAACTGGAAGTGGCTCTTTTTGGACACGACGTGAAGAAGACAGAATGGGGCACACATGCAGGCAAGCCTCATTTCCAGAGGCTATGCTGCTCAGAGCTGCCGGGGCTCTCACAGGCCACACAACCCCAGGATGTGAGGAAAGAGGGAACAGCAAATACATCAAAGCAGACGAGAGCTAGAGTCACGCTTCACACCAGGTCCCTCAAACCCTGCCCAAACACACAGAGAAATACACAGTGAACAGAAACCATCAGCCTGAACCCAAGCGATTCACGACTCTCTCTCTGTAGCGCTGGGCTCACACCTTCAGCTTCCAGGAACCAGCAGCTGGGCGCGCCTTCGGTCAGCTTTGCTCCTGGTGGGAGCTGGAGCTTGAGCCTGAGCTGCAGAGCCTGGCCCGGATGCACCGTCACAGGGGGGAGGCCAATGTGTGGGGCAGACTTCGGCACCTTGGGCACTGTCTTCTGTTTCTCTCTAGGGAAGGAGCCATCTACCACAGCACTGTCAGACTTGCAGACTGGGAGCTGGAAGGCCAGAGGACATGCTGTTAAAGCAGAGCACTTTCAGGACCAAAATCGAGGGAGCTTAGCCTTAGATCTATCAGTGACATCAGCTGCCATTTAGTCTAAAGACTATTTCCCCCAAGTACAGACAAACAGCCTGCCTGAGCAGTCAGACACCTGACGATTCAGGAGAAAATTAACTGCCCCATGGTTTGTAAATAGTAGGAAATTAAAGCAACTCTTTGAATGTAAGGACAGTGGTTAGGATACAGGGTCACAACTTTCACTGTCAAGAGAAATCCATTCAATAGATAACATTTTTTGATGCTATTCTGTGGATTTTAAAATAATTACTTTGCAAACACTACTTAGAAAAAAAAAGAGCCGCCCCTGACACACACACACACACACCCCACACACCCCAGTACCAGGTAGATAGATACATTAAAAGATAGTGGGCAAAAGACTTTCTCCTTGAAAACTGTTTTGAACTTGGCCAAGTTTTCTGCAGCCCATCATATTTTCAGAGTTTGGGGAGCTGGGGCTTTTGAAGACAATTTGGTGCTGTATTAACCACAGGAACCAGACAGGAGACAACGATCTAGGATCACCAACTGAAACAACCAGTCCCCGTGGCACACAGATACAGTGTGCATCATGACTTCTGCACATTTAAAAGCAGACCCGAGGTCTCTGTTTTTATTAAAGGTTCATCCAATTCTCTCCAAATCCCAGCACTTTCCTCAAATGCTCAAGACAGATGGAACATATATTCTAAGACTAACAGGAGATCCTCAAGGCAAGCCTTCTGGTCTAGTTATCCCAGAATGCAACAGGGGTACCCACTTCCGACTCCCTTTCTCCATGTGCCAAGCAATACCAGAGACAGACAAAACAAAACTGCGTCAAGGCTCAGCATTGTTCTTGAACCCATGAACATCCTCTATGTTCTAGGATAACTTACCACAGAAACCGTTCTTGCTTCTAAATCCATCACTTTAATTTGGTGATTATTAGTGTCTGCTACATATAACAGCCGACCACTCTCACCGATACACAAGCCTCCGGGCTCATTAAAGGCTGACTCCGCAAAACTGGAACTGGCATCACTGGCGTCCCCAGTCCCTGCTAACGTTGTACAGCCTTTTGTTTTTGGATCCACAACTTTAATCTAAAGGAAAAAAGAACAAACATTTCCCCTGCAGTCATTCCTGTTTACAGCAGTGCCAGGGCAACCAGAGGACTCCAACTGCCATTAATATTCTCAATTAAGTGTTAGAACAGCAGCTAGTTCCAAATTTTCCTAAAAATCTCAGTATTTGATTCATTTACACCATTTCATCAGAAATTTCATTCAGATTTTAAAATCTTAGCAATACTGTGTTTTGTTGTAAATCCATTTCTATTTTTTTTTTCCTGGAACTAAAAATAGCTTTTTTCCCCTTGTGGAACACATGCCCGCAGTTCTGCCGACTTCTTGAGAGCACTGACTAAGGACTGTTTCTTTTGTTAACTGTAAGCCCTGCTGGTTATGTCTCAAGCACATTAAGCTCGTGGTTGCTCATCACAGTGCACAGAACTCTACAGTAAGAGTGGAAACAGCCAGCCAGACATGGCGATGGTCTGAACAGGGACATATCTGCTCTTTGCCACTACAACTGCAACAACTCAAACCCCTCACGTGCTGGCCCTCGTCAGCTTTCAACTCTCAACCTGACACAGCCTGCAGTTATAGAGAAGACAGGACTGCCCAGGCCAGACTGCCAGTGGACATGTCTGTGAGGGACTGTCCTGTTAGTTCATCTGGGGAGGCTTGCCCCGCTGTGGGTAGCACCCATGGGTAGCAGAAGGGTCTGGTGACATAAGAAAGCTGGCTAAGCCTGGGCTATGAGCAAGCCAGCAAGCAGGCCTGCCTTCAAGTTTCTGCCCTGACTTTCCTCAATGAAGGATTTACTTGGCTTGAAGTATGAGCCAAGAAAATCCTTGCTAAGCTGCTTTTGGTCAGTTTTACTACAGCAACAGAACGAAACTCCAACAGCTGGTCCACGCTCCCCCTAAAAGGCCCCCTTTTCCTGCCATTGTTACTTAAGCACCTTTGATGGGTCACAATTCATACATTTAGGTCACCCCTGGAATTAGCTTAACATTTCCCTCAGTTCAGACACCGTAAGGCTACAGCAAGAAGAGTACAGAAGAAGCTGTGCAGCACCAAGGGCTGTAGCGCCGAGGGTGCAGCTGCTTTCTGTATCTAGAGTGGTGCTGGTCTGAGACACATGGGCCTTCAGCCGACTCACCTTGTGATTGTAGGAGTCGGCCACGTAGAGCACTTGCCTCTCCTCGTCCCATGCAACCCCAAGTGGATGCTGAAGCTTCGCATTGATGCCTGCTCCATCAACATCACCAAAAGCAAATAAATTCTTTTATTTTTTTTTAAAGAGAAAGAAACAGCAGTTATTAAATTTTTCAGTGCTTTGTTAGGAGGTAAAAGTGAAAACTAAGATTCCAGTGTTTCTAAAGCTGGGAAGCTCTGACTTTTCCCAGTAGTGTGGGCGTGCGATAGAGAACGGGGAACACAGTAGGCTCACTCTGCACTCTACTGGCTGCCATGCTGTCTCGCCCACAGTAGGCTCACATCTAGTGCAGTTCTCCTGCTAACCCACTGCCACAAACCCGGTGCAATCGCTCTCTTCCCATCCCCTGAATGCTTGTGTGTAGTCAGGTGGGCGCCTTTCTCAGAGGGAGGGCTTTACTTGTATTTCTCTGTATAGCCCTGGCTGTCCTGGAACTCCCTCTGTAGACCTGGCTGGCCTTGAACTCAGATATCCGCCTGCCTCTGCCTCCCAAGAGCTGGGATTAAAGGCGTGAGCCACCACCGCCCAGCTCTGTATTTCTTTATAGCCATGCTCTCTCTGCTTTGACTGCATGTTATTACAGACAGGCCAGAAATGAATCCCTGCACTCCATGGATGGCTCACTCAGGGATGTGCGCACAGCACACGGCAGCTTCTTTACCATGGGGTCTCGCTCTCCGCCTACGAGGTGCTTCACAGCTCCATCTCTCAGCGAGACGGTCCGCACGGTGCTGCTCTCGCTGTCGGCCACAAAGAGGCAGCTCCAGGGCTCTTCTGAGGCAAGAGCAAGGCCTGACGGCTGGGCAAAGCCTGCCTTGTGAGGATATGCGTTGTTTCGGTTCTCTTCATTTCCACTTCCAGCAAAACGAATGCAGGTTCCTTTTTTTAGGTCACTGAAAGACAAGTTCATAGGTGAGTTCATGAGTCACTAAGGGGGCGTAAATAACCAACTTGACTATGACAGCAGTTACACAGATCCACAGAACCAGTGACGGACTGCCTGCCCACTGCTGCAGCTGTCCAGGCACTCTCTTGGTGAACTACTAAGTAGGGGGCCCTCTCTTTAGCATAATAACCAACTACTGAAATCACTTTCTAATACCCGGTAAGAAATCCCTGATGTTACTACAATAATGATCAGATTATGAAATAATAATGAGATGATTTTATTTTCATTTTAACTTCATTCATTTTATTCATTTACAATATCAGGTTCTAGAAGAGAACTACTAATAAAGAGAGTATCTAGTTTTGGTCGTTTAAAATGTCTATGTCTTCTATAAAACAGCTCGGCTTGGAAGACCTCTCTACAGAAGTCCTCCATGACACTTCAAATCCCTTGGCTAAGGAGCTCAGCATGAAGGAGCACAGAGATGCTGCTGACACAGGCGCTCTCTATGTCACTGTCTGCTAATCTGATTCTTCTGAGGACGGGCATGTATGTCTTCCTTCTACTTCTAACACAGAGGTCATCTAACTGCATCCCTAGTGTCCAACACAGTACCTAGTGAAAGGAACCAACAAACATTTTACATCAGTGGTCCTCAACCTCCCTAATGCTGCGACCCTTGAATACAGTTCTTCACGTTATGGTGACTCCCAACCATATACTTATTTTTGTTGTTATTTTATAACTATAATTATTACTAAGGTAAATCACAATGAAAATATCTGTGTTTTCTGATGGTCTTAGGTGACCCCTATGAGAGGGTCATTTGGTCTCAAAGGGATCACAACCCACAGATTGAGAACCACTGTTTCAGATGCATGACAGTCATAAACCACTACACAGCTGTGTTCCACACCTGTGCCTGGACACCTGAGGTCTTGGACTTGCTAGACAGCTGTCCCTTTCTACAAATAAAGATGAGTGCAGTGGGCTGGGCGGTGATGGTGCACACTTTCACCAGCACTCAGGAGGTAGAGGCAGGTGGATCTGAGTTTGACGCTAGTCTAGAGTACAGAGTGAATTCTAGGATAGCCAGAGCTACACAGAGAAACACTGCATAAAAAGCTAAAAGCAACCAACAAAAGATAATTGTGAGCTTGTAAGCTTGCATGACTTCCTAACAGCTTTGACTACTACTTCCTATGACTACATAACAACTTTGTGGTCTCTGACTGTGTTCTGGTCAGTGTTTTGGTCAACTTGACACAAACTGGAGTCATCTGAGAAGAAGGAACATCAACAGAGAATGCCTCCATCAGACTGACCTGTGGACAAACTTGTGGTCACTGATGACTGACATGAAAGGGCCCCGCCCACTTTGGGCGGTACCACCCTGAACAAGTGGTCCTGGGTTTGTGAGAAGCAAATGGGCAAGCCAGTGAGCAGCTCCAGTGGCCTGGCTCAGTGCCTTCCGCAGTCACTTGCTTATTCTACATATAGGCTCTTACTGGATTACCTACCAGATACAGCACAGGGCCGAGTACACTGAGTAAATGGAACCAGGCTCATTTCTTTAAGAGGTAGTGTAGTAGGAAGAAACAGTTATACTCAGGCATGAGCCAAGAGACAGAGAAGAGAGGAGCAGAGGGGAGTGCAGCTAGCCCTGCCTGAGGCTGAGGGAGGAGGGGGAGTCAGGAGAAGTACTGCTCCCCACCCTCACGTGCCCACCCGGTGCCAGTGCTATCCTAACAGCAATCACACAGCAATCCCCGAGGTGACACAAACACATGCGATGATGGAAAATGACAGAGGTAAAGGGGCTCACTCACTCTCCTGTGCTTCTAGTAAGGAGAGCTAGGATTGCCATGCGGTACTCTGAAGCACCTGAAGGAGTGACTGCAGACACAGGAACTGTGTTTATGTTGTAAAGGATTAAAGCCCCACCTAACATTTCTGCTTCTCTCTCTAGGCACTCAGAAGAATGGCTCCTCCCAGGCTCTTAGAAATTAGATGCAGCCACAGGCTTAACTAAGGCTGATGAAATACAAGTGGAAGTGACGTCTGTCACCTCTGAGCAGCAGCTTTGAGAACCAGCTAGGGACTCACCTCCTCCTCTCTATCTCTGCCAGAAGGGCTGGCAGAGCTCCTGACAGCAGCTGCCTCCTCAGACCAGTGCTCCCCAGTGAAGCCACAGAGAGAGCAAGAAGCCTGCTCCACGCTTCTGTCGGGCCATGTGGCTGAGCGTGTGCACCCTGGCACGGTGACCTGGGCCGGGAAGCTGGGGACTGAGGAGGACGGCTGTCCCAGGACACAGCCACTTACCTTTTCTTTGGCAGTGTGCCAGAGTCTAGGAGGAGTGCCCATATCTGATGAGTCCCTGCCATGGCAATCCACAGGATGTCATTTCTTTGGACCTCTGAACCTTTATGAAAATAAGTAGCATGTATTATATACATATCTGGTTACTATGAGACTTTTCAGGAACTGAAATCCATAGATGACACTAGTTTTTATAAATCTGTTTCGGAACACGGTTCCTCAGGGAAGATGTGTTACTAGAAACCTGCCTCCTCACCTGCAACAGTTTCATGAGAACCCAAAGCTGTCATATTTTTTTTTTTAATTAAATGCAGTACAGGGTGATAATTCAATACATGTTTACAATGTGCAATGACAAAATTAAATCAATTAGCATTTCCATTTCCTTAAACCAAATCCACACATTCTTAATAGCAGTATGTCAATCTGCATCTCTGGAAACAATGTTTTTAAACACCGATTAAAAATTTTTTTTATGTGACACAAAAATGGGCTGACATTCTCTAAGAAAACTCTGGCAATTTCCACAAAAGAAGTGATGCTTTTAAGAGCAGTGTGGAAGCATACTCCTGTAGTCCCAGAGGCTAAGAGGCAGATTTCAGAGGAGTGTGGTAGCCCATTCCTGAACTGCAGAGGCAGAGAGGCAGAGAGGCAGAGAGAGAGGCAGAGAGACAGAGGGGCAGAGGGGCAGAGGCAGAGAGAGGCAGAGAGGCAGAGGCAGAGGCAGGAGAAGCCCAAGTTGGAAGCCTGTTAAGACTACATAGCAAGTTCCAGGCCAGCCTGGGTTACAAAGTAGAGACCCTGTGTTAAAACAACAATAAAAAGAAGCTAAAGGAATGTGTCTTTTTATTACCAAAGGCATGGGATTTGCTATTCAGACACAAAGTAGAACAGTCATTTGCAAATGCACTATCTAGTAGCCTCTAATACTTATGGGGTTGTGTCTGTAGGAGTGTGCACATGTGTGTGTGGAGGCTGGAGGTCAATGGGTCTCCTTCAGTCAGGCTCTGCTTTATGTACTTACTAGACAGTTCTCTGTGTACCTAGAGCTCACTGATCTGGCTAGACTGGCTGGCTACTGGGAAAGCCCAAGGATCCTCCGTCTCAGTCCCCCAGGGCTCTGAGGCAGGCCGAGCTTTTTATGTGGGTGCTCAAGACTGAGTTCAGATCCTCAAGCCCTTTAGCAAATGAACCACCTCTCAGGCCTGGTTTAAAATCCTTCAAGGAGTTTAGCAGACCAAGGGTACAGTATATTATAATATGCTGTTTACTACCATGAATTTTACCATTTTATTTTTGTCTAAATCCGAATGATGTCACACTTATTATAAGGGGAAAAAGCTCTGCTCCTCAGATTTGTTCTGTTAACATATTTAATTTAATTAGGAGGCACTCTGAAATAACTGAGACATTTTAACTAAAGTAGTCTGGTAAGACATTATCTTACAGAGTTATTTTATTTGTAATTTTTAAAATTTCAAGTATTTTGTGATGAGAAGGGTATTCGTTCCTAATTAGTAATAAGTTTCAGATGTCTTTTAATTTAGTAACAACAGAAACAACCTACAATGATGACAGTTCTCAAGTTATCAAGGATACTATATCTCTGAGCGCTTTCCAAAACCCATTCCCGACTCTGGAGAGGCCCCTGAGATAGGTACTGTTAGCAAGTCCCACTCCAGATGAGTGCCCAAGCACAGGGAAGCCAGCACGCCAGGTCAACTAGCCAGCAAAGGAAGGAACTGAAGTCTGGGCCCAAGCCAGGCTGAGAGCAACAATGCCTCAGTCATGGTGTGCTGATCCGCTCGCTCTGTGTTGTCAACTGCTCTGCAGCAGGAAGTTCCTCAGTGTGCTTCCTTCACACAACCGTGCCTGCAGATGTAAGTGCTACCAAAGGGGACTCTGCTGCCCACGCTCTGGGGACCCAGTCTCTGCTTTATCACTTTAAAAGGAGATCAAAAGGCCTGCACAATTAATTTTTAACACACATCACTTCATCAGTTATTCTAGGGCTACTCTCTGGGACTGCTAAAATGACTATGCCATCTAAGCTAATAAAATATTCCATTATTTCAGATATAATGACATTCAGATGAGAACTGCTTACAGGCAGCAGTACTCAAATGTCAGCCATGATCATTATTTCATGAATCTGGATCTTACCTTTAGAGCATGTTGCATTAGGCAAGCATAATAGATCTACAAACTCAACAGCCTGGAGCAGATGGCACTGAGGGTAAAGAGTAGGACACAATGTCTCCCTCACACGTTTGTTAATTCGATAATAAGCACTGACTACTACTGTACTACAACACACAGTATCCACAATGCACAATGTTTACAACTGCTTACTTGTGTTAAAACCATCACAAATCTAAGATTATAAAGGTACTGTCTAGGACCCAGTACATGCCAGTACAACAGAAACAACCTACGATGATCATATCAAACCATGGGAATAAGTTCAAGTTCCTGATTAGATAAAGGTATTATTAACCAAGGAAATGAACAACAGAGTAACAGAAAAGCATCAGTAAGCGAAATAAACAAAGGCAAGAATGGGTTGTACTTACTTTTACAACGTCTGGAATGTTTCCCTCTCACAATATTCCAAAGCCTGTATTTATCCCATAATGTGTTTAGACACATTTATACACAGAGAACTGTAGACAATTACAGTCTGAAGCCCACTACTAGGCTCTCCTAATTTGCTCTCAATGGAATTAAATTAAGCACCTGGTGTGATGATGGCCTTTGACACAAGAGGACTCAAAGCATCCTTTCTATGATTGAGGAGCCAAATAGTTCAGGGCCTGAATCCTGGCTGCAGTTTTTTCACCTGCCAAGTGAGGCTGACTGTCCAGCCTTAAAGATGGCCAAGGGGACGAGTCCAGGCTTGGGAAGCTAAGCACCACACAGTACTGGTGAGTGCTGGATCCTAGACAGTACCTGCAGGCTCTCAGTTCCTACACCAAGAATGCTCCCTCCCCCTTCTCCTAGGACTCTCACTGGCAGCCCCCAGCTTGCAGCTCTGTTCAGACTCTCGCTTCCCTACCCAGCATGGCAAACCTGTACCATTATCCTCCAAAATCACCACCGAGGGGAGCAAACCTCACCAAAATCAGCTCTGCTCGTGAGAGAGACAGTACCAAGGTCATCCCAGAACGAACCCTTATTTTATTACTAATTACTTCAATTTATTTTTCATATTTTAAAGACATATAAGTGTAATTGGATTATATTTCTGTAGATTTTACTTTGGTTTTTCAGATAATTTACAATGGGGTTGGACTTGGAGTCTAACAGAGCTGAGAATTCTTGAGTTACATATGAAAATGCAGCCTTTCAGGGCCTCTTAATGTTTCTAATCATAAGAACTGAGCAAACTAAGACCCACAGATAACCTATTTATGAATTTGATAAGCAACACTTTCAAGGTAATTGATAGCAACCATCATATTTAATGATGAAACAGTATAAACATAACATGCTCCTGCCAACAGAAATGAGATAAAAGACCTACCATTACCTCTATACAGCACCATATGAAGGTCCTACCTTGTGGAACAAAAGCAATACACACTCACTCACACACACACACACACACTCTCTCTCTCCCTCTCTCTCTTTCTCTCTCTCTCTCTCTCTCTCTCTCTCTCTTTCTCTGTCTTTCCTCTCCTACTTAAGACACCTTCTGATTGGTTTAGTAAAGAGTTGAACAGCCAATAGCTAAGTAGGAGAGGATGGGTAGGCATTCTGGGCAGAGATAGGAACTCTGGGAAAGAATCAGCACAGGGCATTTGCCAGCCAGACACGGACAAAGGCAGAGGTGCTGAGACTGAAGGAGAGGTAACAGGCCACGTGGCAGAATGCAGATTAATATAAGCAGGATAATTTCAATTATACAAGCTAGCTGAGAGGTAGCCAGCTAAGACCTACTAAAGCTTTCATGACTACTAAAGTCTCTGTGACATGACTTGGGTGGCTGGTGGGTGGAGACAGTCTAGCCACAGAGCCAGCGAGTCTAGGCCCACTTCCACCCGGCTTGATACTGAAAATGAAGAATCCTTCAAAACAGGGTCATCAGCTGACAGACTCAGTCAAGGCAAGAATCTGTGAGCCTGCAGGCAGATCAAGAGGAGTTACTGCAACAAGGAAAGGGAAGCCAAGGCAAGGAGGGAAATGTGCCAAGGCTCTGGGACAAACACTGAGGAAGGGGAACTCAGTATCTGGAGGTCCAGAAAGACAGGAACAAAAAGTAAGGATGAGAGGAGATGCCAAAGGAATCCCTGAAAACAATGAGGGACACCCAACTACAGAACAAAGAAGACATGAAACCACAGCAGTCCGTCCGTCCAGGTGGGGTGACTCAGGATTAACAGCCATAAGGCTGAAACCAACCGCAAAGAAAGGCTTGAAAGCAACCATAGAAAAAGCATACTTTACATATAAAAGATCAAAAGCAACGTGAGCAAACCGCTCAGAAACCAGGTGTCAATCCAAGGTTACCTGTGAAGTCAACGTGTCTTCTGAAAGGAAGGTTCAAACATATTCCCAGCTCAGAAAAAGGCAAGAAATCAGCATAGCTGGTGTTGTGGTTTAATATGCTCGGCCAGGGAGTGGCACTACTGGGAGGTGTGCCCTTGCTGGAGGAAGTACGTCACTGTGTGGGCGAGCTTTGAGGGCCTCTCCGAGAGCTCAAGCTCTGCCCAGTACTGAGAAGCCAGTTTCCTTTGGACTGCCTGTGGATCAAGATGCAGCATCATGTCTGCCTGCACACTGCCATACTTCCTGCCATGATGATAATGGACTCAACCCCTAAAACTATAAGACAGCCCCAATTAAATGCTGTCCCTTGTAAGAGTTGCTTTGATCATGGTGTCTCTACACAGTAGTAAAACCCAAACTAAGACAACTGGTTTAAAAGAAATGTGAACCAAGCCTATGGCAGAACAATGATTTCAAGCACATGCTGGGACTGGAGAAACATGGCAGTCAGCTTCATCCCTAGGCATTTACCCAAGAGAAGCGAGTGAATTATTACCACAAACAGAAACCAGAAATGTTAGTGGAAGAGGTACTGTATTTACAACTTTTAGCAACTAGAGACACTGAATGAACTGAGATGAGCTCCACCTGGTCAAGGAGAGACAGCAAACTCCAACAGGGATCGTGAAAGCACCAGCCTCAGGGGAAGAAGTTAGGCACAAAGAGCTGGTCAGAGGAAGAGGGAACTGTTGCTGCCAGTGGCTAGAGTGTGTGTGGTGACATGGAGAGACTGACAAAGACCCACAGGAAACTTCCTGGGGTGACCCTGACTGTGGTCATAGTTACATGATTGTACACACTGATTAAAACACACATCTATGTAGCGAGAATAAAATTTGCTGCTTCTAAATTTTACCTCATTAACTTGAAACAAGATAGTTTAAAAATATTCTGACAGAGAAGCCTCCTCCTGCAATCGATGGGAACTAACACAGAGCACCACAACAATATGCAAAGAGTAAGAGACTTTGGAGCACTCCGTCCTGAATGAAATTCTTCATGAGACCCTCCCTTCAGGCCTTCAGCCCTCAGGGATTTCTGCTTCGGAGAAGGTAAATTGTAAGAGCCAGAGCGGAGGGATGGAGGGATGTGTGACTCCACGGAACACTGTCCTCTAGACACAACAGGACTGATGCACATAGGAACGCACAGGGACAGTGCAGAACAGGACCTGTACAGGTTCAAACCAGATGGGGCCCAGCACTGAGGGGGAAGCAGACATGGAGCTCCCAGCCATAGCTAAGAAGCCATTGGCAACTGAGCCTTGCTAAGGAAGCTAAGGAGTTTTTTCCAATGGAGTCTCATGGATATGCAAACCACACTTGAGGGTGGGCGCCATGCACTGCAGCAGATGCCCAACACAAAACAACTTCATTGACTTCTTATGCCTCATTTGCTTTGTTTGGGATTTTTTTCTCCTTTGGTCTTATTAGTCTTTTGTTTATATAATATGATTTCTGATTTTGTGGGTTATTAATATGATTTTGTGTGTGTGTTGTTTGCCTGTTTGTGTTTTTAAAGAGAAGGAAAGAGAAAGGGAGTGGAGCTGGGGTGCTGAGGAGGACCCAGGAGAAGCTGGGGGAGGGAAAGCATCATCAGAGTATATTATATAAATAACTTCAATAATGTTATTATATAAAAAGAATCTTCTATCAAATTTTAGATATAAAAATACAGCTAGAGCTGGGCGTGGTGGCGCACGCCTTTAATCCCAGCACTCGGGAGGCAGAGGCAGGCGGATTTCTGAGTTCGAGGCCAGCCTGGGCTACAGAGTGAGTTCCAGGACAGCCACGACTACACAGAGAAACCCTGTCTCAAAAAACCAAAAAAAAAAAAAAAAAAAAAAAAAAAAAAAAAAATACAGCTGTTTTTCAAAATAAAAGTACACAGGCTACAATGCATAAATCCCTTTAAACATTCCTGCATCACTGGATTACATTTAAAACAAAAATATTTACTGATATTTTATAGATGTCAGGTGATAGATACATCTAAGCATATAAGTGCAAAAAATATATTTTGTCAACAAACTATCAGCTAAGCACATTCATGCTGGATTCCAACCATTAAAGGTGGTGTAAGAGGGGCTGGAGAGATGGCTCAGCGGTTAAGAGCACTGACTGCTCTTCCAGAGGTCCTGAGTTCAAATCCCAGCAGCCACATGGTGGCTCACAACCATCTGTAATGAGATCTGACTCCCTCTTCTGGAGTGTCTGAAGACAGCTACAGTGTACTTACATATAACAAATAAATAAATCTTAAAAAAAAAAAAAAAGAAGGTGATGTAAGAAAAGTGAGTTTGTATCTAAGGAAAATGCTGACTCGGAGTCAAGGAAGGGTAACAGGATTTAAGCACAGCATCCTTTCTGTGACTCATTCTGAACCAGGGGTCGTCTGAAGCACTCAGGACTGGCAGACACTGACCTCCACAATAAAACACTCTACAGGCTGTTGTCTGGCATCAGCAGCATCAAGAGGGGAGAGAGACACCTTTTAGAAACACGGTAAAAAGAAGTTGGTAAAAGATGAATCCATCATAGAAACCACTATCTCACAGGGAAGTTGTCATATTTAAAGTGATAAGATGAAATTTACTTTTGTAAAATCCATTTTGCTAATTATTTTTACTTGATTGCAGCAATTGTATAATTAAGTCAAATGTACAGGTGTATTTAAAAATACACCTATTTACAAATTATAAATATATTTAGGATAACTAAGCATTTTTCAGTCTATTTCTTTTCTTCTGTATGAGTGCTGTCTGCATGTATACCTACATGGCCAAATCTTTTTTATAGAGGGTCATGAAACACCATGTGATTGCTGGGATTTGAACTCAGAACAGCCAGTGCTCTTAACTGCTGAGCCACCCTCTCCAGCCCCTTAAGTCTAAGCTGAACTTCTCGGTCAAGTACACACTCAGCGGTTATCGGCTCTGTAACCTGCCATTTGCTTTACTCACCTCTCCATGTGACAGAGTAATGTAACTAAACCCTACCTGCACAGGCATGTACAAGTGCGCAGCCGCAGCCGCAGCCGCAGCCGAGGACTTCTAAGTGAGCCTCTATGATCGCATGCACCTTCTCTTTTCAGAAGCCACTAGTGTATAATTTTATCTTTTTCATTTCTTTCTAAGTTTAAATCTGTGTGGATGCATCTTCCAATGCTTCATGTACCTTAACTTCTACACAACACTCAACAGAGGTTCCTTTCGTACACTCCTGATGCTTGCCTATAGTTCTGGGTAGCTGCGTTCCACTGATGTACACTGGACAGAATCTACTATTTAAAGATAATACAAAACATATCTTTTCCTACCTTCTCACTTTCATGAATTATGACAGAATTTAGAACAAGAGCTTAAGAAGAACCACTTTCCCGGACTGCTGAAAATTTCAAGTATTCACCCTAACATCGGCTTGAGCCGGTGACATAAGCATATGACTTAAATACACACAGGACTGAGATGGGATGAAAGATGGTGCCTACTCTGAGTAGAAGAATACTTTAAAAGAACATATAATAAAGGCAAGTAGCTAAGTCAATTGTTAGATGTGTGGAAAATATAATTATTTTCAGTCTTCATATTTATTTCTTTACATGTATTAAAAAATTCTCCACATGCTTTGAGAAAATAAAAAATCATTTATCTGAGGTGGTGAAAAAAAAAAAATAGAAACCGCTTGAAGAAAAAGCCCTATTTTTGCACTGGGAGCCTGGCTAGCTGGGAGTGGCGGTACACAGCTACAAACACAGGCACCCCGTGCTGTGGTAGCCTAGGCTACATGTAAATACCCGGTGAAACTGGGTCTTCAAACTCAACAACAACAAAGAGAAACTGACTTTGAAATTTACAGTTATATTTCTTAAAATACTTATGGATATTTTATAAGTCATCATATTTTTTTTTGGACTATCTACTAGATCAGCAGTTCTCAACTTGTGGGCTGTGAACCCTTTGGGGTTACATATCCTATATCCTGCAAATCTGATATTTCATTAAGATTCATAACAATAGCAAAATTACAGTAGCAATGAAATAATTCTATGGCTAGGGAACTGTGTTGAAGGGCTGCAGCGTTAGGAAGGTTGAGAACCACTGGGCGAGATCTACAATTAGGCTCAATTGGCTCTGCAAAGAGGAAGTCTATTAAATTCCATCTACTTCAGTTTCACAAATGATCAATCTTAATGACATAAAACTTAGAATAAGAAAGTTAAAGACCAGTAAGATTACAAAAGAAAGGTGTGAGTGCCCTAATAGTACAAAATAGGTCATGTGACATCACACTTTGTTGAAGATAAATTTGTCTCTAAATCCCATAGGGATCAATCTAACAACACGAATAGAAATCATAGTCAAAATCCAGTCCAGAGCCTAAATGAAATCTGAAAAAAAACATAAACAACCTGGTCTTTAGGAAAACACTATAGCTATTCAGATTACAAAAAAAAAAAAAAAAAAAAAAAAATTCTCTAGTACACAGTCAGATGTCATTTGTAAGTAAAAAACTCAAGCATCAAAAAGTCTCCAAATGGGGCTGTAGTTTGACTTTATAAGTAACATGAAATAAATATGTACATGTAAATGTAAATACTATATATATTTTTCAGTAGAGATATTTTAAGTGGCATCAAGCACATAAGAATTTAGTAAGAATAATTAATCTAATCCTATGATCCAGTTGTCAAAGAATTATACACTAATATCGGTTAGGACTCTAAAGTAATTCAAAGCTTTAGTTACGAAGATGTTTTGGGTTACTTATCACTTTGAAAGTCTTATAAAAATCCAAACAATTGTCCCTAATGCTAAATAAAATTTCTGGGGCTACTCAGTACTTTATAGCCATTTTTTAAAAAAAATTTTTTGTTTGTTTTTGTTTTTTCGAGACAGGGTTTCTCTGTGTAGCCCTGGTTGTCCTGGAACTCACGGTGTAGACCAGGCTGGCCTTGAACTGAGAAACCCACCTGCCTCTGCCTCCCAAGTGCTGGGATTAAAGGTGTGAAACACCACTGCCCAGTTTATAGCCATTTTATAAAGTCTACATAGCAAAGACTTACAGACACCCAGCTTAGCTCCCAGATAACTCTAGAGACAGCATGACCACCGAGAGCAGGCCTTCAAGTGGCATTCATAGCACACCCTCTGAGCTCACAAATACGTACGTGCCCATCTGCTGGAGTGATGACATGCCTGTTTTACTTTCCTACTGCTGTGAAGAGGCACCATGACCACAGTAACTTATAAAGAGAGAATTTATTGAGGGGGAGAGGGCCTTGCTTACAGTTCCAGAAGATTAAAGTTCGCAGCTATCATAGCAGGTACAACAGAGGCAGACAGGCATGGTGCTGAATCAGTAACTCAGGGTTTACTTCTGATTCAAAAGCAGGAGTCAGAGAGAGAGGGGTGGGGGGACAGAGTGAGTGCAAAGTGGGAAGGGCATGGGCTTTTGAAACTTCAAGCCCTATCCCCACTGGCACCTCCTGCAATAAGGCCACGCCTCCTAATCTTTCCCAAACAGTTCTACCCACAGGGAACAACTGAGCATTCAGGTGCCACTTTATGAAGACCTTCTCATTCAAACCACAACAAGATGGTCACAGAATTAGGTTAAATGCAGAGACATAAGCTGAGTTAAAGCAGGACTTGAAAACTAGGGTTAATAAAGATGTATCTCTTCAAAGGCATATCGCCTGACTTAGAACTTAACAGTATTTGTCAATAGTTAGGACTTCTCTTAGGGAGTAAGATGGATGTATTCTCGACACAAAGATAAACAACCAGCAACACCATGAGGAGTAACTGGGAAAGCGCCTGGAAGAAACATTAAATATTCCTTGGTCATTATGTTTATCTAACTGGATAAAGTACATTGTAACTTTAAGCCAAGCAAATTTTGATACAAATGCTGTACGTTGAACATTCTGGCTCTGTATTTATCTATATCCACATACTTTCCACAGCCTCATGGTGGGTAAAGTATAGATCCCTGTCCCCTGACTTTGACCTTATGCCTGTGTGGCCGACCTGTGTTTCTTTTTTGTTCTTAGATCCCATGAATCCTACACATAAAGCGTAGCTTCCCCTCTCTCTGAGACAGCACTAGCACAGCAGAGTAAGAATTCTCAATGTGAAGTCGACAGAATACACCACGAAGATCAGGTGGACCACTCGGCTCCAAATTCTAGTCCCCATGGACTCTACTTTTCTTATGTCTGATATTAGATACAGATAAAACCACCTCAGCATTGAGGACCAATGATAAGAATACTGGTGTTTCTTTTAGTATGTTCACATGGGCAATATGGCACAAAGACAGCATGTCTCATTTATTATCAGCATCTGCCTAACTCTTTACAGTAATATTTTTTTTTTTTTTTTTTTTTTTTTTTTGGTTTTTCGAGACAGGGTTTCTCTGTGTAGTTCTGGCTGTCCTGGAACTCACTCTGTAGACCAGGCTGGCCTCGAACTCAGAAATCCCCCTGCCTCTGCCTCCCAAGTGCTGGGATTAAAGGCGTGCGCCACCACGCCTGGCTAATATTTTTTAATTAATCAAAAGTTAATTAATTAATTTAATTAATCAAATGCTATCCTATTTCCATATTTGGACATTTTTTTTTAAAGAGTGAAAACTGTTTCTTTTTCACCTAGAGTAAGAAAGATATTAAGTGTTACTTAACTCATGAATAATCTTTGTAGTTTCTAAAACCACATGTGTAAAACTACAGCAACTGGAAGACGCAGGGCAAAAGAAATTGTTTAGAGTTGAGTGCACACTGAGTACTGATCCGTGTGTGAGCCAGCTAACCAGACAGTTTTATCTTTCTTTGTAAAGTATAATGAAATGTTGCATAGAACGCATTCTATTTGTATCTGTTATGGTTGCCTTTGTTGTAAACAATGAGCAAACTCTGAGCCATAAGTACAAACACAGAAAACAAGCTACATAATTAAACATTTCAAGATTATTTGTAATTAAAAAATTAGATAAGATTTTTTTATTTTGTTTGTTTTTTGTTTTGTTTTGTTTTGTTTTTTTGCTTTGCTTTGGTTTTTTGTTGTTGTTGTTTGGGTTTTTTTTTTTTTTTTTTGAAACAGAAAGGTTTCTCTGTGTAGCTCTGGCAGTCCTGGAACTCGCTTTGTAGACCAGGCTGACCTCAAACCCAAAAATCTGCCAGCCTTTGACTTTGGAGTGGGATTAAAGGCATGTGCCACCACACCACTGCTCAGCAGAAAAGAACGTTTTAAAGACCTCATTTTCATCAGTACATGTGCTGGCCTTTGCTGTTCAGCTCCGTACCTGAGGTCCCAAGCGCAACGTCCCACGGGGAGCTGATGGGCTGCTTGTCTCCCTCCTCACCCCCTTCCGTATCTGTCCCTTGAACACCGACACCGGCCACAGTGGTCACCTTCTCAGCTTCCAGGTCTATCTATAAGAAGTTCAGTACATCTTTTATTCAATGCCTGTTACTTTTGCTTTCAATATGTGACTAATTCCAACAGAACATACTGAGTATCTGAACACAGTGTCATAGAAGGCTGGTTAGAGAGGACTTTCCATGTACATATTCAATCTGTCCCTCTCATTTCCTGGTAGTAGGAAGGAGTGAATTACCCACATACTACCTCATGAAGGAAAAAAAGAATAAGTTAAATTTAAAAAATTATTCAGAAGAACCTACTTTTAAGAGCTCAGTAATTAAAACCACACCATTTTTCTGTAACCTACACACAGTCATGTTAACAAAGTTCACATAAAATAGGGCTTAGTGACCAGATAAGTGCACTCCCTAACTTTACAAGAGTATATCAGCATATTTAAGTGTCTAGAAATTTCCCAAGACTATAACACACAAAGAAACAACAACAAAAAACCCCCACGTCCTCTTTAATTCTTTAAGTCACGAAATATATTTATAAAAATAAATTTGCACAAAAATGTTTCATTAAGTTTATGTGTGTGTATGTGTGTGTATGTATATATATATATTTGTATGTATGTGTGTATGTGTGTGTGTGTGTATATATATATATATATATATAAATTTGTCTTACTTAACAAATATCTATTGGACATCTAACAAGCCAGATCCTACTCAGCAGCAGAGAACGCACAGGGCCTTTACTAAGATCTCATTACACACTCTAGAATCACACTTGCTATTATATGTGTGATATGTGGTAACTTTGTCAGATAAAGATAAATGTCAATGTTGTGATGACTTAACAAGGGAGATCATATGCACTTTGATTAGTTATTGTCCAAATTGACAATAATTTAATGATCAGTAGACTATAGTCAAAATCAGTATTGGTAGGAGATGTTAAGATAGCTAGGTTTATCTATAATGGAATATGATAGTCATATCATTCCTGTGACTAAAACAGAATAAATGAAGCATACAAAACACTGTTTAATAAATTCCATTTGTTTAAGAAAATTCTCTAGAAATAGTCTTTGAAGTCCAAATGTGTATAGGAGTATATTGACAGAGAATTTCTCTGAAACCTTAATGTATTTTTTCCTTTCCCTCCCTTCCTCCCTTCCACCCTTTCTTCTTCCTTACTACAGGTCTCATGTGGCCCAGCCTAGCCTCCAACTTGTATGTAACCAAGGATGCCCCGGACTCCTGATAGCCATCAGGGTGTCTTGAGTTAAAACTTTAACTTAAAATGAAGATTACCTTTCTTATAAGGTGGTTCTCAGTGTCGGCCACATAGATGACATTATCTGCTATAGCTACACCCTGTGGAGAATTAAAAGACGACTCTGAGAACATCCCATCTTTCCTTCCAGGGTTAGGTCCTAAAAGACAAGACAGTTGTGAGATTTTTTTTTCTTCACACTAAAAAAGCAACTTCAAAGTAATATCTTCCAAATAAATGATTTTAAAATTTGCATTTAGCTGGGCAATGGTATGCACGCCTTTAATCCCAGCACTTGGGAGGCAGAGACAGTCGGATTTCTGGGGTCGAGGCCAGCCTGGTCTACAGAGTGAGTTCCAGGACAGCCAGAGCTACACAGAGAAACCCTGTCTTGAAAAACAAAACAAAACAAAAACCAAAAAAAAAAAAAAAAAACAAAAACTTGCATTTAATGCTGCGATTTTTAAAAAATAAATAGCACAGTATTTCAGTATTTCTATTTTAAAATGAAAATATGGGGTGGGCAGATGGCTCAGCAGTTAAGAGTCCTGGCCCTTTTTTTAGAGGACTGAATTCAACCCCCAGCACCCACATGGCAGCTCACAAACACTAGGTCCCTGCAGGATACGATACCCTCTTCTGGCCTTTGGGGCCAGTGTATACTACACTATACACACCTGGTGCACAGACATACGTGCAGGGAAAACATCATACACATAAAAATATTAAACCATTAAAAAATTTAAAATGAAAATGTTTGGCATTTTCCTCTCTCTGTTTCTATCTATATTGGGTAACGACAGGACTTATACTGTAATAGCTCTTAGTGTACTTCAGTAGCATATATAGCAGAAAATAATTTTTAAAGCTTTTTAAATACTGGCTACCTATACTAGAACGTTTAAAATATCGTTAACCTTTCAGCAGCTAAAAGGGTAGTTTTTAAAACGTGATTCATTTTGTGTGTGTGTTGCCTGCGTGTATGTATGATAAGCACCATGCGTGCTGACTCCCACAGAGGTCAGAGCATCATTAGAGCTCCTGGAGCTGCAATAACAGATGCCTGTGAACTGCCACATGGTGCTAGGAATGGAACCCAGGTCCCCTGAAAGAACAAGTGCTTGTAACCACTACGCCATCTCTCTAGTCCTGAAAGGGGTCGTTTTTTAAAAAACAATTTTGGACCACAGACTCGTTTGACCATAAAACGAAATTATATATACACTCCTTCCCCAGAAAAATACTCACACTCGAACTGCTGTAAATAGCTCTACACCTCGAGAGCCATCCTGTCCTCCTGAGTCAAGACCCCAGGGTGACACTCCTTCCCACCCGGTGTCTCACTGTCACTAAGCCATGCAACAAGCCATGTGTACTTTAAGGCAGGCAGAGTGACTGTGGCCTAACAGACGGCCTCTCAAGTTCTGAACACCCTAGCTCCAAGCAGGCACAGTGTGACGCAGTAATCCACAGTGCTGTCCTCAGAGGCTCTGAGTCAGCACTCCCACCTCACACTGCTTTGCAAGCGCCCACTGGCTTACGCAGTGGGAAGAGGGACTAATCCTAGTGGCTAGGGGACGCATGCAAGTCCCATTAACTTCCAGCTCTACTTTCTCTCGTTGGGGGTCTGGGTCTGTGCTTTCTGTCTTAGTTTTACTTCTGTAAAACAGAACTAATAATACCTACTAATACCCCAGTCCATAGTACTATAGGAATGAAGGTAAGGAGATGCAGGCAGCGTGCTTAGAATTAAGCCAGGGATGTGGTTTGCCACCATTACTCAATACGATTGATGTTCCTGATGTTAAGAGTTCTGCAGAAAAGAATAGGGGGTGGGGGAAGAGCTCGATGGCTGGTACTTCAGATGTGAAAATGCTGAGCAGTGCAACCAGCTGAATCTCCACAAGACACCAGCAGAGTAACCTGCCTAAGAAACCTGACAATACTGTACTACCACTGACTAAATCTGTTAAGTCACTAAAATCAGCAGTTCCTGAAAATATGTGACCAAAGAATTCTTTTTAAAAACTTAGCTGGAGACTAGCAAGTTGGCTCTACAAGTAAAAGAGCCTGTTCCCGAGCCTGACAGCTGGAGTCTGACTCTCTAACCTCTAACGGTGGAAGGAAAGAGCTGACTCCTAAGAGTCGTCTTCTGACCTCTATCCCGGGACACACAGCACCCTTCTACTCCCCAACACACAACGAACAAACAAAGAAACAAGTAAATAAATGTAACAAATAATATTAGGTGGCTATGGTGGCATATTCTTGTAATCTCAGCACTTTGGAGGCAGGAAGATTGCTGTGAATTCAAGGTAAGTCTGGGATACAGTGAGGTCCAGGCCAGCCTGAGCTAGAGACAGACTGTCTAAAAACCATCAACTTAAAGAGTATGTTAAGAGTTGGCAGTATTCTTAGAGGCACACTTGAGAATACCATTTGCTGATGGTTTTTGTTAAAAAAGAACATTGTTGGGCTGGGTACAGTGGCACATGCCTTTAATCCCAGCTCAAGAGGCATAGGCAGGTCTATCTCTGAGTTCCAGAGTAGCCTGAGCTACACAGAGTGCTATAGGACAACCAGAAGTATATGTAAGACCCTGTTAAAAAGAAGAGCACTTACCTACATCACTTTGCATGTTATAGCATATTAAAAATCTGGGTGAGAAGATGGATCAGCTGGCAATGTGCCTGTTGTACAATCATAAAGATCTGAGTTTGGATTGCTAGCATACACAGAAAGCCAAGCATGGCAGCACATGCCTTTACTCCTGGCAGGCACATCTGTGTAAGTTGAGGCCAAGCTGGTCTATATAGAGTTCCAGGCCACCTAGGACTTCACAGTTAGACCCTGTCATAATAAGAGCAACAACAACACCCTGTGTTGCATCTAGAGGGAAAAAGCAAGCAAATCTCTGGAGTGAGTTCAGTGCTTAGCAAGCCTGGCCAAGTCAATAGGCTTCAGGCTCACTGACAGACCGTTTCAAAAGGTAAGGTGGCTTCTATGCATGTATCAGCACACAGTCTCACATAAGCATGTATACACACCCAAATCACAAAGCCAAAACCAGTTAAATTCAAGACATTTTTGAAATAACAACTGTCATAACTGTTAAAACTGAAAATACCAAGTAGCCCAAACAAACAAACAAGCTTCACAGAACAGCACATACTCTAATAAAAACCATAAACAATGACATAAGAGATGAGAACATCTTAGCACACACAATGAGCAATGACTTAGGACCATGTTTAATCTACTTCCATACGTAAAGTGTGTCCTATGATATCAAGTGGAATTGGCTCTATAGAAGGGTGGCTTTCCCTCTGTCTAATTTGCTGTGTCAGTTCAGCCCAGATGAGCAGATTAGTATGACTGTGCTCGGGGGATTTTACTGATCGTGCAGATAGAAACTAGAGGCATGTTCTCATCTAAGGCACGGAGCTATGAAAGGAGATGGCCTGGGCTTGCATGGAAAGGGGAGGGGTTCTCAAGGATGAAACAAGAGAAAAGTAAGAGGATGTACGAACCCTAGCCTGTTTACTTTATAGTGCAAATACCAGGTTTCTTGCTCACTGTCCTGAGTTCTTGTCTTGAAAACTATATGGACATATTTTGTTATAGAAGAAAATATGAAACTCCCATTTAAAATGTCATTGACCTAAAATCTTGGTATATATTTCCATGAACAAATAAATGTGACACTTCTATTGAAGAACAGGATGAAGCACACAAATACACCTAAGAAATGATATAACGTAATGATCTCCTTTTGACGTGAAGCTTCTGGGTTTTGTTTGCTCTGAAGAGGACAGGGAGGTTAACTCAGACACACGGACTAAATAACAAAATAACTCGGTGATAAAGTAACAAGGCAATTCGGGCTGCCTTTGTATATACACTTGAGCTATTTTTAAACTGGAAAGTATATGACATATTCGTCAATAAACAGCATGAGCAGGAGCAAACCTTACCTCCAATGCTGCTCTGAATGCGCCCATTCTTCTGGATGACCAAGATCCTGTGGTGCCCCGTGTCTGCCACCACGAGTCGACCAGTAGCATGGTCCATTGCTACTTTGCCAGGGAACAGCAATGGTGAAGGTGGCAGAGACTCTTTGAAGAGTTTTATTCCAATTTTTCCATCTCTGATCTGTCCCCTGTCTTTGTAATACTTTAAAGCAATAGACGTATATGAAAATAGTTTATCTCTGTGTCCCTCTCCAATCAAAGAAAACAGCAGGTTTCCACGGGGTCCCAGGATGACCAGTGTTGGCCAGCAGGAGACTTCAAGCTCCTGCCAAAGGCTGGCATCTGCATCGTTAACCACAGGGTGGGTGATGTTGTATCTGAGGACAGCACTCTTGATGTTGTCCAGGACCTTCTCGTTGGGGAACTTAGCCGAGTGAACACCGACAATCAGAAGGCCATCTGAAGAGGGGACGTGCATGTTAGACATTAGGAAAATCTGAAAATAATTATCCATCCATTAGGGCTCGCTCATTAATATAAAAAACCTATAGATTAAAAAACAACTAGATTAATGTATTTAATTGTATTTAAACATGTATATACAAAACTAATCAATCTAAATCTCAGACAATCTTGGTTTTAACATAAACACACAGGATCACATTCATGGGTAGGATTAGAACTCTACATTTTCAGGTAAAACTTTTAAAGAAAGTGGAAGGACTCAACCAAGGGAGGCACAGCACAGAAGGTAGGGCCAGTGTTACCAAGGTAAAGCTCTGCTGTCAGCTGAAGCCACTCGAGTGGCTAACACTCCAACTGAAACCCCACTGCATTCTGCTCAGAGAACTAGGGAAGCTGGAGAGGTGGAGAAACAGTGAAAATACTCAATGTCTCAACTCACATGTCTCTAAACTACACATACATAAGGCAAGAGCAGCAATGCATAGCAAATTCTGAGCACTAAGAACTGAATTACTGGGTAGAGAAGATGAGCAGAGGGGCTGAAGGGGTGGTGCAGTGGTTAGGAGCTTACTTCTCTCATAGAGGACATAGGTTGGGTACCTGGCACTTATATGGTGACTCACAACCATCTGCAACTCCAGGTTCAGAGTATTCAGGGCTCTCTTCTTGTCTTGGAAGCACTGCATCCATGTGGTGTGTACACACACACACACACACACACACACACACACACACGCCCAATGCACATACATTAAAAATATATTTTTAAATTTAATTTTATTTGTAATTCATTTTTTACACTCCATATTCCATCCCCCCCCATCCACCCTCCAACTGTTCCACATCCCACACCTCCCCCCCATCTCCACATGGATGCCCCCACCCCCACCCCACCTGACCTCTAAACTCCCTGGGGCCTCCAGTCTCTTGAGGGTTAGGTGCATCATCTCTGAATGAACACAGACCTGGAAGTCCTCTACTGTATGTGTGATGGGGAGTGTCATATCAGCTGGTGTATGCTGTCTGTTTGGTGGTCCAGTGTTTGAAAGATCTCTGGGGTCCAGATTAATTGAGACTGCTAGTCCTCCTACAGGATTGCCCTTCTCCTCAGCTTCTTTCAGTCTTTCCCTAATTCAACAACAGGGGTCAGCTGCTTCTCTCCATTGGTTGGGTGCAAATAACTGCATCTGACTCTTTCAGCTGCTTGTTGGATCTTTCAGAGGGCAGCCATGCTAGGTTCCTTTTTGTGAGAGCTCCATAGCCTCAGTAACTGTGTCAGGTCTTGGGACCTCTGCTTGAGCTGGACCCCACTTTGAGCCTGTTACTGGACCTTCTTTTCCTCAGGCTCCTCTCCATTTCCATCCCTGTAATTCTTTCAGACAGGAACAATTATGGATCAGAGGTGTGACTGTGGGATGGCAACCCCATCCCTCACTTGATGTCCTGTCTTCCTGCTGGAGGTAGGCTCTGTAAGATGGGAACTTATAATCAGAAGTAACCCTGCTAAATGTCTACTAAAACAAAACTAAATTTATCTATCAGGACTTCAATAGAACCCAAGTTCCATATACCACAAAGTTCCAATGTCTTGATATAGTCTGAAATCAGTGCCCAGTCATTCAGAATCACAGTAAAATCCTGCCTTAAACAAACACCATAAAGAAGGGTATATGATTAATCATCAAAGGAAAAATAAACAAGATATTGATGCCAAAATAATTTCAATCAGCAGAGATTTGAAGCAACTATAAAATCATGTTCCATTAAGTAAAAGAAAAATACAAATGAAATTAAAAGAAAAAGGCAGGAAATATAAGCAAACAGATAAGACCATAAAGGAAAACCTAAATGAAGATGTCAGAGCTGAAAACACCTACTTGAAACGAAGAAACTGACTGAGCTCACTGGCAAACAGGTGGCAGAGGAAAGGCCAGGATCCCTGAGGTAACATCAGAGAAAGGGTACACTGGGAGACTGAGTGAAAAGAGACACTTCTTCGGGCAACTTGGGATCAGCTTAGAGCATCTAAGGAGTTACAAGAATCCAAAAGGAAAAGAGAAGAAATCAGGGCAAACCAAACATTGATTAATGCCTAATGCCCTCATTCTGGCTAAGGAATTAGTATATGTAACTCAAGGCTAGCACAGCACCTAAGACCCAACAGAGGAACACATGCCTTGACAGCTCATGATCAAACTGCTGAGAAGCAACAACTAAACAATCAAGGATAGCTTGGAAAATCCTGAGGAGCAGTTGCCTGGGAAGTGGAAGGGTGGGAGTGCGCAGAAGTGGGAAGGATTTGATACTTTGGCCAAATTACTCACCTTTTATCAGTTTTCTCACTTGTGAGATGGGGAAACATCATGAATGACTGACTCCCTAGGTTAAGTGAATTAAGGGGCAATCTGTGTAAGGAATTTAACAGTACTCAGTACACAGTGAACTCTCACCTAATTTAACCATAAATTTAAAAAAAAAAAAAAAAACCTCTAAATTTCACAAGAAATTAGCAATATCACACTTCACAATTATGTCCCATAGGGAAACATGCAAGATGTAATCTATATACATAATACAGTACATAGTTATAGGAGGCTGGATTATATTCCGTATGAGACACAGCTGAAGGGAGTAAGCCAGGCTAGACACAAAGGACACACAAAGCCTCAGCAGGCTCAGAGGGAACCCCAGGGAACCCCAGCTTCTCTACCCTATGGTCCAGGAATGTGTTAGCTCCACAATAAAGGGCACTTGCTAGTCACATTAAATAAAGCAGAGCCTACAAGGGTTCTAGTTTGTCCTTCTTTCTTTCCTTTGCCTTTCTGTATCCATGGCTCCATCTGCCACTGAGATACTAAAACAGAAGCAACAGCCTCATGCAGACTGGTCAGTCAAGCTCCTACAGTAAATCCTCATTCTTTGTTACTTTGATCAGCTCAATTCTTTTCAAAACAAACCTTGGCCATCACATACACCTCTACTTACAGTGTAGTTTTGATCTCAGCTCCGATCTGTATGCAGGACATCCTCATCTGTCCAGGGCAGCTTTCCTACTCAGCCAGAACGAGGCGAGAGCTCCCCTGTGGGACATACATGCACACATGCAGCACACGCCCCTCTGAATCCTTCACCGTCCTCACTGCTTGCTACAGCCTTGATGCTTGGAGAGGGAATGGATACCATACCTCGGTTTGTATACCTTCAGAGTGCTGAAATGTGGCTTTATGTGACTTGGCTTTTCAATCTATTCGGGACAATTCCAGGAAGTTTAATGCACATCTTTTGTAACTTCTCCTTTTGTCTGGAGCTCTTAAGACTTTTTTGTTTTGGTCTGTAATTTTAATAGTTTTATTAAGTTGTTCTTTGGACTTTTCTGGGTTAATAGTCCCTGATGTCTTATAGGCCCTTTTAAGATGAAAAGTGAAGGGTTGTTTTGTTTTGTTTTTTTCCCTATTTAGGTTTTTTTTCTATTCTAATTTCAGGTATTAGTTTGGGTGGGTGGTTGGTTTTTCTTGAGGTTCTCCCAGTAGTCCCACACTGCACCACCTTTGCCTGTCTTCTGAGTCCCTCACTCTCTCCCTGCACTGTTGGTCTTCTGTGGCTCAGCCTCATCCACTAGAGCTCCCCGCCTCCCTCTACTTCACTGCAGTCTCGCCCACTCCATTATTGCATGCATTCATCCTCCCTTCTACATCTTGTAATTCAGACTTCATTTCTAATACAATTTTGAAGTCAATCAATACCCATTTCTTCTTTTTCTTTTTAATTTTAGTATTTCTGATCCAACTTGGTTTTCATTAGTCTTACATGCTGTTTGAAGATATTACTCCAAAAAGGAACACAGTTGTTAAGTCTGTGACTATCAGTGAGGATTTCCACACACTCTCTTTCCTGTAGTTTTGTATGGATATGACCACCTTAATCATCCTGTAAGCCGGGTTCCTAGCTTGAGAGCTCCCTCTTCCGACAGCTCTATTCTCTGTGCAGTTTCATTTATGGACACCACTCGTGGAGGAGGGGCTGGCTGTAATTCTCCTTCCTTCACACTGGATCCTAAACTTTCCCTTTCATTTCCTTCTTTCGCTTTGGGAACGAATCTGAGGGGAACCACACCCTGCTTGTGTATTTGATGTTTGTCCCAAAGCAGACTTCTCTATGCTTTCCATCCTCGTCCTTCCTGAACATTTAAGGTAAGCTAGAACTAGGACATCCAGAGCTGTGCTAACATTTTAAGCTTGGCATTGGGGATTTCTTACGAGGCCCTGTTTATGCTAAGTCTTCAGAATTACTCTACTTTTTCTTCCTTTTTTTCAAAACTGTTGCATTTTATTTTTTCTTTAACATTTTTCACACAACATATTTTTATTATGTTTTCCCTTCCTCTAATTACTCCCACCACTCTACCTACCCAATTTTACAGTCTGTCTTTCTCAAAATATAGACAAAAAACAAAACACCCAAAACAGAAAAGCGGTAAGAGGGAAAAAAGGAGAAAACAAACAAACAAACAAACAAACAAAATGAAACAAAAAGCCCACGAACAAACAAACTAACAAACCAACCAGGAATTGGTTTTGTGTTTGCCAAGCACTTGACTTGTTCTTCTGGTGCTGGTTAAGCTGCCTCTGTCCCTGTCTTCAGCTTGCATCAGGAGCACCTTTAACTAGAGCTTAGTTTATGTCTTGATGGCCACTCGATGTGAGGGCCATGGTGCTCCATCTGGTGGTGCTGTGAGATGCAGAGTCAAATACTGTTGTGTTTGGGAGTCAAGGGGAAGACTTTAAAGCATGTGCATTAGGTACCCTTCTCGTTGCTATGACAGAATAGTCAACAAGAAGAGACTTGAAGAAGGGTTTGCTGTGGCTCGCAGTCTGAGGGTCCAGTGTGCCATTGCAGGAAGATCCTGCTGACAGGAGTGGGAGGCATCCAGCTGTGAAGCAAAGAGCACCAAACACTGCAAGGCTATATTTCAGTATAATTCAGTAATTCCTGAGGAACCCTAATTCCTGGGGAGCCCAGCCTCATGGGCGGCGGCTGCCCCTCAGAGTTAAGGTGGGTCTCCTCATTCAGTTATGCGAATACGGATAATCCCCGAGGCATGCCCAGACTGGTCTGCTGGATAATCCTACATCCTGTCTATCAGGTTGACAAAATTAACTCTCACAGGTGGCTTCCATTTTCCCTCAGGCCTGGGAACAATGCAGATTACATTTTGTTTAACATCATGTTTATAACTTACATAAAGTAAGTTTTCCATATTTTGTTGGTTGATTAAATAACTGTAATCAAGTCTAAAAATGAGTCTCTTAATGAAGAAATGCTATAAGTATCAATAAATGCTAAGTATAAATGCTGTAAGTGTAAGGCACAAGGCAAAGATACCTGCAAGCTCTACTACTACTAGACAAGGAGGTGAGGTACAGACAGGGAGACAGGAAGCACAATTACACAAAAGAATCACTCAAAGACATTAGAATTACAAATATCCGCAAGCAATGTGATATAATTAGTATGCCAGAAAAATCCTTGAAACTCAATTAAAAAGATTTAGCAACTTTGAACATAAAATTAATACATCAAAATAGCCTTCATAGAGCCAAACAATAACCAATTATCAACTTAATAGAAAAAAATGGTACATGTATGATAAACTGCTAAGTTACATCTATAGAATGATGTTTAGATAGGTAAATGTTAAAACACACTGCTGAAGCAGCAGGGATACTCTCTCTCTCTGCCTTTCTCTCTCTCTCTCTCTCTCTCTCTCTCTCTCTCTCTCTCTCTCTCTGTGTGTGTGTGTGTGTGTGTGTGTGCTTGCAGAAATGTAAGCGAACGTGGCTCTAGAACTAGGAATTTAGAAATATGCAGCAAAATGACTTTTACTCTCATTTCTAAGAAATGACCCTTAATTAGTCCACCATTATGTGAAAACCTATCCCTCCACAAAATTAGTCATTGTAACTACTGAGCCAACCAACGTACAGGAAAATGGTTGAATTACACTGTATATACACTGTGAACTATTATGCACAAAATGTACACCACTTTCTAGTTAAGAGAAAAGTAGTAAGAAATGAAATAAAGTACAAGGCAGAAGCAGGTAAAGAAATAAATAGGTGCATGAATGACCAACCTTTCCATTTCACTGTGAAAACCATGTTGTTATATATCCACCCTACCACACACACACAGGCACACATACATACATACACACACACACACACAGAGGCACACATACACTCACACACACACACACACACACACACACACATACACTCACACACAAACCAAGGCTGCAAAGATGGCAAGGGTGCTAAAATGAAATACACACAGCAACAATGAATCCCCTGCCCCTCCCTCAGATGAACACAGTAACCTCTGTGGGAGGAGGTGGGAAGACTGGCCTCCACAGTTGTTTAAGTCTTTGAGACTGAACTAAAACCAAAGACAGCTTAGGAACCATGAGCTCCTTGGAGAAACGGTAACTTTGGGGATGGGCTGTGAAAGCGCAGGAGGAACTAGAAATATTCTGGTGTGAGAAGGAAGTACTCCAAAAACAGCAAGAGCACAGGAGGCGGCTGGTGGGCAAGGCACTGGGTAGATCTGGGACAGTGCAAACACTGGAATAAATAACAGTAATGACTCAAAAGTCACCGAATTCAAGGAGGAACCCACAAGTTAAGCCCACTTGTTTCTGCATGTTACATAGATGGAATAATATTAATCAAAGTAGATGGTGGCTATTTCCTACTTACCTTCCACCTAATCAATATATCCCAATATTTTCCCAAAGAAATGATGAAGGGAGTGTCACCTCAATGATGAGAAGGTAAAATGAGGCAGAGAGAGCGGTGAAGGAGATTCAGGGAAAGAAACCAGCACTTACAAAGACGACGGAAGTTTGAGACAGTAAAAATAAATACCCAGAAATGGTCCGCCTTCAAAATCATGGTCAGAATTTACCCCTTTATTCTACATGCAACTGAAGTTATATGGACACTGAAAGGCAAGTATCAAAGATACTTCAAACTAACCTCATGAGCTTCCCCTCCAAATCTGCACTTTCTCTCGTGCTTTGTTATAGAACTGCATTATTATACATCCAACTATATAAGCAAGAACTCAAGATAGAGCGTCTCTGTAATAACCCTTGGGCAGCCTTCATCATCCATGTTTAACTCATGACCAAGCCCTATTGATCTTAACCCTTACAACTTGTTCAGCCTGTACCCATCTGTAGAGAGCATGAGAGCCTTGTGCTCACAGGTAAGCACCAGGGAAAGCAGGGATGTTAGACAGGCTGGATTGTCTCCTCAGGGGGAAATGTCTACTTGCTTCTACACAGAAGGCTGGGAGGAGATGCAGTTAGTAGCCTGGTGATCTGTGCTACCTATAGGGCCAGGCCACAAATGAACTCCCCAGATTTTTCCTCCCTAGACCTTTATCGTGAACATTGTTCCTCAGTCAACAGAACATATTCTATTGCACGTGTACTTTATAACTTGGTAGCCTTCTTGTTATCTGAATGCCTGGGATACAGCAGGTTCTCCCCTAGGCCCTTAAGCTGTAGAACTCATCTTTATGGAAGAGGTCACATGTACTTTACAAAACAGTTTTAATGTAGTCATGCCTTAAGCTTTATTGTTCACATGGGATTAAGTCAGTTGTTACAAGGAAGCATTTATTTAAAACCGTTCTGTATTTGAATATGCCTAAAATAAAGTGTCCAGTATCAGACTCTAGAATCTGAACCAACACCAGCCAAGTCTTGCTGAGCTGATTTCCATCTTGCCACATGCACATCATTACCCTGCTGACCCTGGTATTTGCAGATTGCCACACCTGTCTTATCCATAATGAGTTATCTCCCTAAAAGTCAGACTGAACTCTTAAAAACACACAAATATGACTATATCACTATCTTGCAAAAAATCCTTCACTGTTCTTAATATGAAGACCAAGTCTCATTCCAGAAGCATCCCTGTGGGACCTCAAAAGGCAGCCTGTGTTCTGGTCGAGGGAGGCTTACTCTGGAGACCCAGTAGGAAACTCTACAAGGGATGGGACAGGGAGCCACCTTCACATGGTATCACAAACGCCTGACACCATGAGTCCTCAACTCCACAAACTGGTGACTATCAGTCATGTAGACAATGTCCCAAGCTCCTGGTATTCTGGCTAGACTCCACCCCCACAGTTAACCTGGCAATAGCCTGGTATGCTCCTCCACAGTTACCTGGCAACAGCAAGGTAGCCCAGCCCACTATAAAAGGGGCTGCTTGGCCCCTCTTCTCTCTTAAGCTCTTATCTCTTACTCGAATTTCTTGCTCTCCTCCCCCTCCCTTCTCCTCTCTCTCCATGTGGTCATGGCCAGCCTCTCCTTTTCTTTCTCTTTTTCTCTCTTTTTCTTTCTCAAACCATGGAACATTTCTGCTCATCAAGACCCTCGTGTTAGAACAATGAACTAGGCCTTCCCCTAAAGAGCCATGTCTAATCTCCCACAGGAAGGCCTCCTAGTGTTTCCAGCCACCAGACTGGACCAAAGACTCTCACCCGAGGGGAACCGCCCAGTGCCCTTTTATCCCCTTGCCCCCTTTTCCCTTCGGTCTCGGGTTGACCGAGCTGCCCCTGGGGCCCTCACTTTGTTCTCAGCTCTTCTGCGACACACAGTAGCATCTGGGATGTCCAAGACTGAGAACCTGTCGTCTCTGGGCCAGCCCAGAGACCTTGGACTGTTCCCTCTCTAACCCTGAGGACTGGGGTAACCGGCTTCCCACAGCCAGACGCCCACTCTGGCGGCATAGAGAGTGCACGGCAGTACCCCACATCCACCCACCCAGAGCCCCAAAGCTCTGGCACGACGCAGGTCTCCCACCCCCTTACTTCCCCACAATCAGTGCCCCACACATCTCCATATCGTTGGTGGCTCTCAAAGTGCTGTAGCAATCTGAGCTTCCTTCGGTTCCTTAGGATATCCTTACAGTATCCCTCTTTTCCCATCTTTCCTTGGTTCTAAGCATCTAAAATCAACCATAGTCTAAAGTTATGGAATAAGAAATCACAGAAGTCAATTATTCATGTTTTAGACCACACACCCTCCTGAGTAGCGCAGTGTGATATCAGCCCACTGCAGCCCACCTGGTGTCTATCAGCCCCCTTTCAAGGTGATCATGTTGAATACACTACCCACATTAGCCACCTAGTCGTTGTATTAGTTGTGTTCAAGTAACCAACACTAGTTAATTATGGCCCTAAAGCTCAGGAACAGTAATGCTAGCAATTTATGTTTCTCAATAAAGAAGCCATACATTTTTTTCTTTTTCTTTTTTTCAGTGAAAAGGTGAGAGATTCTGACTTAAGGAATGAAAATAAAATCTAAGGTAAGAATGCATATTTATTCATCATCCATTAAGACAGAAAAAGAAACCTGTGCTAGTCTTGCTATTATGTCTCAAATTGCAAATGTTACTTAAGGCCATAATCTGATACACACTTACTAATAAAAAGGGGGCCTCACAGGTTATTACAGAGAGCGAGCAGCATCCACAGGCTTTGGACATACGCCTTACAGGTCAAGGGCACTAGTATATAAGCAGCAGAATGGAGATGACTATATAGATCACACAGTCCAAATACTGATTCATATATACACAAGTATCAAATACCGCTTCCCAATTTTTAGCGCTGAGTCTTAGAATATACAGCTATTTTTCGTGAACTAGTTTGCTTGTTCTATTAGCTAGGTCATAACAATTACAATGAGAAGGTTCTTCCCTCTGCAACTCCAACATAAGGATCAGAACATGAAGACCAAGAAGGAACAGGAGAGGAAAGCAAAGAGGAGTGGGAAGGCAGTGATGGAAGGAGGAAAGGAGAGGGACAACTTCCAAAGCCTTAGCAAACATGTAACTTCTAACAAATCATTCCAAAAGCCTGGAAGGAAAGTGTGCTGGTTTCTAGGAGAATGGCCCCCACAGGCTCAAATATTTGGATTTTTAGTCACCAGAGAATGGGGCTGTTTGGGAAGGACTAGAAGGATTAGGAGGTGGGGACTTGCTGGAGAAGGTGTGTCACACCAGGCTCAGTGTCTCTGTTTCTGCCTGAAGCATATGGATTACGATGTAGATCCCTCAGCTACTGCTTTAGCACCACACCTGTCAGCTTACTGCCATGGTGATCATGGATAAAGCCTCGAAAACTGTAAACAAGACCCCCATTCAATGACCTTTTTTTTTTTTTTAAAATATAGAAGTTACTTTGGTCATAGTGTGTCTCTTCACAGCAATAGAACAGTATAAGACAGAAAGATAAACACATACAAAATCAATTGAATTCATTGCAACAGAAAGTGTTTAGCAGTAGTCCACACAATAATCTAATCAAATCAAGGACTAAAACTATTTGAAGGCTTTTTGAATACATTTTAAAAAGTAAAACCTGTGCCCTAAGTGGCAAGCATAACTTTATAAAAAGGAGCAAAACCATCACAGGTCCAGGGACATTATAGAATCACATTACATATAGTATACATTACAGTATTAAAAAGCATGAGAAAGGTATTATGAGAAAAGGCTAAACTGGCAGTGTTGCTGTTCAAGCAGAAGATCTGAGTTCAGATCTAGCACCCATGTAAAAGGTAGGACACAATGGAGGCAGGTCCACAGCCACAGCGTAGGAGAGAGAGATGGAGGCAGGCTGACACAACAGCTCCACAGCCACAGCAGGAGAGATGGAGGCAGGCTGACCCCAGAGACTCTGGCCAGACAGTCCAGCCAATCTGTGAGCACCAGCTTCACCAAGACCAAGAGCCCTGCCCCAACAAATGAGGAGAGAGGCTGAGGAAGATTCCTGAGGTCAACCTCTGGCCTCCACACACATACACCCAGGCACGCCCTGCCACCACCATGTAAAAATACCACAGATGACCTGGGGCAAAGCTAGGCAGGCTGAAACAAAGGGAAGAAGGGTCCCATGGGCAGAAGACACTGGACAGTAGGTACTTGTACTTAAAGTAGTAGAAATACTGAAATCAAAACCACTAAAGATTAAGTTGAAGCAGAGACCAGAAGCAAAACAGAAAGAAAAAAAAATTGTTAGGCTCTTGATCAGACTAAACCCCTGAAAACATGCCATAAAATGACCAATATTTTCACAGGAGCTCACCTATTTAAGAACACAGACTAATAACTAGATGGGTTGTAGGATAAGAAAAGAAAATGTAAAATAAGATAAGAGTTAACTAGCATACCCTACCGTCTGAAGGGCTGTGTAAGGCTCTCTGTATAAGGGCTCTCGCCCGGCATCTGGATGTGGAAAGGTTCCCACAACTGCAGACAGCACAGGTGGAGTGGCTCACCACGGCTACACTGTGTGTAAGTCATGTGATTCATGCTGAACAAGCATTTCCTTGGGAGTCTGATGTTCTGAATATGCCACAGAAAAGAAGCTGCCCCATAAGCACCTCTGCTAAAAACATGTGAGATGAACTTAACAAGTGGTGGGAGGTTCCCTAGGTGGCTGTGTGCCAAATGTGTCTCTGTCCATGCTGGAGGTGTGCGCTTGGTATCTCCACCAAGAGAGGACTGGCACCCTGCATCTGGTCTCCCCACACCCGCTCCTGAACAGCTAGCTCCTGTCTTGATCCTGCTGTGCTCTGCTCTGTAATCACCTGGAGCCTCGGCGGCAACTATCTTCTGAATCCAAGGCCAAGTCTTCACCTGGTTGGTCCTCTACACTGTCATCGAGGGTGGTCTGGAAACTGACTCAAAATGAATTAAACTTAACTCACTTCAAGGTTTACGTTATTATAAAGTTAGAGGTGCAGTCCTGCAGATGGCTAAAGTGTAAAACAGGTAAGGCCTCACATACTGCATAACATACACGAATGCTCATCCGACAGTAACAAAATATTCAGCCTTTAAAAGAGAAATCTGATGCAAGCCAGGCAGTGGTGCATCACAACACTTTAGAGGCAGATGCAAGGGAGTCTCTAAGTTCAAGGCCAGCCTGGTCTACAGAGCAAGTCTCAAAACAGCCAGGGCTGCACAGAGAAACACTGCCTTGAAAAACAGAACAAAAATCTGATGCAGTTATGCATTCAACATACCTAGAAATGACACTAACACATGCAAAGCTTTTCCTAAGAAAACGCTTTGGTATAAATCAAGAATACTTTTCCTGTGCTAACAGCCACTGTCCTAAGTGAGTATTATAACAATATACTTCTGAGGTAACAGCATAGAGAGGTTAAAATCTTAGAAACTCTCAAGTAGCAAGCAGAAATCGCTTGGACAGTTACCAATTTAACATAAACATGTTGAATCACTATGGACTAATGACCTCAGAGCAGAGTTATCTCTTTTACGATATTTAAGCGTTAGAGTGACTCATTACAACTGAGCAGGGTTTACTGTTTGTTTAAAATAGTTTTTTCATATGCTATTACAAAAATGATATGGGGCACTATTGCAGGCCTGAGTTTCAAAGCTGTTATATATTTACTTACTTACTCTGGTTTTGAATTCATGAGAAATCCTTCACTTTGCTGAGCATCCTGTGAACTAGGACTTAGACTGTGCTGCTGACCGTCAGGACAGAACAGCATTGCTCCGCTATGTTCACAAATGTCTCAGACAGGAAAGGCATCTGTAAGCAAGCAAGTTTAACCTGCTAACAGCCGACTCGACTTCCATCTGATGATTCCGAGATCTCTTTTCAACATGAACTGAATTACCTTCTGACAATAAAGAAACTTTTGTGTTACCCAGATCTTCATATGGTAGCTTATTATTGCAGCAATATTTCTTTGAAATTACAAGGCTGAGACCACTTCCCAAAGTATTTTCCAAGGCTTAAAAATTTATTCCACAAACAGTATTCAAAATAGACAAATGCAGAAACACAAATTATTCATCTACAGCAGTGGTTTTTAACCTTCCTAATACTGTGACTCTTATGCAGTGCCTCATGCTGTGGTAACCCTCAAAACCCTAAAGTTATTTCATTGCTACTTCATAACTGTAATTCTACTACTGTCATGAATTGTAATATAAATATCTGATATGTGACCGCAAAGGGTTCATGACCCACCAGTTAAGAATTGTTCTACAGTCTAACAGTCTAAGAATAAGATATCCCATGGCATGCTTGCAAACTAGTGATTTGATTTGATGGAATGATCAAAAACAGCATTTTTTTTTTAATTTTCCTGATTTGTAGCATTTGTTGACTTTCATAGTATAAATACTTCTCCTATGGCCAGTTTCAAGTTTACAGCTGGTTCATAAAACTGTCTACACCTAACAAATGGACCTCACTAGTCGGTAGGATTTGATGCTAATAAACAAACTGAACTTCTCCCAAAGAGCAAATATTTGTCTTTAAAATGATAACTTGAAATGTAAAAGCAGGATAAAGCGTCCCACCGCCCCCATTTAGAAATGGCGTTTCACTCTACGGTTCAGGCAGGCCTCCAAGTTGTTGCGCTCCTTCCTACCTCAGCTACCCACGTGCCGACATTCCAGCACGCACCACCACACGCCGCCAGTTTTGTGCTCAGAGAGGTTGCTGTCTATAAACTTTACTGCCGTAACAATCCTTTAATGTAACAGAGAACTAAGCACAATCACACTGTTGGACATCCACCTCCAACCACCATCCATCTCTGACCTCCACAACTAAGTCCAATCACACTGGTGGACATCCACCTCCAACCACCATCCATCTCTGACCTCCGCATCTTGCAAACCTGAAAATCACAGACACAAAGCCAAGGCCATCCTGGGCTAAAAGTAGGCTCTAAACCAGCCGGGCTAAGAATGAGAGCCTACCTCAAATAGAATGCCTGAAACTTAGTCTGTTGTACAGTAAGTCTTTACTAGTCTCTTTCCACGCCATTTTCCTCCCTATCTCTATGATTTTTGACTATTCTAGATAATTCACTTCAGTAGAATCTCGGTGTGTGTGTGTGTGAGAGAGAGGTTGGTTATTGCACTTAGTATAATATCATACTTCCCTCTTGAGGGTGAGCAGGAGCCAGAGAGCGCATGTCAACTTCCCTCTCCGCTCGCCCTGCAGTAGGTCTGGCTGTTGCTGTGACTAACACAGTTGATAAAGGTCTGCCGAGGTCTCGCTGTCTCTTCATGGTTTGCTCTTCGGAGGCTCTGTGCTTTCAGACAGCTCCGTTTCATCACTGGCACACAATTCCATGTGCTCTTCTAATCCTTATTTCAATGGAACGAGTAGTGCTAGCTTCACCTGCACTTCTGACTGTAATCATCTAGCTAACATTGTCAGATATAGTGATACTGCCAAGAAATCATTTCTTAGCTTCAATTATTTTCCTGTTGTCTATTCTGTTTTTTCCTACTCAAACCTTCATTGTTTGGTGCCTTCTGCTAAATTCATGGAAGTTAGTTCTTTTTCTAGTTCTTTATGCTGTAAATTTGGTTGGTGTATTTTTGTTTTGTTTTGTTTTGTTTTGTTTTGTTTTGTTTTGTTTTGTTTCGAGACAGGGTTTCTCTGTGTAGCCCTGGCTGTCCTGGAACTCACTCTGTAGACCAGGCTGGCCTCGAACTCAGAAATCCACCTGCCTCTGCCTCCCAAGTGCTGGGACTAAAGGCGTGCACCACCAGTGCCTGGCTTGTATTTTTTTTTTAATGTGTTTATACGTTTTCCTATAATATTTGTTTGTTTCTAAATATTTTCTAATTGTCTTGTAACCTCCATTTTGGTCTATTAGGTATTTAGACATGTGTTTAATTTCTATAAACCATTCATCTCCTCAGCTTTCTTTCTATTGATTTCTAACTTTAATATATACTTGGAATATTCTTTTAAAACCTACTGAAAAAACTATGACCTGATATATGGTCTGTCCTAGAAAATGATCCACATGGACTTGAAAGAAATGTGTGTGCTGACCGTGTTGAGATGTTCTATGTAGGCTGTAGATCTAGCTGGGTTAAGAAATGTGTGTGCTGACGGTGTTAGGGTGTTCTGTGTAGGTTGGCGATCTAGCTGGCTTATTGTATCTTTTAAGTCCTTTATGTCCTTACTTACCTTCTGCCTGGCATTGCATTCATTATGGAGAATGGGTATTGAATTCTTCAACTACTATCATGGAATTGTCAATTTCTTCCCTCAAATCTGTCAATACCTTTAGACTAACCTTTACTATGCATTTGTCTACTAAGTCTTGCAGAAATCAAGCTACAACATCATGTTTCAATACTGTAGCTTTTATAACTAACTAACTACCAAGTGTTCACGCACACCCGTTTCTTCTCAGGCTTTAAGATAGAATGCGGCATGTGCTCATGTCCACCTGCAGAACTCTTAGGAGCTTCCCAGCTTCTATGTTTTCCTTTCTTTCCCAATTGAGGAATTTTGTGCAGCTGCAAAATTTTGCACAAAGTCTTCCTTTAGGAATCAGTATACACTGGCCCATTGCCTTCAGCCTCTGACCTCCTCACAACCATCTGAGGAGACTGCCAGCTCCTCACACTCTCTGAACGGAAAGAGCTGCTTCTCTCCTATTGCTGAGTTCTCTGTCCTTGTGCCTGTCTTGGTGTGGTTCTCTTTGAATAATTCTACTTAAGAGTTCAGGGAACTTCTTGGATATTTATAATCATGTCTTTCATTAAATTGGGACAGGTTTTGGCCATTACTTCGTTAAAAGTCCCTGCTATAAAGCATCTGTTCTATTTGATGGTACTCTGTGTGTCCATATCCTGTCCAAATGTTTGTGATCCTTTCAAACATTTTATAAAATATTCAGCAGTTTCTGCTGCCTTAGCTCTAAGCTCAGAGCCTTTTCTCTGGCTGCTTCAGTCTGTCTCCAAACAACCACTTCAGATGGTGTAGTCTTCAGTTCCAGCGTTTGTTTTGTGTGAAGTCAGAGGTTCTCCTATCTCTTTACTGTTCTTTCCTTTTCCTTGTGTACTGTTTTATCTTTTCTACCCCTTCTTGTTGTTCTATAAGCATCTTTAATATTTGTTTTCGAGAGTCTCAAACCTGTCATATTATCTTTTAATGAGATAGTTTCTGTTGTTTATGTTTTCTTTGAATAGCCTATTCTTCCTTGTCTTTTTGGTTTAGTTTTAATTATCTTGTGACTTTTGCTAAAAATATTCAGCAACTCTGCCTTCAAAAGAATGAAAGTTCCACCCTAGACAGAGTCTGTCTAGACAACCATCTCTGCAAGAGCATTTCCGTTGCTTCCTACTCTTCCACCTTCCTGGACCCTTTCTTCTTAGAAAGTGTTACACTTTTCAAAGACTTGTTTATATATACATGAGGCTACTGACTTTCTCTAGGTATAGTGTCAACCAACTAAGCTAATTACATAGTCATTTGGGGAGTCAACATTAGGATTCTTAATGTAGTTCTAAAATACAATTTTATTATGTCTCCTATCAAAAAACTCACAAAAAACCCAAACACCAAACCAAACCAAACCAAAACCAAAACAAAACACAACCTTCAACTTTGTCACATCCTCAATGGAAGAAAAGTCTGAATTCTTAGGAATGCCCCAAAGAGCACTTCAAGCATGCACTAACTTATTAGTCTGTCTCATTTTATTTATTACTTATATGGGTTTTTTGTTTTTGTTTTTTGTTCTTGTTTTTTGAGACAGGGTTTCTCTGTGTAGCCCTGGCTATCCTGGAACTCACTTTGTAGACCAGGCTGGCCTCCAACTCAGAAATCCGCCTGCCTCTGCCTCCCGAGTGCTGGGATTAAAGGCGTGTGCCACCATGCCTGGCTTACTTGTATGTTTTTAAAGATTACTAATATATTTTATGTATGTGAGCCCTCTGTCTGCATGTACACCTGCACACCAGAAGAGGGCATTAGGACCCATTAGAGATGGTTGTGAGCTACCATGTGGTTGCTGGGAATTGAACTCAGAACCACTGGAAGAGCAGTCAGTGCTCTTAACTGCGAGCCATCTCTCTCTTTTGTCTCTTTTCATGCTCATCACAATAAACCTATTTGTGGAGCAAGAGTGCTACTCCCCCTGGCTTTTGACTGCTCACTGACACTCTCTCAGCAGGGTAGGTCCTGCTGCCCATTTTCAATGTCACGTGTGCTGCTGCTTAGTTCTGGGTTTACATGGATTCTGTCTCACTGCAAAATCTTTTTAAAGTGTCACAGGCAAAGTGAGTTACTACTCTCTGGGGAGACGGTTCTATAAGACTTAAATTTTTTACATACATTAATTTTACAAAATAATGATTTCTGCCACCTTAACGCATCTTACTCAGACTGGCTGTATATTTCCTAAAACATATTCATAATGCATGGCCAATGAATATGCTGGCTGGAGTGAGAAACAGGCACATGCTACTTAGGGCAGAATAAAACACAGTTCTTAAATTTATACACGTCAGTTTTGGTGATTTAGTCACTTGTAACTCTTTTGGTTAATATTTTTAAAATAGAATGTATTATAGCTAAAAAGCATGCAAACCTCCTGTACCTTTAGATCTTATGAGCAGTCTTGTTCAGGCACATTCCTAGGTACCCTCCATCTGTGTTTACTCAGGGTCTACCCCAGCATCTAGGCACAAGATCAGTAGCCATATTGCTCTCACATAGATGCCAGGAGTATTGATTAGTTCAAACTTAAATGAAACCATTTTATCAATCTATTTACTTTCCTGTTATTTTTAGAAAGAAATCAACAATAAATAAAAACCTGATTATTCTCCTACCTGGACAGCAAGCACTAAGTATAATCTCCCCTATCTCCAGAGGCTCTAATGCTGTAAGAGGATTTCCTAGAGCGCTTTCGCAAACATTAACTGTAATGAATCATCTTGCAGTGATACAAGGTCAAAGGAAAAGCACGCGCTGTACTCTGCATTCCACTGTGGTTCACGTCAGAAGCCTAATGACATTTCCTGCTAAGAAATGTAAACCTTTGCATCATCACACTGAGAAGAGCATAAAACCGTGGCCAGATGTTTCACTTTTACATAGAACAAATTTAGTTAAGCCTGGGATAGAAAAAGACTTTTCTAAACATCTCATCATGACAAAAGTAAATTAGGCTCTGACCCTCAGACAAAACCTGAATCCTAAATTCTGGTTCTCAGGCAAACCATTATCACTAAGTTTAACCCCTCATGAAAAAGTATATGGAAATCAAGCATGGCAGGTTAGTGGCATCTGAGAGGCCAGGCAGGGAGGCCAACCTGACTACCTGGGGGGACAGGAGTCAGTGCTCACTCACAGATCAGACCACACTTAGAAGCACCACAGTCTTGCCCAATGGTCATTCTCCTTTGAGTAAAGGATGTTTTTCCCGTGCTTATGTACAGTGGTAAGAAACCAATCACCAAGCAGGTACCTTTATCAGAGAATCTGTGCTCCAGGGCGTGGAGATCAGGCAGCACATGAATGCAGTTTATGCAGCAGTAGGTGAAGAAATCAAGGACAACCACTTTTCCACACAGGTCCTTGTAAATGGACAGAGGCTCCTCTGTGTTCAGCCATTCTAAGCCTGGAATTTACAGAAAACAAATTAAAACAATTAAAGGAAACAACAAAGAAAAAGAGTTAATTAACTAAACTGTCCATTAAAATGTGATTCTGTGTTCCTAAGACCAGTATAAACAGTCAAACACTTTAAGAGATGATAGCACTGCTTAAAGATTGTAGCAGTTGCATTTATTAGTCTACCCTAGTCTCTTTTCTATTAATAAATAAGAGAACATCTTCATGATTCTAACAACGTACGTATGTAGGATTTCATAAAAAGATCAACTAGGCAACTATGTGGAGAGTAAAAGTCTGGAGAGGGACGAACAGGAGGATGGAAGCAGCTGAGAATGGGCATCTGCTCTGGGGAGGCAACCTACAAATCTACCAAAACCAACAAGCACAGTACTAAATCCTTCCAGAAATGGTGAACAGTCTTGGGGAGGTGAATAAAATCAACACATTCAAGTAAAAAACAAGAGGAAATAAGAATAATCTTTAAAATTCCAAGTGCACCCATAATTGTCAGAAACAGATATCAGATGTAGACTTCTGCATCTTTACATAGTGCCCTCCTTAAGCTACTTGCAGTTCGAGGTGCAGGAGCAAAACTCTGCAGTTAAAGGTTCCTTGTTTACAAATTTGAAGGGTTAAAACTCACTCTTACAACCGACCTTAGAACCACAGCACATGGTTGTTCTTTATACAGTCAAGAAATGTCGCCTTTTCACTTAAAGGAGAAACTTTATGGTTTCTCCGTGGCATATCCAACAGTCGACATCATCACTCTTGAGTTCTGGAGCCATTTATTAAGTGAGATACAGATGACTTAAGCGGCGTGGTTCCAGGATAACTACTGACTAGCGGCGGGCAGCACTCACACCGCTGAGATACAGACAAGGGCTGACTGGTGTCATGAATAGAAGGAGGATGGACATCTTGGAGAGGACACAGGAGGAAGGCACAGGACTGCATCATGCTATTAGAACAATGTACAATTTAACACCTATGAAGCTTATTTCTGGAACTTTCCATTTCATATTTTGAGAAGGTGATTAACTACAGGTCCCTGGAACCAGACATAAAGACTAATGTAGCAAGGATTGCCAACAACAAAAGCTATACTTATTCAATTATAACAACATTCTAGAAAAGATGATCTCAAACAAATATGCTAAAGGTTTTACGGTTCAGTGAACACTTAATTATCCCTTTTGATAAGTATTAGCTTCATATCTAATTGATGACACAGAGCTACTAATTAACCTACTAGATGACATGTATCTCACATCCCACTTGCAAGATATTTAAGACTCTATCTCTATAAATTGTTATGGGTGACTTACTGAGGGCACAGAGACGGTTATTTAAGTTTTTTTGTTAAGTTATTTAAGTTACTGTCCCAGGTATTTACCAGATTTATTGATAATAATGTATTTTAAGCAGCAATAATTACAATGAATATAATACATGGCCAATACTTAATGAGTCTTCTTGTTTTCTAAGAATTTGCCTGAATTACCTCCACTTCCTTACCCTAAAAAGTAAATATCGGTTCCACTTTCTTTACAAGTGGAAAAAAAAAAATCAAGACCTGGAGAAATCAAGTAATGTGCTCACAATCAAAAAGCGGACAGAGGAAGGGACAGGGATTCAGTTTCAGGTTGGCCTGGGTCACCCATCAGACTGCAGGCGACCCCTTCTAAAGAATGAGAATCTTCTATGTAGATCAGTAAACTACAATCAAGATTGAACAATCAAGTTTTATCTCAAAACCTGCTTTGTTTGTTTTTAACTTTCTGTTGATAACTGGTTGCGGCAGAACATCAGGCTATGTCAAAGACAAAGCCTGATTATTCTCTTATGAGTATGATTTCAGTCACAGTGGTCCAATACCATAGTAATATAGTAAACTTACTATAAATACAAATGAAACATTTCTCAAAATTCTAACTGATGGCCTGCTGGCTTATAATAGTGTATTTACAAAGTTTTCAGAAGATATGTATACACTGCATACACGTGTTTGTCATTTTTAAGTTTCTCTGATGGGACCGACCTCCATGCAGCCAATTCTTTTGCAATCCCACGGTATTTCAAATCCAGTATAACGAGGAGGAGGGTAAGCCCCTCTCAAGGTGAGTGCAAAAGGGTCCGAAATACCCAAGACTGTTGTGGGATGAAGGAGGAACGGATAGATCCTTCCGGAAGATACCTGAACCCTACCACAGGTAACAAATTAACTATGCATGTGGTTTCAGTGTCACACGCCAGGACACATGCCAACACGGCAGGCTAAACAATGCCACTCCCAACCAAAGAAGGTAAAGGAGCGTTTTGTTTAAACTGTACTACCAGGAGTATCCCTTTCCCTAAGTTCCAACACTTCCCACTGCTAGGATTCAAACCTAAGTACTAAGCTAAAATTGATTCCAGATTTTAAAGATCAATAGGTTCACCACTTTGAACGTGGAAACACGGTCGGACTAGAAAACCATCAGATGCTATGCCTGTAGAATGTAGTCCAACTCTAGTGGGTTATTAGACGGGCAGGTTTCCTAGCCTTCCCTGTGCCTCAGTTTCCTTAACTGTAAAACAAGACTAGTAAGAGGGTCTCGGTGGGTTGTACCAGATAAGTAGGAGCTCTCAAGTGCTTCAAACCGTCTGTGGCACATTAAAAAGTGATCAATAAACATCCATGGAGTCTTGTGGCTACTGACGTCAGGTCACGCAGGATTCCAGACAGTGATGCAAACACTGGTCCCCGCCCAGCGGACCCCCATCCGTGTGTCGCTGCTCCCCTGGAGCACCTCGGGGGCTGTGGGAGGACCGCAGGGAACCGATCTGCAAACTGCTGGCGGGAGGGAGCCACCCTGAGGAAGGGGAGGACCCGGGAGCGGCCCCCACCCTGACGCCAGCCCCTCACCTTCCGGAAACTCGGGCACCGCTAGGTCCTGCTCCCAGCCGTCCACCTTCTGCAGATACTGGTAGACCAACTCATCCTTCTCCTGCTGGGTGACGGCGTCCAGCAGGGCGTACTCGAGCGAGGTCTGCGCGGGCAGCAGGCCCGAGAGGCTCGCGCCGCGCGCTCCGGGGGCCGCCATGTTGCGCGAGCTCCCGAGGGCTCCGGGGCCGAGGGCGCGGGTCGGACTAGCGTGCGCCGCCCTCTTGACTCAGAGCGGGGCCCGGCCAGCCCGGCCCTGCGCCACACACGTTTCCGCCTCCAATAAGCCTTCCTCCGGACGCCAAAGTCCAAAGGGCCGTGCTTCCCCGGCGCGTAATTAAACTCCAGAGCTGCCCACCCCGCCCCTTCCAGGTTCCGGGCCGCCGCGAAGCCTGGACGTTCGGAGCGCCAGATTCGACACGGGGAAGGCTACTGGGGTCGCGCTCCACAGGAGCTGGGAACCCATTGCCTTTGAAGCCCGACAGGGAATTCCAAGACAAATAAAATTCAAATAACCGTGTACACGTTTAAAAGAGCCGACTAAGAAAAGCCTGCCCAGTTGTGTCCCACTCTTAAACTGAGATCAGCCGATTCGGCACGGCAGTGAGAGCGGGACAGCATTCCCGCCAAGAAAGACTCGAAAGGTAAAGAAGGTAAAGCAATCCTCAGAGGAGACGCTTTTTTTCTAATGTAGGCAATGAGGCCGGTGGTTTTGTGTTGACAACAACACCGACAACAAAAGTGTCCTGTGATTCTGGGTGTGCTGAAAGTGCGGGCGCGAATGGAATGTCCCGCGAGCTGGCGCGGAGGGGAGGCAGCTGCAGCGGGTCCCCCTGCTGCCAGGCCAGGTGTGCCCACGAGGGACTGCCAGGGAGGGAGGGGGCGAGCTGCACAAGGGCTCTTTGAGATGCTGGCATTATTTAACCTGGGAATAATGTAGAGCTCCTTCATTGGCCTAACCCTCACCCCAGATCCAAAGGCAAAGAGCGGGAGCCTGTAGGAATTTTCTGGTACCTGACCTCTCTGGAGGTCTGCAGAAGTGGCTGATTGCTTTCAGGGCAGACAGCCCCTATGGTGTGGAGTACTGTCTCACATGTTTGAACTTTGTTCACTGTGCAGGGTTTGATCCTAGGATGGAGGAAGAAATGGAATGACCCAGGAAGCTGAAGCTGGTTGGATCCATGAGTCACGAATAAGGGCGGGCAGCTGTCGGTTGTAACCATCACCTCTTTGATTATGGTGTGACTAGTTTCACACTAAGTAGACTAGGGACTGTGACTGGACTTGTAAATGGACACTTGTCCACATGAACGAGAGCCAGAATAGCTTTCTAACCATTATATGGAGACTGTTTCCAGTTAAAGTCATTGAGCCTGGTACTTACCATCAATGCTTGACATTCAAGACATTTTTGATTCCTATTTTTATAAATCAAGTTCTGAGAAGTTAAAAAAAAAAAAAACCTGAATGAAATAGTGTCACAATGTAAAGAAAACCGTATAGATGTTACCCTGTAGTGGGTTCTCTTAATTTTATTATGCTATAAAATGGAACAGCAGGTGTTCACAGGTACTAAGTGGGTTGTGTGCCAATATCACCAAAGCTTTCAGTGCCAACCAAATTAGTTGGCTTTTGGCTACTTTTTTTTTTCCTATTAAAAATTTATTACAAGAAATGGACTCTGAATTCACCAAAGACTAGTGCTGTACTCACAAAAATCATTTGGCCATGTTAGAAGACACGTTTTGGGAAGAAGAAATCTGGGAATATAAATGTAAAAGAAAACCCAAACCCGTACATCCAAATAATTGTTCTGAAAATATTTCAGAATCTGTTGAAAAAGCAACAGATGGAAAACACCAGTCAAAAGGAAAAGGACATGAAAAGGGGACTTCAGAAAACCCAGGCAAGACGAAGGACCACAAAGCGTGCCTTGCAGAAACAGGCAGTCAGATTTCTGCAGGTTCCAGTCAGAGTTCGAGCTGTAGAGATGAGAGTCAGCAGTCTCAAAGCAAAGAGACAACACCGAAAAAGCAACATAGAACTCGCAGAGGGAAGCAAGTGACCCCGAAGGTGCGCCCCGTTTATGATGGATACTGCCCAAGCTGCCAGATGCCCTTCTCCTCATTGCTGGGTCAGACGCCCCAGTGGCATGTGTTTGAGTGTTTGGATTCTCCACCTATCTCTGACACAGGTAAGGAAAGACCCAGCGAGGCTCCTGCCAGTGTCCCCTCAGTCCCCCCAGGGACTATAGGTGTTTGCAACCATGACTGACTTGTTTACGTGCAGGTTTGTAATAGGACCCTGGGTCCTGGACACAGGACACAGCAGGTACTTTGTCGACTGAGCCATCATCTCAACTTCTCAGTTTCCACAAATGTCGCTGAACCTTTCTTTCACTCTGCTTTCTCCTACTTAACTCTTATAAGGACTATATACGTTAAGTGGTATTAACATTTTATAGATGAGCGTTCCTACAAGCTGAATAAACCAGGCCTATTTATTATCCTACTTTAGAATTAGATAAAAAAATTATAAATACATTTGGTTTCTAAATATGGATATGTTGCATTCATCATGTATGTTAATATACCAGAAGAGGAACTAGAAGGTAGTCTGAGATGATTCAGCCTCACAGAAATGTGCCAGTAACAGAAGTGATGCCATGTTTTTATTATATTTTAAGATAAATGTCATGTTTAACACATAGAAAATTCCCCTTGGACTATGTGGGGAATGAGTTATGACTATTTGTTTTTAAGTTATCTCAAATTTCCCTGTGGAAAGAGGATCTGAAAAGCAATCTAGAAGTATTTGGTTTAAATGTAATAAATAGAACCTTGTAAAATTACGCTGGATTAATTTTTTGGTGTTTTAATGTTGATCTTGGAAACAGCTGTTAAGGCAGCTAGCCGTGGATATTGCCATAGTTCTTAGAGGTAACCCACGGAGGGCTAGGCTTGGTGGGCCACATCTTTCATCCCAGCACTTGGGAGGTGGGCAGATATCTGTGTTCAAGGACAGCCTGGTTTACATAGAGAGTTCCAGGATAGCCAGGGCTATGTATAGAATCCCTGTCTCAAAACAACAACAACAAAATGGTGAGCCATGGCTTTGTCCTAGTTATGGTGTTAGTGCCGTCAAGGTTTATTGTATAAAGTGGTCATTTTTTCCCTTTTTAACTATTTTCAGAATGTCCTGAGGGTTTGCTGTGTACCTCCACAATTCCTTCCCATTATAAGAAATACACTCACATCCTGCTCGCTCAAAGTCGAGATAGCAAGGAGCCTCTGGGCAGCCCCCCGGATGCATTGGCTGGGCTGTTTGCTGCAGCGGCGCCAGGTTCTCCTTGTCACCTTGAGGAAAGACGGTCTATGACTCTGGAAACTGAGAACTTAAGAAAAGTCTTAGATCACTCTTTGTTGATGATGCAGTATCTAAAAACATCTCAGCCTCCAGCTGAAACCAACAGGAAGAATGTCTCTTCCCCATGTTCTCAAACATCGCCAGTTCCACAGTGTGCAGAGTTCGTCAAGAGAGACCAGCTGGTGGGAGGTGGATCGCCTCTTGCTGAGGTTGCATTAAACAGCCAAAGCAAGTCAGGGAGTATGGGTTTGCCATTGCCAGAAAATGACGCTGACAGCTGTGAGATCTCTTATTCTCCGCTGCACAGTGATGAAGAGACTTACGACGTAGACCAAGAGCTGGATGATTCACAGCAGGAACTATTTTTTACCCAAAGCTCTAAAGACAGCAGCCTAGAAGAAGATGGCTCTGCCATATTTGAAAACCTTCATGGTCCCTCCCCAAAGGAAGCAGAGGGGATCTGGCCCACAGCGAAGAGCCTGGTTACCCAGGCTAGGTGTAGTGCACCGAGTGAAGGCAGTACACTAAGTGACTCTTTTCTGCTTCTCTCCAACACCTCGAACAGGCTTTCCCAAGAAGACCCATCACACACAGATGCGGCCTTCCACTTGCTTTCACCTGCGTTGGCAGTGGGAGGTGCTGCTTCTAATTATAGGACCAGTAAGGCCAAGCCTGATGAGCCAGAAAAATTCCTCTCACTTGCATCAAGTCATCAGCAACAGAAAATTGAAACGTCAGCTGTTGGCAATCATATTTCTCTGCCATTACTTACAAGGGCCAGGTCAAAGCCACTTGAAAAGGAGGGAGGCGAGCGTCTGCCTTTGCATCCAACCCAAAGTCAGACCAGAGGATCACCGCGCAAGGGCTTGGGTGCTGCAGGTGCTAACTGTGCCTGCAGGAATGCACAGAAGCGCTCTAGCATGCCTCTTGACAAGCCCTTGGGCACATCGCCTGCCAGTCCCAAGGGCAGCCCGAGCCAACCGTCTAAGAAAGTAATGAAGCAAATGGATATAGGCGTGTTTTTTGGACTACCACCCAAAAGACAAGAGATGTCACTGCAGGAAAGTGCATCAGAAGGGCCCAATGTCAGTCCAGTTGTGAGTCCCAACCAAAAGAGGCCCTGGTTGTGCAAGAGGAAAGCTCAGAGCTCTCTGAGTGACTTAGAGTTTGATGCAAAGAATTTAAAGGCGAGTCAGCACTCTGAGGAACCGTCTGGAGAGAAGACGCAGCATCGAAGAAAGAGACATAAAACGTCAAATTCACCACGGGAAGGAACATACCAGAGAAGGTCAGGCCACCTCATGAACAACCCAGAGTTGGGAACCGTCAGCCTCAGCAAAGGCAAAGCCTTTGTAAGACGGACGCGTGGCAGGACGCAGAGAGGGAACATGAACATTTCAGAGTCCTCTGGTACAGGGGAAGTGAGAAGAACATGTCCGTTCTATAAGAGAATCCCCGGTAAGTTGGAATACCAACTTCAGCTTATCAAGGAAGACACAGCAGTGCCTAACGTCACGTTTTTTGTAATAGATAAGTTTGAAATAATTTGTGTAGGGTATATATTTTCTTTGCTTTTTATGATATTTTATGACTCTTTTAACAGGGCTAGGGCTTGGGTTTTTCTCCATTATGAGCAAATTTGTATTAACCATTTCCTATGCTACTCTAATGATTAGGTAGCTATTCTAGATTATAGGAAGGCATGTGAACTGTGGAGATTCCGTGTAACCTTAAAGACGGTGAGACGGCAGTGTAAATGTAAGGAAAGCCAGCCTCTAAGCCTGCTGAGGATACACAGGCTCGGTGGCTTGAAAGAAGGGGAGAGTAACTGGCTCTACTTACCACAAATGCCAGTTTTCAAGCAATGTGAGAACCCAGGGTTTTCTGCGTTTGTATATTCCACTGAGATATCTGCCCGTGCCTTCACAGATAAGTTCATGGGAAAATTGAGCCCAGAAATGAATTCCATTGCTAAAGAGAGCGAAGTCTTCTATCAGGAGTATGCAAGGGGACAGCAAGAGTTCACTCAGCTTCTGATACTGCACAGATGTGGGGCCGGGGCTGCTTCTGTTTTCAGTGATCATTACGATTCACTTTTTATATTTTACACGTGCTGTGTGCGTATCGACCGCCTGAGTAGCATGGTGAGGCTGAGTCTCATTGCCTGAGTATCAGTGGTCAGCACACTTGGCTGTTTCGTTCATAAGCACAGTTTAGAACAGTGTTTCTCAACTCTATTTTTGTCACTTTTCTTCGGGGGACACTTTTGAGGCAACTCCTTCTTATTTCCGTCCTCCCCCACTACCCCAAAACGAAATCCAAGGACTACAGATAATATTGTCTGTCTTCTCTTTTACTTTGGCTCTTTGGAGAACTGCAAACTTTCGCCCCACCCCTGAGCATCAGTACCACAAAAGCATTATTGATCAGGGAAAAGAAATGATTGGTTTGTAACTTGACATTTTTTAATTAATTAATTTATTTTTTAATTTTTATTTATTTATTTATTTTGTGAGACTTTTCTCAAGCCTCTTCCCTATCATTCTTTTTTTGTTTGTTTGTTTTTTTGTTTTTCGAGACAGGGTTTCTCTGTGTAGTCGTGGCTTTCCTGGAACTCACTCTGTAGCCCAAGCTGGCCTCGAACTCAGAAATCCGCCTGCCTCTGCCTCCCGAGTACTGGGATTAAAGGCGTGCGCCACCACGCTCGGCTGTCGCAGGAATCATTCTTATCTTTTGATACATGTATGTTTTTAAGAAACTCATAGTGAATTTGAAGCATAAATGAGAGATGCAGAGTGGTAACAGTCCCTGGCTGTGATAACAGTGATAACAGTCCCTAGCTGTTAGCTGGGACCCCGTTCCCCGTGTGTAAGCGCCTGGCTCCTGCTCACCCCACTGCGGGGGGGCCCTTTCATTGCAGGGACTGGCTTCACTGTGGATGCTTTTCAGTACGGTGAGATCGAAGGCTGCACCGCCTACTTCCTTACACATTTCCATTCTGATCATTATGCCGGGTTGTCCAAGGACTTCACAAGGCCAGTCTATTGCAGCGAGGTAAGTTTCAGTCCTCCGAACTCTGTGGAATGTCGTGACTTTGAGAAACTTTGATACTGAAAACTAAAAGAGCCATCATTGTCGTAGAGAAGATGGCTAAAGCAGACTGGACACTGAGGTTTAAAAATCAAATAGATCACTGTCAACAGATACAACCTATGTTTTTGTTTTTGTTTTTTGAGACAGAATTTCTCTGTGTAGCCCTGGCTGTCCTGGAACTCACTCTGTAGACCAGGCTGGCCTTGAACTCAGAGATCCGCCTGCCTCCCAAGTGCTGGGATTAAAGGCGTGCACCACCACCGCCCTGCGATATAACCTATTTTTACAAACATTTTATTACATGAGAACAATAAATGGCCATACAGTATACTCACAAAGCCAAGTTTCACTGAGTAAACATTCTTTTGAGTGCCTAAGTAGATACAGAGGCAAAATACTTAACATTAGGGAGCTTGTTTCTGCCAGGTAAAGCTAGGCTGGGGTTCTTACCTCAGCAGTGGTACATCAGACTCTGTCCTCAGCTGCTTAGAGGAAGCTTCACGGTGCAGACTACCTTGAACTGGTTGTTAGATCATGAACATTTAACAGTTCCTGGAGGGCTTCAGCTAGAAAGTGAGGTACCCTCCCAGCGTAGTCTCTGGAGAGGCACAGGCACCTCAGAAATACGTACTTTGAGCTTTCAGAAACTTAAGACTATCTAGAACATTCTAGAACATACCCCGAGGAAGCACAGGAGGTAAATCTGCAGCAGAGAGCAGGGACCAGGTCAGGAAGCTTCTTTGTGTGCCCTGCTGGGCATGACGGGCTTTTCCCAGATGAACAGGCAGCAGAGTGACGTGGGCATCTCACAGACTGGTCCCTGCGGCGGAGGGGCCACATGCTTAACCGTGGGAAATCCACACGGTACTCACATACCACTTCGCTAAGCTGCATATGGCACAGCTCCAGCTTCTTGCACACCCTGCCTTGCAGATAACGGGCAATCTGTTGAAGAAGAAGCTTCGAGTGCAAGAGCAATACATCCATCAGCTGCCGATGGACACCGAGTGTGTCGTGGACAGCGTCAGGGTGGTTTTGCTGGATGCCAATCAGTAAGTATGAAGGCCACCTCAGTGACCCACTTACCATTTCAGGCAGCACGCCAGGAGCATGAGAGGTGCCTGCTGTAGGCAGCATTGAAGAAGAAAATGGCGGCATCGTTGTTCGAGAGCTTACAGCTGATAAGCTAGGTTCTTAAGCCAGAGTAAATTCTAGTTCTACTTTTGAAAAAATAATTTTACTATCAGATTCAAGGTAGAGAAAATCTGTTGTCTAACATATTTTGTACAGTTGACTGGTGACACTTTATATATATATATATATATATATATATATATATATATATATATATAAAACACCACCACTTTGTTACTGGTCTTCAAAGATGGAGTTTTCCAATTTCCTTATCATAACTTACATAAAGTAAAATCTTATATTCTATTTGGATACCAGAGGATTGGTCCTTCTGCTCCCACCATACTTTTAAACTAGAAAACAAACAAACAAACAAAAAATTAAATCATTCCATTGTAGACTCTAAAGATTTGGAAGATTTCTATTTCCACTGAAATGCATAGTATTCTCTCTCTCTCTCCCATCTCCACCCATCTCCTTCATTTTCCTCTCCTTCCCTCTTCCTCTCCATCCCTTTCCCATCTGCATCTCTGCCCTGCACTGTAAGGTTCTGTCAAGATTCATGTGGCCCAAATACAGTGAGCCACTGTGCTTCTTTCTGAGTTCTACTATCCCATATAGACCTATCTATAGATGAGCCTATAGGTGTGAGCCTATCCCATAGAGACCGTAAGCATCTTGGGAAAGAAGTAAGGCAAAATCTAGATTTGCTAAAGTCCAGGCCAAAATTATCACGTTAGATTCTTCAAAAAAAAAAAAAAAAAAAAAGAGTTGGTTTCCAGCCTTGCTGATATTTCTTTTTTTGATTGCCAGTTTGAGTTCTGATGTTTTTTGGAGTTGTCGTTAATTGAAATGTTTACCACAAATCACAGGTTCAGATAAACTATTCGATCAAAGGTCTCAGCCAACACTTAGACAAGTTGTCCTAAGAGCTTAGATGCCAGGCCAGTCTGTCCCGACAACAACAGGACCTTCTCAGAAATGTGCACCCTGTAGACGTGAGCTGCCTTCCCTGCACACTGGTGCAGCTGATAAAGGCCATTCATCCTCCTGTTGATGTCGAGAGACGTACCGTTGCTCCAGGTGCTTTGTCTGACCCCTGCGTGTCCCTCTAAAATGTTTGTGTCCAGCTGTCCAGGTGCTACCATGATCCTTTTCCAGCTTCCCAACGGTGCTGTCATACTGCACACCGGAGACTTCCGAGCCGACCCCAGCATGGAACGCTCTCTCCTGGCGAGCCGCAAAGTCCACACACTGTTCCTAGATACCACGTAAGATACCTTATGTGTTCTTCCTTGTCCCACCGATAGCTGTGTCCCGTGTTGTGTGGGTAATTTAAGCGATTGCTTAGATCATTTAGATGCTGGTTTACGGCTAATTTATGTTTTTTTAAGAGTGTTTAGCAAAAGAATTCCATTTAAAAAAACCTGCTAAAAGGCAAATTTAGAATTATAGGTCATAATTTTTTGTTATTTTAATTTTGAAAATGTTTATAGGACAGTCATTACTAAAAAAAAAAAAATGGGGGAGAAATTTTAGGAAAATATCTTTTAAATGATTGTTTTTTCTGAAGTGTCCAGATAGTTTATTGGGAAGAGCTGTGCAGAGGAAACAGAGGCCGCAGTGGGGTTTTGCTTATGAGTATCGGAATTACTTTTATTCTTTTCTTTAAAAGGTAACTTATCAGCGACACCTTCGAATCTCTCAGTGATACAAATCTAATCACCCAAGGGTTCACGTTGAGATTACGTGGTCTTAGCCTTAGTAAGGTATAATTGACATAAATTATACGTATTTGCACCATACCATGTGATTCCATGTATTAAAATAACTCACTGATTTGTAGGATTTAAGTATATAAACATTCCAAGGATTCTTTGGATAAGATACCTCAATAAAAGATAATCTTTCCAAAACAAGCAAAACCACCAAAAGCAAGCAAGTCTTTCCGTGGCCGTTTGCTCCCAGTAACTAACGCCTTTCATCCTTTCCTGTGTTCTTTAAATGGTAGAAAAATTAAAGAAGTAACTTTTTTTTAAACATCCTTTTATTCTTCTTATGGGTCTGGATTTTTCTGTGATAGAAGAAAGGACTGGGGTTCTCTCTCCTTTCTGATGACTGAGTACCAAAAACAGTTCTGAAAGTCATGAAAAATCATTTGTTCGGTGTATTAAATTTTAGAAAAATCCCACTTTTCATCTCAAAATATATACAGACAATAGCTAGGAGCCAGCCTTTCAACTGGGTGGTTTTCAGCACCCAATCCAGCCAGAGCTGTGGTATGGTTTTTAAAAGATTTGTTTTTCTTACTTCTAATTCTGTGTCTGTGTGAGTACGTGTACTTTAGTGCAGGTGCCAGTGGGAACCTAAGGTGTTAGAGCCCCTGGAGCTGGAGCTACCAGCCAAGTTAGGATCTGACTCTAGTGGGTGCTGGGAACTGAACTCAGGTTCCCTGGAAAAACAGTCAGCACTCCTAACCCATGAGCCATCTATGTCTGCTATATTCCTGTGATGTATGCATTTATGTATCTGTGAAAGGAAATAACCACGTGTATGTCACCTTTAATTTGAAATACTATATTAAATCAAATTTAGCTTAGTAAGTAAGAATTCTTTCCTATAAATATAATCTCTTCAGTTGTATTTTCTTTGGGTTTTAAAAATAGACACTGAATTCTATCATTCATAAGTAAAGTAACCAACGGGGAAAATATATTCTTATTGAGAAGAAAAGGATTCGTACAGGAAATTTCTTTGAAGATGATAAAAGCATAATTTAGAGATACATGGTGAAAAATTATTATTATTGTGCCATAAATTGGCAGTAAGTGGAAACATGTATTTTCATTGCAGGCAGCGTGGGACTGTGTGGTTTTAGTCGTTGTACTCCTGGTGTGTGAACTTCACTTGTTTGTTTTCCTGTAAAGTAGCATCCGAGCAGAGCCTCAGCTCTCTCTTCCTTGTCACAGATACTGCAGCCCAGAATATACCTTCCCGTCACAGCAGGAGGTTATCCAGTTTGCCATCAACACTGCCTTTGAGGCTGTAACTCTAAACCCACGTGCCCTTGTCGTCTGCGGCACCTACTGCATCGGAAAGGAGAAAGTCTTCCTAGGTGGGTGGCCGCAGTATCTAATTTACATTAATATATTATAAAGATCAGACTCCTGCACGGGCCCTTTCAGCCCTGCTCCGACATTTGATACTTTCCAATGTGATCCAGTATTACCTTTGAAGATAGAGGGGAAATGTAGAGTGTTCGACACCTTTAAGCCAGGAGGCTTTGCGGGAACGTTTAACAAATGCATTTATCGTGACACTCATGTCTGTAGGCAGTCTGTGTGGGACTGTGGTCTCAGCCTTGAAAGGCGCTCCCTCACTGCATAGCGTACCACGTCATTCCTTGCCGTATCCACCAGCGAGCCCGAGCCGGCAGAGAACAATTTAACTTTTGCTCCTGGGCGATTGCTTCTGTCTTCCTGTAGTTTGTCTAGGTGATAGATGCATTGTTTACTTTCTGTGGAGTGGTCCCCAGTTCTTCTTAGGTATGATGCCACCATGCCAACCTCCGAGAGCTGAGGTGCTAAGGCCAGGACTTTAACGTGCACCCAGTGTTCTTCCTTTCATCTGCCTCTTCCTGTGCTGCTTTTGTTTAAGATCAACTGTCGTGTGTGTGTGTGTGTGTGTGTGTGTGTGTGTGTGTGTGTGTGTGTCTGCATCTGTGCTTGGGAGTACAGGTGCCCACAGAGGCCAGAGGACCACTTCAGATTACCTTGGAGCTGGAACGCTGGAACGAGCGACCCAACCAGGATGCTGGGAATCAAACTGGGGCCTCTGCAGGGGCAGTGTCTGCTCTCAGCCCCTGAGCCATTTCAACGTCTGCTTTCTATACGTGTTTCATAGTTCTAAAATAATAAGTAATAGACTTTTTAAAACTAAATTCTTTGGCTTTCTCTTTGTTAATTCCACATAGCTAATGAGCAAACTCATTTGGCTATTTGTGGTTAAAATGAAGAATTTTATTTTGTGAATTTTTTTTTAATTTGGTACATTCTTACTTTAAAATGTGAGTAAGTTATAACTTTGTTTGTTTAACAAGCTATGGTTTTACTGTTTTTTATCTTTTGCTTTGCCTACAGCCATTGCCGATGTTTTAGGTTCAAAGGTGGGCATGTCCCAAGAAAAGTATAAAACCTTGCAGTGCCTCAATATACCAGAAGTCAGTTCCCTCATAACCACAGACATGTGCGACTCTTTGGTTCACCTCCTCCCAATGATGCAAATTAATTTTAAGGTAAGCAATCAAGATGTGCATCTTTTAAGATAAGCTAGGAAAGGTATTTATCTGAATATAGCCCTAAGAAATTCTGTCAGAATGAAAGTTTTCCCCCCAAGGAAAACATTTTATGTTTTTAGCCTTTCTTCTGTGTGTATACCCTTGTAATTAACATGCCCACCAAGACTTCAGACACTAGACGATTAGCCTAATGGAGGGAATACAGATAGAAGCATGTCCTTTGTGGCCATCCAGACTTGTATTTCAAGACCATTTTTCCTAGTCATTTCTGGGTGAGGGAGGGAGTTAGACTGTTATAAGTTTGTTTCCCCAGGCCTGTTTTATTCGGTTCTGATTTTGGCCCCTCTTAATACTGGCATGAACTGCCGGTGTACCCTGACGGGAAGTTCTAGTGTGAGTCCCCGGGGATAAGCTCAAACATGACAGAGGAAAGGTCTGATGCATACGTCACTGTGGTTTGGGGGCCTATCTCTCAGATTGACGTTCTAGGACTTTTTTTTCTTCCATATTTGAACATTTTTGACACCTGCCAATGGAAAGAGTAATGCATAATAAACACGATTTCGAACGTAATGTAGAAAATGTGATTTTGCTTTTGCCATCATATACGTAAAGGAACTTTCCTGAAGCTTTTTAAGCTAGGAAGCCCGGGCCTTACAAATAGCAAGATACCAGGAAAATGAACGTTCATTCCCGGGTGCATGAGGCGAAAGTACAATTCAGAAGTTATCTTCCTAAGTTTATAATCCAGACAAATTTCAGATGTAACCACGGCAGGGTTTTTCACATTGGTAATTAGTTGAGCCAACCCTGTGAGCGTTTTAAGTTGGGAGCTGCCCACTTGGTGGAGCTCTCAGGAGATGCCATTCAGAAGGACGGGCGCCTTGGTCCTGGAGAACAGCAGCGCTGCTGATTCATTCCTGACTCAGCCTGCTTCACCTGAGCAGGTTCCCAGGGCCAGGGAGTCCGTATTCAAGGTCCACAATACTCAGTCAGTATTATGGACACTGGAGGGTTAGAACCTTTCACAGGAGTGTCCCGTGGATGCCATCTCCTGTAGAAATGGCCAAGTGAGGGAAGGAAGGAAGGCTTCCACCAGAGCTGCAAGGCCACACCTCCTAATAGTGCCACTCCCTGGACCAAGCATATACAAACCATCACAGGGCCTGTGCAGTGACATAATGATGGAGAGCCAGACGGCAGAGAGCTAAGGAGGAGTGAGAAGTCTGTCATCACACATCGATGGCCAGTCTCTAGGAATACTAAAGGAGGCACAGTGATGCTATCTAGGTCAGGACGCTACAGATCCTAAGCACGGTGAAGTCACCCCTCCACACGCACTTGGGTAGCTATAGGAAAGCAGATAGACAGTAACGGCCACTGATGAGGGTGTGGGGAAATCTGAGCCTCTGTTCTCTGCTATCGGGATCTGAGGTGATGCCTCACGTTCAGTTTGGCGCTGACCTGATCAGTCCCGAGCATATCCCAGTGCTACCTAAGAAAATCAAAAACATCACCATGCATAAAACTGGGAAAATATTCACAGTAGCAAGATCTGTAGCAGCCAAAAAATTGAGAGAACCCCAATACCCAATAAATAGTGAATGAACAAGTATATAATGTGATATATCCGCAAGGCAGGATAGTCTCCAACCATGAAAAGTGATGGGAAAATAAAACATGCCACAGCATGAGCTATGAGAAAAATATGTAAATCTGTGTGTGGTTTGGTCCAAGTGTGTAAATCTGTAAGCCCAGGACGCCTGTCCGGGTTTGGAAGGAAGACAATGGAGAGTGACTGCGGGGGGCAAAGGGCTTCTCTTCTGGGTGATGTAAACGTTCTAGAATTTGGCAATGGCAGTGTTGCACAACTTTGATTTTGTAAGTAGACTGGAAACTGCTGAATTGTGTGATTTTTAACACTGGCGGTTGCTGCCTCGAAGCCTAGAGACAAAACAAACCATGAATAGGCAGCGGAGAGGTAAACGGAGACCAGCAGCAGAGCCCGGTGGCTGAGAGCAGCAGAGCACTGCAGACGCTGGGCACACAGAGAGAGCATGGCCTCCTCGGAGGACTGAGTGGATTTATTGTGGTGGCTCTGCACGGCCAATAACTTTACAGACTGTTTTCTGGCCCTCGGGAACTTCTTTCAGATTATATTTTTATCGTTGCAGACCTAAACAGAAATAAATCTTGAGGCAACTGCAAACTTAAGTACAGTTTTTATGCAGGAACTCAAACTGACTTTCAGGGCAGATTTGGAAGCCTTTATTCTGAGCACGATTTAGGCTGGCGTTCTTGAAAAGGGAGTGACGCGCTACCATTGTCTAAATCTTTAATACTCTCTGAGCTTATTTTCCCACTTCTGGGAGTTTATATTAAAAATTAATCCTGTATGAAAAGGCTATTTTTTAGGGCTCTCAGATGATGAATGTCTAAGAAAGATAAGAAAGAGTAAGTGGAGTCCCCTCCAGGCACACCTGAAGGATGGGGCTGTGAGGCTCCAGTGAGTGAGCCAAGCCTTCTTTACCTCCCATGCCTGCTGTGGAACTACAGCAGGCATCTATTGTACTGCCTCGGGACTCTCCCATCCTCCCTGGAAGGGAGCAGATAGAGGTGAATTTTGAAGCTTCCTAGTCTACTAGGCACAGAGGAGTGGAATCTGATGATTATTGTAATGCCGTATATCTTATATCTGTATATCTTAATGACTATAGCCAAATTTTTACCAAACCCAAATATTTGTACTGCATCAAACATAATGGCTTTCTTGTTAAAAGATAAGCCCAGTAGCTTTCAAGGTGTTCAGGGAATCTTTAAAGGGTTTTAGAATGTGGGGTCAGTAAAGTGCTTACTGTACAAGGATTGGAATTCTATCCCCAGACCCACATCAAAAACAAAACAAAGAAGCAACAAAGGATGAAGCACCTGGTTGTAATGTGTGCTTTGTAGGCCCAGCACCAGGAAGGAAGCAGAGAGCTGCATCTCTGGGCTCGCTGGTCTGGCTAAGAGGGAGACAGATCCCAGGGAAGGGCACACAGATTGTCCTCTGGCCACCACAAGCCCATTAAGTGTGTGCCTGAATTCACGCACACACAGCACACACAATCACATGCATTCTCATATCTAAAAATAAAGGCCGAAACGCTGTGAATGATGCTAAGTTCATACTCTCTGGCTCATCCCGAGGTCTCACGGGTGTCACATGGTTGACTGCCACCTCTGACTTAACCCCTATTGACTAAATGTGGTAAAACATAATACAGAGGTGCTGTGGGGGTGGCTGGCATTCTGAAGGAAACCTTGGTGATGTTGCCAAGGCGTTCTTCTCACAAACTGGTTACTAATAAACACATGGAGATGATCATAAATCAGGGGTTTTGTGTTGACTAAATTGTTTATAATAGCTTTCTGCATTAGAACAGCCCTACAATTGTAGCTAATGCAGTGAGGGGTTGCTGGCAGCCTTTCTGTAGATTTGGCACGTGTAGCCACAAGTTTCTATTTGTAGCACTGGCTTATATCACATGTTATTTTTAGAATAACAAATTTGTCTCATAGGAATCAAAAATTGGTGCCGGTTTAATTCTCTCAGACAGTTCAGGCACATGGATGGTGTGTGTGTGTGTGTGTGTGTGTGTGTGTGTACACGCCCTATGTTGGTAATGGATGCTGCAAACTAGACTCCAGTTTATGGGACTACGAATACAATTTCATGTATCACTACCCATGGTCTCTGTTTACTGTCACTTCCTTTCAGGCTGAGGGTGAAGTGGGAAAAGTGAAGTGGGGAAGAATAGTAATTAAGCCAACAACCAAAACAAAAACTTGAAAACATACAATGCTGGGGATGTAATAAAAACTCAGGTGTCTGTAAGCCCAGCTCTTAATATCAAAGTTAGGAGCGGACTAGAAATGCAGTCCTTTCATGAGAGAGATTTTCATATCTTCTTCAAATTAATAAAAACTCTTGATTAGTACAAAAGGAAGTCAAGCGGGGCTGGGAGAACGGCTCAGCAGATGAGCACTCGCTGTGCAGACATGTTCTGGGCTCGAGTGTCCAGCACCTAAGAGGCCAGGGAAGACACAAGTGGTTGCAGCCTCAGTGCTAGGGTTGCAGAGACAGGAAGGTGGCTGGTGCTGGCCACCAACGTACACCAGTTAGTGACTGACCCCAACTCAAGGAACAGGCAGAGCATAATAGAACAGGATATTCCATGCCCTCTATCACATGTACACATGTGCTTGTGCACACACACACTTACTCACACACACACACACACACACACATACACACACACACACACAGAGGATTATTTCATCAACAAAGTGCATTTTAATTAATTCTACCCTTTTGAAATCCTAGATTTCAACCTTAAACTCTAAAACATTGACCTTCAAAAAAAAAAATCCTTTATGTCCTCATTACCAGTCTCACACCACTGTTAGCTTCAGCTGAGTATCTTCAGGCTTTCAAAAAAGGTTTGTGAAATGTCGTAGTCAGTTCTGACCTTACTGAGACACCTTAGCCTACTCAACACTTAGAAGAGGAGCAGGTGTGGTAGTTTGAATAAGAGTGGCCCCTGTAGGCTCATGTGTTTAGATGCGTAGTCATCAGCAAGAGGCACAATTTGAGAAAGACTAGAAGGTGTGGAAGTGTCTTGCTGGGAGTGGGTTTTGAGGTTTCAAAAGCCCAATGCCTCTGACTCTAGATCAACTACCACCCCAGCCCTGTGCCTGCTATGCCTGCTGCCATACTCCCAGCCTTGCTGATAATGGATCAAACCTCTGGAACTATAAGCAAGCTCCTAATTAGCCCAGTCTCTCTCTGCTTTTGGTTCAGGTTGCAGAACTCTCAACCACTTCTGCACCATGCCTCCCTACCTGCATCATGTTCCCTGCCATGATGATAATGGACTAGGCCTCTGGAACTGTGAGCAAGCCCTCAATTAAATACTTCCCTTTATAAGAGTTGCCTTGGTCATGGTGTGTCTTCACAACAATAGAACAGTGACTAAGCTCTGAAATGGTAGCACACACCTTTAATCCCAGCACTTGGGAGGCAGAAGCAGGGGAGAGTTCGAGGCCAGCCTGGTCTACAAGGAGTTCCAGGAAGGATGGTCAGGGCTACACAGAGAACCCTGACGCAAAAGACTAAAAACCAAACAAAAGCAGAACACAAAAGAAAACAATGAGTAAGACAGCACATGGCTTCTGATTACAGTGTCCTGAAGACTGAGATGAGTCCAGTTCATGTTTGAGGTAAACAGCGAATGCCCAGGAAGAATGCCGTGGTACATCTTTAAAGTGCAGGGCTGTACTGAGCACAGTGCCATGTAGGTAGATTCCTGTGTCCCCTCTTCAGCCCCTGTCAGCTTGTTCCCGCAGACTTGTGCTGCCTTTCTGTTTATTGTTATCAGTATTGGGGTCTCTGTATGTAGCTCTGGAGCTCACTCAGATCAGATCTTGCTTACCTCGGCTACTTAGATCCCAAATAACTTGTACGGCTTCTTTCTGGGTGCTGCCTTGACCGTTTGCAAACAGTGAAAAAGAGGAGCTTGCATGTGTTTCCCATGACGGTCTCTCTTGAAGCACGGCACTGGGTTGTTGCGCGCCAGTCTCAACAGCAGAGGCTGCCTGTGCCAGGTCTCTAATCTCACCCTTTAATTCCACAGGGTCGTCTCTGTTGACGCTGACCAGCAAATCAATGCACTGTTTTTACCTCACAGGGTTTGCAGAACCATTTGAAGAAGTGTGGTGGGAAATACGATCAGATTTTGGCGTTCCGACCCACAGGATGGACACACTCTAACAACATAACCAGCACAGCGGATATTATTCCCCAGACAAAAGGAAATATATCGATATATGGTAAAGTTATCCAAGTTTCCCATTTTCAGTAATTTCTCCTTTTTTATTACATCTCTTTATTCGTGTGCATATAACATGTGTAGATGTGGAGGTCAGAGGACAGCCTGCAGGAGTCAGTTCTCTCCTGCTGCTGTGTGGATACCAGGGCTGACCGTCGGTCATCCGGTGTGATCGCGAGCATCCTGACACCGACCCATCTCTCTGGTCCAGGGCTTCTCCCTTGTAATGCTTGTCTTACTTAAAAAGCACTGTAGAATTAACAACCAAGAAAAATGGGTGGCAAAGAATTTAGCAGCTCAAGAGTTTCAGGTCTCTAACTCTGAATCCCTACCCAGTGCATTGTAAGCAGCATCAGCCAGCATCAGCCAGCATCAGCCAGCTGGCACCACTCTGATGCAGCCGACCACAGGCCACCGCATGTGACAGGCCAGTGATTTTAGAGGAAATGATAGAATTACTCGAAACAGGCAATGCTGTGGTTTTATACCGTGGTGACAGGAAGCAGCACGGTTGTGGCAGGGAGAGGTGGGTTAGATGTGGTGACGGCAAGGTAGCAGCTGGAGCAGGCTCCCTCTGGGAGGTTCACCCTCAGAATAAAGGCGTGCCGCGTGTCACCAGACAGCGGACTTACCTTCACTGAGGACTGGTTCACTCTCAGGCCCCTCCACTGTTCTTTAACTGTGAGAGGAGGCAATAAAGGGTTTTTAGAATTCCTTTTTTCCCTTCTTGCTCTTTCTGTATGTCAAGCTGGGCATTGGGGGTTTGCTTACTCTAGACAGCAGAAGCCCGTTTGTCTTTCTTGCCGTTTTCCTCATACTTCCTCCAGACTTTCCTGACGTTTGTTCACAGCTGAGGGACGCGTGTAGCCCAGTGGCTCTCAGGATTCCCAATGCTTCGGCCTTTAATGCTCACGCTGTGCTGACCCCACCTAAACTTGTCTTCACTGCTACTTCAGATCTATAATGCTGCTACTGTCACGAATCATAATGTAAATGTCTGTGTCACCGGTGTCTTAGGCTACACCTTGGACTTATGTGACTCCCAAGGGGGTCGAGACCCACAGGTTGAGAACTACTGGTTTAGAGGAAGAAGTAAATTCCAACTAAATATAACTCTCTAAAAATGCATTAAAACTATAGTGTATATGCATTAAAACTTAGTGGTTTTGTTTTCTGTGTTCCCTGAGTTTTGTTATGTTAATGTTTTCATCTTTATTAGTCATAAAGACACCAAGGGTTTTTTTTTTGGGGGGGGGGTATTGTTGTTGTTTTATTTGTCTTTTTTTTTTCTTCAAGTGTGTTTCTCTGTGTAGCCCTGGCTGTCCTGAAACTTGCTCTTTAGACCAGGCTAGCCTCAAACTCAGAGATCGCCTGCCTCTGCCTCCCGAGTGCATGGTTAAAGAAGTGCGCCACTACCGCCCAGCAAGACATCAAGTTTTATTGTCTAAAGCACCAGAGGTTTTTTTGTTTGTTTGTTTGTTTGTTGTTGTTGTTTTTTCAGAGTAATATTCTAGATTGCTTTTCTATTTTTTTTTTTTTACTTTTATTAGTTTGTTTTTTAGAAAATAATCTCTTCCCTCTGGTGTTACAGGGATTCCCTACAGTGAACACAGCAGCTACTTAGAAATGAAGCGTTTTGTCCAGTGGCTGAAGCCACAGAAAATCATCCCCACTGTCAATGTCGGCAGCTTTCAGTCTAGGAACGCGATGGAGAAATACTTTAAGGAGTGGAGACTGGAAGCCGGATACTGATGCTGTCACAGACGTCAGCTGGGTTCCGTACGGCAGGCGGCGATAATGAAATCTAAATTGATGTGAGGTTCGGGCCATGAGAACAGTCTCAGGACTGCGCTCCTCCCTCGCTTTGAACAGTGATACACCCAAGGTGCTGGGTGCCTTCAGAACCCCCAGTGACCACTGAGAGTAGCTCTTCCCAGTCCCTTTCACTCTGAATCTCTTCCCCATGGGTTAACGGCCATCTGCAGCAAACATGGAGACCAGCCACCAAGCATTATCTATATAGTAATGAAACGAACCTTTTATATGATATGTATTCTTAAATAAAATTTAATATAGAACTTACCAGAGCATATTTGGATGGGTTTCATTTTTGCCTCATTTTCTTTTTGGTAGAACAACCTTATTTTTACTGCAAAACTGAATAAAAAGTACAGAGTCCTATAGAGTCCTATATGCCTCAAGCCCTATACTGATGACAGCCTTCTCCCCTTATAGCATCCTCTATCAGAATGACACACATTAACATCAGCGTGTGTGCGCGTGCGTGCGTGCGTGCGTGCGTGTGCTGACACTGTAAAGCCATAGTCTATAGTGTGCACTAGGATCTGGTGGTCATGGTGCGTATCCTGTCGGCTTTTACACACACATGGCACATCAATCATCAGGGTGTCGTACAAAACTGTCACTACCGTAAATCTGCTTTATGTGCCTGATGTGCCCTGAGTTCATGCTTTTAGTACCCACGACTGGCCTCTGGCAATGGCAGTCATGGATCTCTTTATTTTCTCCAAATTTTTGTCTTTTCTCAGATGTCATGTAGTTGGGATCATGAAGTAGACATCACCTGCACATCCGCCTCCTTCATGCAGTCACACGAGCAAGGCTACCCCTGTCACACGCAAGGTTATCCCATGCCCTTTCCTGTCACGTGCACAAGGTTACCCCTTGCCCTTTCCTGTCACGTGCACAAGGTTACCCCTTGCCCTTTCCTGTCACGTGCACAAGGTTACCCCTTGCCCTTTCCTGTCACATGCACAAGGTTACCCCAAGCCCTTTCCTGTCACACGCACAAGGTTACCCCTTGCCCTTTCCTGTCACATGCACAAGGTTACCCCTTGCCCTTTCCTGTCACATGCACAAGGTTACCCCATGCCCTTTCCTGTCACATGCACAAGGTTACCCCATGCCCTTTCCTGTCACATGCACAAGGTTACCCCATGCCCTTTCCTGTCACATTCACAAGGTTACTCAGTGCCCTTTCCTGGGTGGCTTGAGAGTTCATTCTGTGAACTGCTAAATTCTGCTCCAATGTCTGGGCATAGCATTCTCTCCTCTTGCGTGCTGAAGGACATCTCGGTAGCAACGGAATGGTCACTGTTGTGTCCAAAATGAACACGTGAAGCTGTTGTAAGCATCTGTTGGCAGCTTTTATATGAAACTGCTCTAAGCTCCTTTGGGTAAATATCAAGGGTTGACATTGTTGGGTCATGCAGTAAGAGTTAAACTTTTAATTTTTAAATTTTATTTTATTTTTTTAAGATAAGGTCTGACTATGTTTCCCTGACCAGCCTGAAACTCACAGAGATCTGCCTGCATCTGCTCCCAGGGGCTGGGAAGAAAGACTTCGCAACCTTTCTTTCCTATTACGTTTAATTTTATAAGAAAGTGCCCAACTATTGAAAATGGCCGAGATGAAACTTAATTCTTTGTATGCTAATTAAAAATAAAAATTAAAGATACCTTGTCCCTAGAGGCACTGCAGATGTGGCTACTGTGTGTCAGTAGGTGGCAGAGAGGAGAGAGGCTGGCCTATGAACATCTGAATGACAAGTAGCCTAACATTCCCTGAAAAAAGCAAGCCAGAGACAACCACTGGTCCAGTGCCATTGAGACCCAGACAGGCTTCCAGGGCGGGGAATAAGTCAGAGACTAGAGGAACGCCTACTGGGTCTATGGGCCTGGGTGGGAGTGAGCTGGAAACAGACGACCCTGACATGGGGCCACTGCTGGAGTGCATGAAGGGGCTGATCTTATAGATACCAAACTTCAGGATCTCCACGACACAGGGCAACAACAGGATATCTGAGAAGAGACCCAGTGAGGTTCCAGTGTTAGAACCCCAGAGTAGCAGAAGCCGGAGGCAGAAGCCAGGAGACATTGCAAGCAAAGAAGTATGTGGACAAAGGATATACTGTGGGTTCGGTGACATACTTTAGCTTCCACAATGAGACATTTTTTTTTCCCTCTGTTGGAGTGTAGAGTGGCAAGGGTAGATGTCAGGTAGGAAGGGAGTGGGATTAAGGTACATGATGTGAAATTCACAATGTTATTTTTCTTTCCTCAGATGGAGGGATGCGATGAGGGCCATACTTAAACTGTGCAAGCACATACCTTGGACTGAACCCAGAGCATTTCCTTCTCTGTCCTAACCATCCATAGGCCTAGGCCTCGAAGCTTCTAGCCTCTGTAGAATCTTAATTTTCAAAGCTGACGGACTCAATCTGGCTTTTCTCGGCTTCTGACTGAATTGCTCTGCCTGGCCTTATACCAACTTTGACAATCAGTTCTAATCTTCTGGCTCCTTCTCATTCTCTGGCTCATTCTGTCTTCACCTGTGTCTAGGTTGTTCTTTCTATCGCCGGTCTCTGTAAAACTACCATACACACACACACCACCCAGGACATCCCACCGCATACTACCTTTCTTTCTTCCTGCTCTAAGGTAGTCTCCCTTCCTTTCTGTTCTCCTACGAGAATAGAGGTATCTCAAAGGAGATATATCATGTAACAGGGTATATCTTTTCTCTGACTCACTTGGTCAAACCTTTCTTACTATGATCTGACACCCCTGCCCCCAGAGTCGCCATAGCTATTTTGCTCCGTGCCTGCCAGCTATTTTATACTGTTGTGGTAACATGCCTGCCAGTCATTGACACAGAGAAGTGACTTGGCTCAAGGACATGCTGACCACATACCCAGTTTTGTTCAGTATGTTCTGAATGTTCTGGATGAGGTTTGCTAATCTTGAGAGCAGGAGAGATGGCTCAGCGGTTAAGAGTACTTCCTGCTCTTCCAGAGGTCCTGAGTTCAATTCCCAGAAACCACATGGTGTCTCACAACCATCTATAGTGGGATCTGATACCCTCTTCTGGTGTGTTTAAGGACAGCTACAGTGTACTCCTACATAATATAAATAAATAATTCTTTAAAAAAAAAAAAACCTAATCTTAAGACATTCCACAGAGCTTTATGTGGAGCCCATCAAATCAAAGGTCAATATGAACTGCTAGGTCTAAAATACCTTGAGTCACAGATGACTACTCGGCAACCCTTCCTGCACATGTGAGCCCACTGTGGTTTCTGTGATTGACATTGACGAATGCTACTAATAAGCCAAAAGGTTATGATTATAATGCATAATATAATTATAACATGATTATAATACAAATGCTCTGTTATCTCAATGTTCTGAAATTTCCCTGTCCGCCACCCCTTACCTTACTCAGGACCAATCAGCTTAAAGGTTAGCTGATAATACTTTGCCTAGTAAGCCAACTGCTCCCCTCCTTGCCCTTTAATCCTTTGAACCTGGTTTTTTCCTATTAAAACCCTAACCTGAAAGCAAACTAGTACCGCAGTTAGGCTTCCGCATCCTTTTTTACGGTCCTGAATGTTCAGAGTTAAGGTGTGCGTTCAATAAACGATCCTTGCTTAACTGAGATCAGTGTTTGTATGGTTTGAGTGCTGAGTCCTAAGCCCCAACATTTCTCTGATTTGTCACTTTGTATGCCCCTCAATTAGATGTAAATTTCAACATGGCTGCTTCATTCTACAAACTAACTTTACCTTCATTGCTAAGGATTAAAGGTGTATACTAAGGGCACAGCTATATTCCAGCCAGATGGAACTGTAATCCAGGGAGTGTCTGCATTTCACTTGGATCATATATTTGGATATGATCCCTTGCCAGAGCATCCATGTGGCTGGATTAAAATTCCTCTGCACGCAAAGAAGTGATTAAAAAGTTTTTTTTTTTTTTAAATTAAAGACAGAGAAATGGGAAACTGTCCCCTGCTGTCTTCCATGCCAGTGTCAGTAAGAGTTCCTGTGGTACCCCACTGATGTTGTGTTCTGGGTTTAGCTCATGGCTTGCATCCCCCCCAAGGACATGCAGTGGGAAACACATTCTCATTTGCTTGCTTGATGCTCGTATTGAAAGATCCTGACAGAATGTAAAAGGTCACAGAAGCCCTGAAATTGGCAAAATAGATTTCATTGTTAGTAGAACTAGCTTCACTGATTTAGAAAAATAGAGGTGCACAATGCTCTGGCTGCTCTTCAAACCTGTGTGTCTGCCAATGTTCTAACCGTTCCTTGAACCCAGGTGTGTGCCCACTGCTGCACCTCACTGCCAGGTGTTTGTGATATTGGTTGCTATATTGATTGCTGGGAAAGAGTCAGAAAATCTGCCCAGCAACCACAGTTGGGCCAATCCGGAGTGCTGCACCTTCATTAGACTCCTTCCTTGTTTCCCTCCCATACCCATTTCTTGAGGAATCAATCATTTTAGAATAGACATTGTTTAGATCTGGAAATCCCTTACTCCCCCTTCTCCTTTTCCCCTTAAGGACCTATAAAAACTAGGACCCCTTTTCTCTCAGGGTCGACTCCTCTACCCCTGCGTGGGATATGAGTCGTCCCCAGAGCTCTGGCTTTACCCGAATAAAGCCTGGTGTGGTTTGCATCAAGCCTGGTCTCTCGTGAGTTCTTGGGAGTCTGCTATTATCCCGGGGCCTGAGCGAGGGGCTCCTCACAGAGTCTTTCAATAGCCTTTGTTGAGCTATCATTAGGTCTTTTGCTTGATGCTTAAGTTAGGCCATTCATCTCCTTAGTGTTAATCTGTATGCATTGTGTTTGGATAAAGTTCTTTTTCATGAACATCATTTGTATCTAACATGGTTTTATTTTTAGTGGAAGGACAGTTTGTCATTTACTCCTTCCATGGAACATGCTTTTAGTGTTCTACTTAAAAGCTCCTCCCTGTGCCCAAGGTCATATTTCTCAGTTTTATAATTTTGCATCTCATGTTAAATCTGTGATCCATTTTGAGTTAGTATTTATAAGATCTGTGTCTAAACTGACTTTTTGTGTGTGTGTGGATGCATGGGTGTCTCAGAGCCTTTTTTTTTTTTTTTTTTTTTTGAGACAGGGTTTCTCTGTATAGCCCTGGCTGTCCTGGAACTCACTTTGTAGACCAGGCTGGCCTCAAACTCAGAAATCCGCCTGCCTCTGCCTCCCGAGTGCTGGGATTAAAGGCGTGCGCCACCATGCCCGGCTTCAGAGCCATTTTTGAAAGCTAAACTCTCCATTCTTTTGGTTTTGCTGCACAATTAAAGATCATTTCTGGGCTTTCCTTTCTGTCACATTGATTTGTTCTTTTTTTTTTTTCTTTCTTTCAATGTAGTGTCTGGATGACAATAGCTTTATAATCAGTGTTGAAGCTGAGTAAGGTCAGTCCTCCAAGCTGGCTCTCCTTCAATGCTGGTAACTTTCCTTGGATTTGTGTCTTTTCATAGACGCTTCACAATCATTTTATCAGCATCCTCAAAAGCGCTTCTTAGGGTTTGGGTTGGGTAGTTTTGCTTCTTCATTCCTAGCCTGTGTGCATTTTGCTTCCTTTAAGAGCTGAGAATCTCAGGACCTGGTAGAACAGAATAGGAGGTAAAGACATCTGTGTCTTCCTCCTAAAATCTATGAGGAGCCTCACACTTTCTCACCATTAAGTGTGGTGTTAGCTGGGAGGATTTAACAGGACATTTTTGTTTTTTAATCAGAGTGAGAAAGTCACCTTTCTAGTTTACTAAAGTTTTTTTTTAATTGTGAATGGGTTATCAAGTGCTGTTCTGAATCTTTGACAGGCTGCTGTGATTAAAAAAAAGAAAAAACTTCAGCGTAATAGATTATGTTATATCAGTTAATTTTGAGGTCAGCGTCATACAACTACGTTAAATGCTTCTTGCTTCTGTCTAATTTCTTACACATCGTTAAGTCCACTTTACCAGTTTTGCTGAGGTTTTTTTTTTCCCACATCTCTGTTCATTAGAAATATTAGAGGGTCATCTTCCTATAATAATCGTTGTGTTTTTGTAATGGGTTAACCCTGTTAGGAAACCCCTTCTGCCTGTCCTCTGGAAGGGACTGGAGAGAATGGTAGCCATTTCCTGCCCAACACTGACCACAGGTGCCTGATGCTTTTTGTTTTAGGGAGTTCTTCATTAATAGACACAACTTCATCACGTTGTCTGTCTCACTTTGTTCATTTTGACAGGTGGTTGTCACTCCAGCGATTGGCTTGGTATATCTAAAGTACCCAGTTCCTATTCGCTCTCAGGATTTACCACTGTTATGCATATGCAGTTATAACGAAATTTCACATTGGACTTTAGGGAGGTGATCCCAAAAGCTACAATAATCACCCACGAGGGATGTGGGAAAGTCTGTAGGAGTGGGCTTCCTCTGAATTAGCAAGAGATCAGAAAACTGTAGGCTTATGTTGCAGTGTAATTGTTTTTGTAAAGTGAGTTTATGGAACTTATTATGAAAGACCCACAACGTGAGGACTCCCCCACGTTCTGACTCAGGAGAGGCGATACCCCAAAATCACACAAGAAACGGTCTTGCTGCAACTGCAAGAGGATTTTTATTCGAGAGCGGTCTCGGGCCCATGGCCATACACCACGCAGGGGTAGAGGACCATGGCGCCCCGAGTAGCTGTATAAGGGGGTATTTAAAGGAAGAAACCACAACTCAAGGAGGTGGGGAGGGCGTTGTTGGAAAATACCAAAGATACCAGTTAAGAGTCACAAGGAAGTATAAAGTCACAAGTGTCAGGTTATCTCTCAAGACAGTTTCTAAGAGCCCCTAACAATCTAAGAGCCCCTAAAGATAGCACATTTGCATTGTAGGTTCCAGTAATGGTCAGGGTGCCATTCTTTGAATTGAACCCAGGAAGCAGGTGGGTGGAGGAAGGAATGTCGCTATCTGTTTTATGACCAGTACCTGGAGCAAGCACTAAGCCACAAAGGCTACACTCCCAAGCCTGGGCCCAAAAGCCTTGAATTTTGTTTTTACTCTGCTATACTTTTTTAATACTTCTTCAATTATGTATGCGTGTTTACCTCTATTACACTAGTTGAGTAGTTTTTCCGAAATGAAAATTTCATGCCTGCGCGTATTTAAAAAACGTTTGTGTGACGACTAAGAAAATGTTAGGATCACGTATGTACAAATTGTGTATTCTTGCCTGAACTTTATTCGTAAGCTTGATTAAGGAACTTCTTAATAAATACTTACATTAAAAACCCACACAGAAAAATGTCAGTAATGGATTTAATCGTGAGAAAGAAACTGGTCATGGGCCTCGTTTGCCTAAGCTTGGGTTGTACTGTGTTACAGAGGCAAAAAGTCCGGGTGGAACAGGGTGGAAACAGTTTACAGTGGGGGTGGTTTGATTATATTCTCAGTTGACTTTGAGTTTTAAACAATTGTTTTATTTAATTGCTTGTTTCAAAGTTTTAAACTTCTTGAAGTTATTAAGGGTTATCAATAGAAGAACTTCACATCTCTAGATCTTCCTAACACGGGGGATGTGATTAAGAGTTAACCCTCCCCCTCCCTCCCCCTGGTTTGTTTTGGTTTTGTTTGATTGTTTTCAGAGCTATAGATTTAACCCAGGGCCTTTCACGTCCAGCCCTTCATTTTTAATAGTATTTTTTTTTCATTATTTTGAGTATTTTATTTATAAAATCAGGCATGCCGTTTTATGAGCGATCCCATTCTGCAGGCCTCGGCAGACCCCACTCTGTGGCAGCTTGGCAGGGTGTGTTTGTTGTTATTGTTACAAAATATAAACTCCCTGGGGAGTCCTGATTGTTCTGGGTCACAGCCCACAAGGACTGGTTTTGTTTGTGGTTTTGCTTTGTTATGTAGCAAGTGGACTCAACCCAGGGCTTTGAGTAAGCTTAGACAAGTGATTTGCTATGCAGCTGCAGTCGCAACCCTTTTTTGTTCTTATTCTGAGAAAGGAGGCTGAGGTTGCCTGGCCTGACCTTGAGTTCACTATACAGCCCAGGCCTTAAGTCTGAAGCCCCCCACCACTGCATCTTGAGTAGCTGGGATTACAGGAGGAGCCACCACCAGATGTGACTCCCAGAGTCTTCTCTGGTCTCCAATAGTCTGGTAAAGTGACGTGAAGAAACCCAGCACCGTTCAGTAGAGCTGAGAAGGACGAGCAGGTTGAAGCCGACCTGGAGGGAAGTGTTCTGCTTCCTAGGAGCTCCGGACTCCTCAGACATCTTCTTCAGGTCTAAGTCACCCTTACTCTCTCTCCACTCAGCTGTGTGCCTAGGTAGGAGACTGCCCTTTAGGACATCCGTTGTTGAGATGGATCCCTGTGGACCAAGCGCACCCTGAATGTACTTCCATACTTCAGCCTGAGTGCCCGTCAATAACACACACACACACACACACACACACACACACACACACACACACATATACACACTAAGAAAATCACTTTGAGTCAAAGAACTTGACTTGCAGTTCGCAGCTTATCTGATTTGTGTACTTCTGGCCATTTTACTTCGTTTGATGACTATTTTAGAAAGAGGCCAATACAAATGGTTTGAATGGCATCAAAAGCACCAGTTAATTACTGAGCAGCAAGGGGAGGTTCTGTGCGGAAATCGATGTCTGGTCGGAATGATGGAGAGCGTTCCCCTGGCGGTCATTGGGGCATGGTGACCAAACTTTTTCTCTTCACTTCCTTTAGTGCCTGCTCTCTCCTCCCAGACGACCTACGACCTATCCTCTCCTTATAGTGACTTGCTCTCCTCAGGGCTTCACAGCTACATTTTTTTTTATGAACCAAGAATAATTCATAAGACATTTGTCAGGGAGTTGATAGTAGAGAGCAAGCCAGGATAGTACAACATTGATTTTTTTTCCCTCTCTTAAACCTCCACAGCTGGGCCAGTAAGGCAGAGAAATGCCCTGGGCCCAACATTCAAAGGCTCCCAGTTCTTTAGGCCGACAGCACGGCTGGCCTCTGAGCATGGCTGGCCTTCTTGGAGTCCTGAGAAGACCCTCTTGCCTCAGCACAGTTTCTGATCCATGGCATCTCATTATGCTGCTTTGTTTCTTGAGGACTAAAAATGGACTTATGAGGGGCTTCTTGCCCACAGCTCTGTTCTGGGTGTACACGAGGACATCGGTGCTGTGGTCTGGAGTTAAAGGAGAGAATTTTACAGAACTTTGCAGAGCGATGAGTGTTATTCCTGCTAATTAGTAGCAAGTTTTCCCGAAGCATCGAAAACCAGGCTCCTTTAAGATCCATCCCACGCTGCACCGTAAATACCTTTCAGCCAGGGTTTATATTTTATTCATCTTATGATACAGTCCCTTTCGGAGTCTGGCCCAGAGACAGTTCTCATAAATTTTAAATGCTTGAATGGCCCTTGGATAAACAGTGACCAAAAAAAAAAAAAAAAAAAAAAATCCATCTATATCCAAAGAGTTGAGTTTTCAAAATTCTTTTTTATGCATCCCTTCTGTGAAAATGGGTTTGTTCCAGAACAACTGCTGGAAATAAAAAAAAAAAAAATATGTTGACACTAAAAACAAAGTGAATTGTTTCAGTACATTCAAGTGTGTGTTCTTCACATTGAATGCAGCATAGAAACAATTTAGAAGAAAACAAACACTTTTAGAGAGATATATCAGCTCAGTCCAGGTGCATAGACTTGAAATCTCAGCTACTCAAGAGGCAGAGGCAGGAGGATTGCAAATTCAGCCTGTCTGAAAAGCCAAAACTCAAATGTGAGGATATTCACTGCTTAGTGGCTAGTACACTCCAGAGGGGAGGATAAATCGAGATTTTCTGTTTTTTTTTTTTTTTTCTTTTTGGTTTTTCAAGACAGGGTTTCTCTGTGTAGCCCTGGCTGTCCTGGAACTCACTCTGTAGACCAGTCTGGACTCAAACTCAGAAATTCACCTTCCTCTGCCTCCCAAGTGCTGGGATTAAAGGCGTGCGCCACCACACCGGGCTCGTGATTTTCTGTCTTAAGGGAGGTGAGACTAGGGTCGCCAAGATTGGTGATAGTCCAGATGGTAAAAGAAAATATATATAATATATATTAAACTAATTTGGAAACAAGTTATGCAACTAGTTCATAGGTGAGGGTGACCAGGTCAGCCTTTAAGCAGCTTGTTCGATTTAAATCAAACTTGGGTTTATGTAAACACCACTCTTATGTCTTGGAATGAATTCTGCGGTTTAGATTCTAATAGACACATACTAGTTTACATAAGGATTTAAGGCATCTAAAAACACTGTATGCTTTGTCCTAAACGTGATTGACATTTTTCAAGGAGAAACCTTTAGTAAAGTCAAGTTGTTTTATCAGTCTAAGCCCTGCTGAGATTTCAAAGTAGAAAGCAAAAGCTTAAAAGGTCACAGAGTGGCATCAAAGCAGGGTTCGGACTCACTGTTACATAATGTTAGACTGTTTCAAATTTCTTATGAAAGAGCTGTGGCAGAGTTCCTAGTGAGGGTCTGAACTCTGACTATATGTCATCTGGGACAAGCAGCTACAAGTGTAAATGAACTAAAAGCAACAATGCCCGTCTGCAAGGGGATCAAAGGTCAAAGGTCCTTGTTGTGCAAGGTCAGCCAGATGGTGGTAGTGACGGCAGTGACGGTGTCTCTCATCCATGGGAGGACTGACCTGCCCTATTTTTGGTTTTGTTTTTAACTGCCTTACCGAAATCTATTTCACATACCATACTAGTCACCTATCTGACATGTACACATGAGTGGTTCTTAATACTTGGCAACCAACCACAATATGCTTTTGTCAGATAAAAGGGGCATTCATTATTTGAAAATAGCACCTGTTCTTCACCCATCATTCCCGAGTCATTTCCATTCCTTGGCTCTCACGGAACGTGAGCTTATGAACGACTGTGTGTAAGTTTTTATGTGAACATGTATGCTCATTTCTCTTGGATGGGTATGTGCCAGTAAAGTCACAGGGAATATGTGAGCTGAATTGAAACGTTGAAAAACAGCAGAGAGCTTTGCCCAAGTGCAACAACACTTTGCATTTCCTCCAACAGTGTCTGCCGCCGCCATCTCGGTGAGCGTGAAGTAGCATCTATGTGCAGTTATTGTCTGTACTCCTCTGACGATGAAAATTGAGTGCTCTTTCCTGTAATTCTATCTTGCAAGAAATCAGTATCTAGAAAGCCCAGTTGCTGTGTGGTATTTAAACTCTAAGCAGAGTAGTTAGCTTTAGACTTTAATCTTGATTTGTTAGGAAAACTATGTCTAACGATGAAAAACCTACAATTTTGGTCCAATATGAATAACTTAAATTAATAATAGGATAAATTTTATTTATTTCAATGACATTTATCTATATATCTATATATCTCTATCTATCTATCTATCTATCTCTCTCTCTATATATATACGAATGTTTGCCAGCATATATGTATATATATATACTACAGTAGCTTGCTGTCTGCCAAGGTCAGATCTTCTGGAATTCTAGCTATGGACAATTGTAAGCTGCCACGTGGGTGCTGAGGACAAAACCTAGGTCCTCTGAAGAAGCAGCCAGTGCTTTTTTTTTTTTTTTTTTTTTTTTGCTTTTTGAGACAGGGTTTCTCTGTGTAGCCCTGGCTGTCCTGGAACTCACTTTGTAGATCAGGCTGGCCTCAAACTCAGAAATCTGCCTGCCTCTGCCTCCCGAGTGCTGGGATTAAAGGCGTGCGCCACCACCGCCAGGCTCGCAGCCAGTGCTCTTAACTGCTGAACTATCTCCTCTGTCCTAATAGGACTATGTTCCAGGGGTGTCAAGTGACTAAAGGAAGGTAAGATGGCTGCTGCCTCGGGTTGCAGACAGGATGCAGAATGAACCTCACATCTACCACTTGGAATCGGAGACTTGAGCCTCGAGGGCTTGAAAAAAATCACAGTGGAAAAACCAACCAAGCTTTAAAGAAATGGCCTATGATGCCGCTGTAAATATGTCAAAAGGAAATGTCCAGTTTTTATACCTTCAAACTGCAGCATGCCACCAAAGACAGAATCTGGAAGCCATATCATTCCATAGTTTTACAATTAAATAGAGAGCACAGTTAGTTCCCCTTTAGCCCTAAATCATATCATCCCTGGTTAAGATCGAGTTTTTCAAACATAGACAATAAAAGTCCCGAGTTTTAAACAACCCAGTGATTCTCGAGTCCTAAGAATGATCAGCCAAGAAACCTCCGCTTCTTGTTCTAAGAGATAACTCCGAAACTGTTTACACAGGAACTCCATACTCAGTCCAGATCGTGAAATGTATTCATACATAGTAAAAATTTCTGACAAGTTTTTGACAAAGAGCAGGCGAGAAAAGCCGGTCATCAGCAGCTCAGCTCAGTTCTGTGGTCAGCGTTTGAAACCTCGCCCCCGTCAGAGGGAACTCGTGGATTTGGATACAATGTCTTTGCTGTGCTAGGTAAACTGGGAGACATTAGACACCCTCCAACTACCATCTGCTCCTAGGCTGGGAATGCCCTGATCAGCACTCACAGCCTTTTAAACTGTTCCGTATATAATAGCAGAAGTTGAAAAAAAAATGTGATATCTAGTGTAGGAACTCACTGCGTGGCTTGGTGCATTCGTTCATTTAGGAAATGTTCTCAGTGTGCTGGTTATGTAAAGACCCTGCTGACAGGGGTCAGACTCCTTAGGGGGAGCCTCTGGAACAAGGCAGTGTCTGAGATGGATTGCAAATGTAAGCATACTCATGGGGGAGAAGAAAGGGAAGAGCGACAAGTTTCTCTGTAAAAGAAAACCAGAGGCGGATGGGAATAGATCCTTTCAAGGAAAAACTACTCAGCAGCCATATATCTTGGAAATAGTTAAATGTCCACTGAGGAAATTCAAGCACTGTGAGAAGGTATGGGAAGACAGACACCAGCCTTCAAAGGGCCAAAGGATAAACACAGAAGTAAACAGAAAACCCTACAGTTCCCCAGGAGAGAAGACTGCTGTAGAGGCGAGGTGCTGTCAGCGAAGCGTGGGCGGTAGAGAGCCGAGTCTTATTAAATCAAAGCCACCTCATGATCTCCTTCTGTCAGGGAGTCACATTTTTTTTTTTTAAAAATGAAACTTGACAAAGATATATGGAAAGTAATTTTCATCTTTTCTGCTCTTTATTCAAAAATGTCAAACAAGAGGTGCATTTTCAATATATATATATTACAAGGTCAACGTTACTTTCAAAGATTCTTCAGCCAAGGTGCTAATGGAATTTGTTACAATGTTGGAGAGATTGTATTAATTTTTCTCCTTTCTAACCTGAGATTCATTAGCATAATAGTAAAGTTATAAAAAAAAAGATGAACAGGTTCGCAAGGCTCAAATGACAACTGAAATAAGCATAAGGCCCCTTGCGCTGGGGAGATGGCTTGGTGGGTAAAGCACTTGCCTGGTAATCATGAGGATGGAAGCTCAGCTCTCTGGAGCTCACGTGAAACCGGAAGCTATAACACACATCCGTAATCCCAGAACTTCTACAGGGTGACGGAGGCAGGAGAATCCCCACAAGTTCCAGGGCCAGCTAGCTTAGTGATATCTGCAGTGGGGATTAGATCCCAACCTGTTGCAAATGGAAGGAGAGAACGGATACCTGAGGCATCCCTCTGAACCCTGCATGCCCTCTGTGGCACCAATGTGCCTCTGCACGGGTACAGGAACGTGTGTGCAAGTACACATACAAAAATATGCCCTGCTCATTTCCCCTCGGCCTCCTTTATCTTCCCTTTGGTGATACCTGTGTGCTTGCTCTCTCAGACACCGTGTGCCTGCTCCATCACCTCTCCCCCGCACCCCTGTGTGTGTAAGGTCTCAACTAACCCAGGCTGACCTTGAACTTACTTGTTGAGGTTGACTTTGAGTTCCAGTCTCCTCCTAAGTTGTGTAACTATCAACAAGTCCAAATCATATCTCTTATTTAAACAGTTTTTTTAAACTTTGTCAAGGATTCTATCGTTAATCTTTCTTCTACATAAATGTTATTTTGATAGAAAATGAATTGGCCCCTGACATCTATCCTCTTCTCACAGGAAGAGAATTTTAGCTCAGTGCCCAGAATAGAAACTGCATTTCAATTTTCTCTTACAGCTTAGTGCGTCAGTGTGACTAAGGTCTGGCCAAAAAGACAGGAGCAGAAGAATCGAGACATTTCTGAGTTGGCATCCATACAGAAAAAGCGTGCCCTGCTCCCTTACCGCTCTTCGTACTGTTTGGAACTTCATGCTAAGGTGTCTAGGCTTTTCCAGACAAGAAGCTTAAGCATAAGAAAGTAGAAGGAGCTTGGGCCTGGGCAGGCTGTCCTGAGGCTTCCGTAAGAAGCAAACCCCAAAGTTCATTTGCTATTCCATTCTTGTAAGGTCTTTATTACCCAGATCCAGGCCTTACCCCAATGCACAGTGCTCCCTTCCACCAAGGGGGGTTCACGACACAGGCCCTTGTCAGTAGGTAGGGTTCAGCTCGTATCACCTCAGAACCTCGATGCTTCTCTATAGAAAGTCAGTTGTTTGTTTTTTTAAATCACTGCCCACCACCACCACCACCACCACCACCACCACCACCACCACCACCCCTGCCCCCATATTATTCTGTGGCTCACTTTCCCATTGCAGTGTCTTCTAGAGTTCAAGTTTGATGAATCGAATGACCTTGTCTATCTTGCTCATTGCTAGATCCATCATCCCTGGAACAGTGCCTGGCATATGGTGGGGGAGCAGTACTTATTTGTTGAATGGTGAAGTGTATCGTACTGTGAAGTTAGCAGATAAAGTATGAATTAATCTTAAGAACCAGCATGCTGTTTGGGAACATAGAGATAAAGTAGAAGAAAAGGTATTTAAAATGTTCTTTAACCGCTACTTCTGGGAACCAGGTGTGAAGTGGGGACAGACAGGATCCTACTGGGTTTTTTTCATTATATGTCCCTTTGATAATATTTGATTTTTTTAACCTGTGTATATGTGACTTTGAGAGAGATCCCGCTTTGAGGTAACTATTGTGTCATTCAAACGATGCGTGAGACTACTTGAGGAGACAGAAAGAACATTCACAAAACGAAAATTAAAAGAGGCTTCATGACATGATGTCACGTGGAGCAAAATGTCATTTCATGAAGTGTGGGAGTATGTGTATAGAAATATGTATAAAAATAGTTAATACGCAGCATGGTTTCACGTGTGTGATCTAAATGGATATTCCAGTTTTGAAAACAGAATGAATGTTCATTGATTCATTATGATGAATAGATATGTGCGAAGACCAAGTCTGAAGGACACAGCGACAGCTTTCTCCCCAGGGTTTCACAGGCCTTGGGTCAGCCCTTCTCTTGAGCCTTTTAATGGGGAAGTGAGGAGCTACTGGAGTCGTTAAGTGGGGAGGGTGTGATCAAACTGGTTTCAAGCAGACTTGTGAACAAGTTGATGGAGAAGCTATTGAGCTGACAAAGCACTAGACCAAGGAGACCTGAGGTAGAAAGCGACAATTGAGTTGGAAGGAAGGTGATGGAGCAGTGGTTCAGTGGTTAAGAGCCTTGACTGCAGTTCCAAAGGTCCCTGGTTCAAATCCCAGCCACTGCTTGATGGCTTACAGGCATTAAAGCTGTAACCTTGGAGAGCTGGAAGGAAGGAGGCTGTCCCAAAGCACAACTCAAAGCCTTCATAGGATTGGCCAGAGTCAGTCAGTGTCCAGGACCCCAGTTCCTAGGGTAAAAGGGCAGTTTGACCCTGTTTCCTGTTTTATCCCAGGGTCTACCTGGAACAGCTGAGACATTCAGTAACTGTTTGATTCCCAAGAGGGGGCCTGTGCCCCAGGCGGGCTACAGTGGAGGAAAGTCAGCAAGCTTCGTCTGGATGTGTCTGGTTATGGTGCTGGTGCTGTCCCAAAGTGAAGATTCTGGCTACAGACAGATGTGTGGGCCGTCCACACACAAAAGGTCCTTAGTCAACAGCAAACGGCATTGGACTGGAAAGCCGAGGAAAGAGGATAGCACAAACCCTCCAGGCACCTCCAAGCAGTCGATGGAGAAGTGGGGGTAGTTGATGTCACAGCAGCAAAGAGGACAGTACGGAATACTGTCAGGACCATCAATTTAGAAGTAGCTGTTGTTGATGGGTCAGGACAAGACACATAGGGACACTGGAGATTGGGGTTTTTATGTTAGGGACGATGGTTGGCGATATACCACATTTTCTTTCTTTTGAGTTTTTTTAGTCCCTTCTTACTTCAATAGGTCTCTGACTTTGTGCCCACCACTAAACTGTCACCTTCTTATCAAAGGTTCAGTGGCTATTTTGGCAGTGGGGAGGTTTTTCCACTTGGTCGCATCTGTACTCAGCTCACTATCAGTGAGCTGCCAGAGACTCTGTACTGCTCCCATGAAGCCAGGCCACCACGTTTGGCTTTCCTGCCTTCAGGTCACACCCCAGGTCCTTCCTGTGTGTTCGTTTTGTAGGCCCAGGATAGAAGGGTAAGAGGTTTTGTAACATCAAAATTAAAAATTATGCCTTCATCATGCTCTCACTAGTCATTGATATTTGGATCATGTAATTTTTCCAAATTTTCTTTGCCAGGGATATTCTCAGCACAGAGTTATTTCCTGAGCACAGATTTTTTTTTTGTCTTCCCTTTCTTCTTTCAATTCATTATATTTTAAAAATCGTGTGTGTGTGTGTGTGTGTGTGTGTGTGTGTGTGTGAGTGTAAGGGTGTATTCCTGTATGTGTGAACATGTATGTGCATGCTCACATGTGGAGTAAAGTCTTTCTTTATCACTTCCTATCTAATTTTTTTTTAGACAGAGTCTCTCACTGAACTTGGAGCTCAGCACTCAGCTACTCTGTCTGTCTGTCTGTCTGTCCAGTGAGCACCAGCACCTCTTTGTCCCTGTCCCCAGGGCGGGGCTGGCAGACATGCACCTGTGCCTGGAGTTTCCAGGGGTGCTGGGACTTAAACCTAGCTTTCTCTGGAGCTGGTTACGGGCAGGTGGGAGTTGTCCAATATGGTTTCTGGTGACAAACTTGGACGTTTGGGAGAGCAGCAAGCCCTCTTTTTCTCGTACCATGAAGATTAGAACTTGTCCTGCTTAGGTTTGGAGTCTAGAAGGAGAAGTGACAGAGGAATCTTCTTGCTCACCCTGGGGTTAATGTCAGTGTGGTCGCACCAACCGAAGCGAAGTGCAGAGCTCTCTGCAGCGGAGCATCTCACCAGGAAATGCATGGAAGACCGAGTGAAAGTTCTTCAGCAGTTCCATCATACCATGAGCACACAAGAGCAGAACAAACCTGTATATACAAACCAGACATAGTGGCGCACACCTTGGATCCCAGAACTCAGGAGGCAGAGGCAGGAGGATCTCTATGTGTTAAGGGCCAATCAAGGTGACATAATGAGACTGTCTCAGAAAAATTACACATATGTATAGATCATTCATATTTCATAATCAAGTCATTGACACAAATAAATGGTAAATCATATATATATATGTATATATATATATATATATATATATTCAAACACTAGCTTATGCTTCAGAACTTCAGTTTAATAGTACCCTACATGAACTGTCTTTGTCAGCTCTACTGAACTGCTTGAAGATTTCTGAAGCATCTGTCCCTTCCTGAAAATGCAGTAAGTCAGTGACCAAGTTTCAAATTGTTATTTAAAGGTTTGGGGTGGGGGGAATGATAGCTAAATCTACGCTGTAGATGTTGAGTTACCCTAAGTAAGAGCTCCCTCTCCTATGCATAGGAGACATCTTTTGTGTGCTTTTCTCTCCTTGTATTCACGATGGCTCTCAGTCTTAGGACAGTTGCTTTTCCAGATGGCACTGGAGAGTCCCCTCCTTAGCAGGCAGTGTGCAGATTCCACACCCAGAGCTGCTTGCTCTTCCCGATGCAAGCAGGTTGTTGTTGTTGTTGTTGTTGCTGCTGCTGCTGTTGTTGTTTGGATGGCTGGTTGGTTGGTTTTGGTTTTGGTTTTGTAGGGAGGAACTCACCCCGGTATACCAGGGCGGCCTCATACTCACAGAGATCCTCCTGCCTCTGCCTCCAAAGTGTAGGGATTAAAGGCGTGCGCCACCGCTGCTTGGCAAGAGTAGTTTCTTAAAGTTCATCTTCTCCCCCAGAATTCTGTCAGGGTCGCACTGTCCGCAGCAAGGAAGTGAGGACCCAGGCTGCCACAGTTCAAACTCTGCTGTGGACAGCTCACTCCACTTTTTCCATCCCAAGAGCTCAATGCCCAGAGACAGCAGGCGTTTCCCTCTGTTTGTTTCTAAAGAGTCCCTGGAGACTTCATCGGATCCTGGCTCGCAAGGAGGGGATGTTGCTAACCCATTGCCACCACCCATCAGATCACAGTGTCAAGACTAAGAGAGCAGCTGGTTTGCGTCTCTGATAAAAGAATGAAAAACTTTGCCTGTAAATAGTTTAGCTGTGCTCACAGATCCAAAATAGTCTCCCTGCCCTGGCGTTCCCCAAACACAGCTTCAAAGGCCTGGTTTTCTTCCTAGAATGTGAGTTACCCTGCTTACTGATATTGATAATCAATTTCTGGAGCTTTCCACTCTGGCTCCCTTGGAGTTTTGTGGCAGCTTCTTCCTTGTGCTGGGGACTTTGAAGCTGAGAGGACTGTAGCCTGCAGTCTGCGTGCCTGTTCCTGCCACGGGGGTGGAGTGGGTTGGGGACAGTGCTTCCTTGCCAGGAACTGAGCTGTGCTGTGGTATTGAATTTTTCCACTGTTTTACATCATGCACACCACACTCATCTTTAAAAATAAGAAGGATAATATATTCTCAACCTGGACTAGGGCTGGAGACAGTAGTCCCTTGGGTTTTCTGAAGCTCTGCTAGCATTTGCTACATGGCTGCTTCATCTTAAAAATAGGCCCCTGATGGATCGCACAGCAACCCCTGAACAAGAGTTGGGTAGTGACAGGGAAAGAGAAAACATGCACGAATGAACAAAAAATGAGAGAAGAGAGAGGAGGAGGAGAAGGAGGAAGAGGGAGAGGAGGAGGAGGGAGAGGAGGAGGGAGAGGAAGAGGAGGGAAGCTAACAAGTCAGTGTTTTCAGAAGTAAGATTAGAAATTTGCAGTCTTCTGGCATTTCTCTTTTTGTTTTTAAAATGGAAGGGCAACAGATGAATCTAGTGAGGGGGAAAAACACAACAGTCCACAGAGCTCACAGCTTTTTCTCCTGAAAAAGGTAAAACGCAGCCATTTTGTAGTGCTCGACTCACCAGGAAAGAAATGTGGATGTGTTGCCTAGCTCTAAGCAACTGGAATGAAACACCATGGGTACGCCAACACTCGGACAGATGGGAGCATCTGCAGTGCTCTGTGGACAGCATAGCAGGCGAGCTGCTGAAGGATGCTGGGCTCCTCTGTCTCCAGGAGCTTAAGCATCCAGGTAAGGTCTAGTAAAGTTTAAGAACAAAAGACACACCCACAATGAAAGCAGTGAAGCTTCGTCAGGATGTCTCAGAACTCTGCAGCCCAGTGCACATCTCTCCACACTCAAAAGCATATTTCCTGCCCTGCTTAAGGCCACAGCGCAAGACCTTCAGTGCAAATGCTATGGGGCCATAAAACAAAATGGACTTTCAATGTTTCCATAAACTATAAAGACTTTCAGCCCTAGGAGTCCAGCTAAGTGGCTGACACAACACATTTCTACTTACTTTACAACAATGAATGACAGCTTATTTCATGTCCAGAACCAAAAATTTTAAGTGCTCAGCAAGACATGTTGAATACTTAATGGAAATAAATTATAAAAGCCAACTTTGTTCTTGGTAAAGTTTGAATTGATAAATTAGGGAGGTTCCCATTTACTCAAGCCTAGGTTTTGATGCATGCTATTGTGTACTGACCCCACCCTCTCCCTTGAAACCACACTTCTGGCTACTTTATTGGGTTCTTTCTCTACCACTCTTCTCTATCTTTCCAATACCCCAACTCTAGACAGGAGAGAAAGGGGTGTTGTTAGACTGCTTCCTGCTGATTAAGGAAGTTGGGTTTCTTGGGGCAAGTTTGATCTTCATTGTCAGAATATCTCCAGCAACCAGAAACCAGCAGCAGGCAGCAGCAGGCAGCAGCAACCAGCAGCAGGCAGCAGCAGGCAGCAGCAGGCAGCAGCAGGCAGCAGCAGGCAGCAGCAACCAGCAGCAGGCAGCAGCAGGCAGCAGCAACCAGCAGCAGCCAGCAGCAGCCAGCAGCAGCCAGCAGCAGCCAGCAGTAGCCAGCAGCAACCAGCAGCAGCCAGCAGCAGCCAGCAGCAGCCAGCAGGAGCAGGAACAGGGGAGCAGCAGCTCCCCCTCTCTCCGGGGCTCTGGCATTTTATACCCTCTGAAGAGTCCCCAGAATTACAAACATAAGATATGTGCACCTGGCAAAATCATGCCCCTGCCAGAGCAGGAGACAAATCATAGTCAGCTGCTGTGAACATTGCTGTGTTTTTAAAGGAACCAAAATTCTCACTACATCTACCGATCTACATTTTGTTGTTTCTAAGAGCTGTCAGATGAGAAAGATCCAGGCGAGGGAAGAACGCTGGTCAAAAGGAAGAAACAGCACACCGTATGCAGAGACCTTGCTGAGAGAGAGGCTTGGAGGTGGCGTGTAGTCTCTCAGCACTACAAAGGCTTGGTTGTGTACGCAAGGAAACCAGGCTGTATGCTGAGGAGATGGGTCAGCATCACAGGGCCCTGACAGTGGCCCAAATGCATCCATCTAACTTTGTAATGAGTAAAGACAGGAGAAGAAAATAGCCACCCATACTTTATTGCTATTTTGACTTTTTATTTGACTTGTTATGATGCTAATTAGTTGAGTATTATTTTGAGCGATAAGTACCCAAAACAATGACCACACTTTGAGGATAACTAAAAATGTAGCCAGCTTCTAGTATAGGACTCCATCATCACAGATGCTTAAAGACACTGCAGATGGGAAGGAACAAGAGTGACTGCTGCACATTAGAGGGCCACGCAAGGAGAAGGTGCCAACAGTGGAATGAAAGAACAGTAAACGAACGCCTAGAATAGCGGAATGTTTTGCACCCAGGAACCTAAAACAAGACAAAAGTTTTCCCAATTAGGCTAGCCTGTGATCATTCAGTGTGAGGGTGACCTTGAGTGTTAACATGGAGGGATGTGACTCCAAGGCTGTGTCATTTCCAGGAGATGAGAGCCATCCCTCCGACCTGGCCAGTGGCCTTGCTCCCCTGTCCATTTAGATGGATCATCGAAGGTGGCATCCCTGAATGCACCTGTGTTTTCAGCCTGTAATTGCTCCCGCTGGGATGAAGGATCTTGGATTTTATAAGACACTCACAAAAGGGTTTTTCTTGAATTTTATTCTTTTGAATTCTGCTGTCAAAATATTGCCACTTCCCACTCTTTATCTCTATCTAAGCGTGTGGCTTATTCCTTCTTTCTGGGAGGCACTGTAAGTAAATCGGTGAATGACCTCAGAACTTATGTACTCCTAAGAGACAGGAGGAGAGGACGCAGAGAGGGGGAAGAGAATGCAGAGAGGGGAGGCAGTACCAGGCAAAAAGCAAAGATGGACCTCTGACTACAATAGCTGCAAGGGCTCCCCAGGAGAAACCACAGGAAAACATTGTAAAACCCAAAAGAAAATCAACGTAGCCAAGTCAGAACCTTGGGACTCCGACAGCCTTTGTGGGGCGCTTGTCTCTCTGACCTCCCCAAGCCTTGGTTCCTTCTATAAGTGGATTGATAGTTTTCATGTCTTGGGGTGACTGTGAATGATAAGTGAGAAGCCCTTGTATGGTATGTAGCTCATACAGAGCAGTACCCCAGATTGCCACACTTCTGCTTCCCGGCCACATTCTCCACAGAGTATCACGTCAAAGCCCCTGTGAGTCTCCTCTGACATGGCGGTCTTAGCTCTCCTCCAGTGGGTCTCGAGGCAAGACCATCAGACTGGGCCTGTTAGCGTCTGAGAGCCTAGCTTGCAGGGCCCTTCCTGAGGACACATGAAACTTATTGGTTGGCACTGGCGTTCACTTGCTGTACTTTGAGTTCAAGCTTTCTGTGGAGCCCATGGAGCCAATAGAGCCTTAGTGGTCTTTGGGCCCCGTGATCATTTGAGTACGACTTCCTTCATTCTTTCGCTGTACACCGAAACTGTCTGCTTCCTTTCTGGCCGCTCTCAGAACTCAGGAAGCTCGTCTACCACTTATTACGTCAACATCCGCTCCTAGAAAAGAAACCTAGCCTGATCTCAAAGCTTGGAGATTTCAATTCTGGATCACTTACCTAATTCTAGCACGGCTGTTCAACAGTCATTCACGTTTGAAGTTTACCTTCAAAGAAGAATCGTCCACACATCCCTAGTCTCTGATCACGTTCTCACTTCCTCTGGTCCGGACTGGCTCGTTTTTTTTTTCAAGGTGTGAAACCCGTTGTTCTGAGATAATTTGCCTGTTAGCTTTGGATGGGCATTCCTTCTTTGTCTAAGATTTGACCTTTGCGCAATCAGCTTTTAGCCCCGAGAGCCACGTGTATGACTCAGCGTAATCCTTAGCACAGAGAAACTGCCCACTCTGACCCGGAGAGCACACCCATGTTAGCCATGCCTGGGCCTGAGGCCAACACACACATGCAGAGGCCTCTGGGAGGAAGACGTGAATCTCAGTCCTAATTGCCTTTTCCTGTCTTTATTACTTCAGAGACGGATCATCATGAATGAAGCATGTTGCTGGAATCGATATCTAACTCTGGAGACTCCCAAGTGCCGGATGCCCCTGATGATGTCTTTACATCATTCAGATTTGCTTGCAAAGCTGTCCCTCTGTTTAAGGTTCTCCTCAGCGTTTGAGCTATTAATTCTGGAGATTCGAACCAATAAGGGCTGTGTTTCCTGCGCCCCTGAAAGCGTGGAATTAGTAAGGGCATTTACTTCCAGCCAGTTCTTCCGTTCTGCATTTTAACAGTCACACACGCGTGCACACACGCACACATGTACATGACATACACTTATAAGCACAAATGCTGCAGCTTGTGCTTCCATGGCTTTTGCTCAGACTTGTCACTGTGCAGTGTCCCTCCTTCATCAGGAACCTTTTGGGGGGCACGAAGAGAAGAATGCTTTCATGCCTTTCAACCCTCTTCAGTGGCAGCCATTCAGACAGATCTCCTGGGAGGTCCTTAATGTTTCCTTCTGATCTATTCAACAGACCTGGGAGTTAGAAGTCCTAGGAAATCGTCCCTCTCCTCGATGCCACAACCTTGGGCAAGTCTTTCAGTGTCCTGGGGTTTGTCAGGCTCACTCCATGGCTGAGAACATTAGGTCACATAGCCTCCAATACTCCTTCCTCCCCCAACATTTCTCACTTTACAAAATCTGTGTGTGTGTGTGTGTGTGTGTGTGAGAGAGAGAGAGAGAGAGAGAGAGAGAGAGAGAGAGAGAGAGGAGAGGAGAGAAAGGGGAGAGAGGGAGAGAGAGAGGGGAGAGGGGAGAGAGAGAGGGAGGGAGAGGAGAGAGAGAGGAGAGAGAGAGGGAGGGAGAGGGGAAAGGGAGAAGGAGAGGAAGAGAGAGAGAGGGAGGGAGGGAGGGAGGGAGGGAGAGGAGAGAGAGAGGGAGGGAGAGGGGAAAGGGAGAGGGAGAGGAAGAGAGAGAGAGAGAGAGAGAGAGAGAGAGAGAGAGAGAGAGAGATCGGGTGTCTTTCTCAATTGTTTCTCCTCCTTATTTTTGGCACAGGTTCTCACTGAACACAGAGCTTACTGATCTAAAGGACTGCCTGTGGAAGAGCTGACCAGCAGTCCTGGGTATCCTCCTGTCTCTGCCTCCCCAGTGCTGGGATTACAGTTGTATGATGCTGTGTCTACTTTTCATGTGGATTTGGAGGGTCCACACCCAGGTCCTCGTGCCTGCCTGCACAGCAAGCACTTTTCCAATATCAGCCATTTCCCTCACCTCATCAACAATAACCTCTGAGAGCTGCCGAGGACTGACTGGGGCCAGACCTTCAACAACACCGGTAGAGTTGTAGAGTTAACACACACAAGAGTCAAGTTTTAGTAGTGATGAAATGTCCCAGCAGCTGACTGCTGAGGCTCACAATTTTGATGGCAAAGCTTGAAAAATAATACTGAACATAGTTGATAAACAAATCTGTGAGCTCCCGGGAGGCCAAATACCATCAACAGTTTTTTGCAATTTGTTGGCGTCGGGACAGGCGTCTGAAAATTGCTCATATTTACATAGATGAAGCACAATTCTCTAAGGGGATTATACTGTATCCTAGTAAAAAACCGAAAATGTCTAGTCACCATATTATAAATTTAATTCCAGCTAAAATTCTTATTAAGCCTCTTGGAGAAAGAGGACACAATATATAAACATTTTAAAATTTGGCTGCTCCCCAGAGGCCAAATTCCGGGATACAGAAACTCTGCCAGCTGCTGGAAAGAAAATGTCCCATTTGAGTCACACTGAAGTGGCATTAGGTAAACCATTAACTCCTTAGGAGCTAATAACCGAAACAATCAGAAAAATCAGTCTACACGGTACCACAGGTATTTAGATTGACAGCCGCAGTTTGGCTGAGTGCTTTTAACTCCACTTGACAATGATGCCACGGCCCTTGGTGTCTGTTCTACACATTGTAGACCTTCCAAAAAGTGCCAAAGGTTTCACCTTAAGATTCAAATATACCCCAATGCAAACCTTAATTTGTTTTTCAGAAATTTCACATATTTAATTGCTATTAACCTCTGTCTCCCCCTCCAACTCCTTCCATGCCCCCATTTCCTCTAAACCTCATGGTACACATATACATACATACATACACACACAACCTACTATGCCCACTTAGTATTTCTTATACATACATATGTTTAAAGCTGACCACTCGGTATTGATCACCTATCATAGGCTCCTGGAAACAGCTTCCCTTTCCCTTCCCATTGATTATCCATCTTCATCTAGAGATGGAGCCCTGTGAAATTTTTCCCGTTCACATTGGCATGCTAACAGATGGTGTCCTGATGCAGGTCTTGTTTAGGGTACCATATTGTTGAGATTTCATGACAGCTGCCTCTCTGCCATGTCTAGGAGACACTATCTAGCATCAGGAATCCTGGTTCTCTGGCTCTTCCAATCCTTCCTTCCCTTCTTCAATGATGTCCCCTGAGCCTGAGCTGTAAGAGGTCGGGTTGTAGATGTCCCAGCTGGGGTTGAGCACCAGATGGTCACTTATTCTCTGCATTTGACCAGTTGGAGATCTTTGTAATCGTTTCTGCTACAAATTAAGCTTCTTTGATAAGCAAGGAGGGCTACTCTTATCCATGGGCATAAAGACAAGCACTTAGAATACAGGAGAAACTGTGTTGATTGAAGAAGATACAAGAGTAGCCTCCAATGCAAACTTTAAAAAGGCTGATGCTGTGCATCTGAACGTTTTGAAAGAGATTAGGATTTCCATTATCTTTCCCTCTTAATTCCCCTGCAGCTGATGGGGATCAACTTCAAGATCATATATTTTATGCATTAATATATGCACATACGTGTGCATGTCTGTGTGAGTGAATGTCACTTGTGTGCAATACCCATGGAGGCCAGAAGAGGGCGTCAGATTTCCGGGAGCTGGGGTTTTAGACCGCTAACTGCCAGATATAGGTGTTGGGAACTAAGCAAGGGGTCTCTGGAAAAGCTACAAATATTCTTAACCACTGAGCCATCTCACCAGACACAGGATTCTTTTACCTGTACCTTTCAACCCAATGATTCTTTTAAACACCATGATCGTCAAAGCATAAATACTTAAGACAGACTAAACACAGGTAAATCTTAAGATGCTAAAGGACACAAAGGTTTACACAGACAAGACCAACAAACTTTGGAGACCTGCTATACGACAGGCGAGCATAATTGATAATAACGCATAGCAGACTAGAAAATTGCCAGGAGTAGATTTAAAATGTTCTTATCACAGAAAGACAGCTATCTGTGGTGGCAGATATGCTAATTAGCTTGATCAACTCATTGCACGGTGTGTGCATATATCAAAACTTCATGTGCACATAAAGTAAATGAAGGAAGGAAGGTAGACAGATGACAGACAGGCAGACAGATTGATGGCAGATAAAGACTTGATGTTTTCCTAGTGTCTCTGCATTCTTTGGAGGTTAGAGACGTTGTTGAGAAAGAATGATTTTTTTTTTTTAACTCTGGGATTTCCCCCTTCCCTGCCCTTTCTGGGGTTTCAAACACTTTTCCTTGGTCACAGATACTGAGAATTCTAAATATCAGACCTAAGTATGAGTTTCAGGAGAGACCCAAACACTGTGGCACTGGGAATAACTTTAACAAGTTCTGTAATCCTTAACGATTCTCCTGAGTGCTCACTGTGTGTAGCCTGGGCTTCTTCAATTGGTGCTGGCCTGGTTTTCTTCCCCTCCTCTACTGCTATCTGCTGGTTATAGATAGGCAATGCCAGTTTCCAGAACGGGCCATGTGACCCAGCATGTATATTACATGTGAGTGCATGCATGTTGTGTGTGTGTGTGTGTGTACCCATGCCTGTGTAAGTTTACAGGATTGTGAGTGCATGTGGATGCTTTTGAGACAGTCTCTGATTGAACTTAGAATTCATTGAGTGGGTAAGCAAGCTGGCCAGCGAGCCCTAAGGCTCTGTCTCCTTGGCACTAGGATTACAGCCTTGTACTTCTGAACCCAGGGCTTCTTTTAAATGAGGGCCGTGGATCCAAACTCGGGTCCTCGAGATTGTGCTGCAAGAGCATTACCAACGGAACAGTCTCTGTGGCCTCTGAGTAATTCCATGTCTGAGGTAGGACTCTGCAAAGTGACTGTCAACCTTGGCTGTGTGTGAGGCACATATGGGACACTGCAAATGTTGATGGTTAAGGACCCCTCTGGAGATCGGATTTGTTTTGTCCTGAGGAGGGTCACTGGTATTATTCTGAGAAGCTTGTGAAAGAATTCTAACATGCAGCTAGGCTTAAGACCCCCCCCCCCCCCGATCTCACCAATCAAGTCTCAGTAGAACACACATTGTGTTGGTATATGTAACTGGGAAAAATCTGCATTCAATTTTTTCCATATCTAAACCGGGACTCCAACTCATTCCATGCCCTTTATACAATCCATTTCAACTCTATGCGATTTTTATGGCTTAAGAAAAGAATGGAATCAATTGTTTTCTCTGCACGCTTTCAGGATTTTCCTCAAGACTAAACCAGGAATCCAGCCTAAATTAAGCCAATGCTATTATTCTATCACATTTCATATTGTATAAACAAATTCTAAAAATAAAATGAACTATAAAGATTTATAACACAAAAGGTAGGTTTTCACATTAATGTTCTTTCTTTCTTTCTTTCTTTCTTTCTTTCTTTCTTTCTTTCTTTCTTTCTTTTTTTTTTTTCCCCGAGATGGGGTTTCTCTGTGTAGTCTTGGCTGTCCTGGAACTCACTCTGTAAACCAGGCTGACCTTGAACTCAGAAATCCACCTGCCTCTGCCTCCCAAGTGCAAGGATTAAAGGCGTGCGCCACCACTCTCCGCCACATTAATGTTCTTATAAACTTAGCATTCCTTCGCCATGAGTTCTAACAGACTCAAACACCAGATGCTTGCTTTCTTAGCAGGTAAAATGAAAAGGCAATTTATTTGAGATTTGATTTTGGTCCAGTCATGTGGAAAACAGAAAATGCTAAGAATAAGCCGGGTGTGGTGGCACACACCTTTAACCCCAGCACTTGGGAGGCAGAGGCAGGTGGATTTCTGAGTTCGAGGCCAGCCTGGTCTACAGAGTGAGTGCCAGGACAGCCAGGGCTACACAGAGAAACCCTATGTCAAAAAATCAATATATATGTATATATATATATATATAAGCTTTACACACACATGCACATACACACACACTCACACACGGGCTTCACTGTGTGTAAATTATATGCATTTCATATACAGTATTACAACTGAGTAGGAAAGGGCTTATTTTCTTGGAAGTGAGTTTTAAAAGATGTTTCAAAGAACATCAATTAAAAGGGGTAAGCATTCATTCAGTTTTACCAAGAGATTTCCCACAAGTCTGGGGGTCAAGAGGCTTACCCTGACCCTGGCAAATGCCAATCAAATGAACATGTGATATGCTTATTCTTGGGATTGTTGGCACGTTTCTTGTCCTGCTGACAGACATCTTTTCATCAACAGATGTATCTGTGAGGTTCTGGCTCTGTGACTTGCTGGAGTCCCTCGTGTTAAGGAAACTGTGCTCTTTATTGGGAAAAAAAAATCCAAATCAAATCTCACCAAAAGCCAAAGCAAATAAGCAGAAGAGGAACCTAGTGCCGGTATCGCCATTGCTGTGTTTGTTGGTGTTCTTATTGTGGTGGTGGTGGCTGTAGTGGTTGCTGTTATTGTAGTATTTGTTGTGGTGGTGGTAGTCATGGTGGTGGCTGTAGTGGTTGTCGTTGTTGATTTTGCCTCTTCTTTTGAATTTGAAAAATGTTATAAACACATACACACAAATCTACATGCTTGCTAAGAAGTAATGGTTTTCTCAGTGTTATGTGTGATGAGGGGGGCATTGTTGCTTTCTATTGAGGAAACAAAAGCCCACCCTTTTAAATAATGAATATAATCCATTCCTTGAGTGGATAGATCTAAAATTTACTGACCTAAAAAAAGATTCCTCATAAATGCAGCTCTTACAGAAAAGAAGAAATGTGTTCTTCAAAAAATTTAAAACGGAAGTACCAAACAACCTAGCCATCTTGGGGCTGGGCACACAGCCAAGAGAAAGTAGGTCACTGTGTCACGGAGACGTCTGTGTGTCCATGTGCATCAGCAGCCAAGAAATGGAAGTTCCTAACCGCCCATCAGTTGGTGAATGTGTAAAGAAAAGGTGGTACAAAATTAGATACTCATTCAGCTACACAAAAGAATGAAATTGTTTGTGGCAACATGGGTAGAATTGGAGACCATTGTGTTCAATGAAGCAGACTAGGTGCAGAAAGACAGATGCTGCACTGTCTTAGTGAGGGTTTTACTGCTGTGAACAGACACCATGACGAAGGCAACTCTTATAAGCACAACATTAATTGGGGCTGGCTTACAGGTTCAGAGGTTCAGTCCATTATCATCAAGGTGGGAGCAAGGCAGCATCCAGGCATGCATGGTGCAGGAGGAGCTGAGAGTTCTACATCTTCATCTGAAGGCAGCTAGCAGAAGGCTGACTTCCAGGCAGCTAGGATGAGGGTCTTAAAGCCCACACCCATGGTGACACACCTAACTCCAATAAGGCCACAGGTACTCCAACAAGGCCACGCCTATTCCAACATTGGGCCACACCTTCTAATAGTGCCACTCCCTGGGCCGAGCACATACAAACTATCACATGCACTTTCTCTATCATGGAAAATCTACAAAAGCAGACTTCATGGAAGTTGAGAGTAGATTGGTGATTATAAGACATTGGGAAAGAGGAGGGGAGTGAGGGGGAGGGGGAAGAGAGAGGACAGGGCTGGGGAGAGGATGGGAAAGGAGGGGAAGGAGAGGGGGAGGAGAGGGCGGGGAGAAGAAGTAGGGGAGGGGGGCTTACGAATGAGTTCCTGCCTACAGTCAGGTAAGAATAGGAAACTCCTGGGTACTGTGTATTGAACATTCAAACAGCTAGAAGAAAGGGTTTTGAAACATAACAAAGCCACAAAGAATTGATAAATGTTTGAGAACATAAGTACATTGATTTAAATGCTATTCAAGACATACAATGTATTGACCATTACCTGGCTCCTTATTAGTATGTACAGCTATATATGTTTGTGTGTTAACTAAAAACCCAAACACAAAGAAATGTGAAAAAGAAGCAGCTCACGTTCATTTTCTTTCATTCTGAACGCCCAATTTCAAGTCAGAACACGCTGTGTATGCATTCATTTCCATGGCTCAAGAAATGCGTTGCAAAACTAGAGAGATGTGGTCTTGAAATAATTTGCACACGCCCCCACTTGCTTGGTCTCCTGGCCTTGTTTGATCTAGAAGATTAAATTATTGTCCTGTGAAATTAGAAATATTGTAATGTTGGATTTAACCAACATTCCAGTTGTGATCATTCAGAATAGAGCTGGGGAGGGATGACGTGGTTTAAATTTTTTTTTCTCTGTTAAAATTATTTTGTAGATGGAAGGAAATCATTTTAATGCCCTCTGATCCTGAAGAGAGAACACCTGGTACACAATTCAGGCAAAAAGGCACGACTTAAATGCACTGTGCACCTGGATTCTATTTAAGACTAAGCAGGATTACTCACAGAGACCCAGTGTACTGAATTTAAGTAGCACCAAATTGTTTGAGAGGGAGAGCTAAATTTGGAGAGCAGGATTAAAGCTGAGAGAGAGAGAGAGAGAGAGAGAGAGAGAGAGAGAGAGAGAGAGAGAGAGAGAGAGAGAGAGAGAGAGAGAGAGAGAAAATGCCTACATCTACAGTCACCCAGGAGGACTGGACTAAGTCTAAATGTTGGCTTGCTGGTCACCAGAATCTCAAAAGGTTGAACTCATTGGTGACATCACCCTCTCGGTCATTCTTCTCATAAGTGTCATTCTCTGAAGAATTCCCCCAGTGTCTTGCCTTTTCCAAGTCATGCACTTTAATTATTCCAACGTTAAATTCCGGAGCGGCTGACATCCGAAAGACGTTGCTAGGGAGTGTCTAATCCATTCCAATTACCTTGCAGACATGAAGCAAAATTATGAAGTGAAAAATATTTGGGGCCTTTATAAGAGTTACACATATGGGACTGCTATTTCTCGGGACAAAAAAAAAACACAAGATATTCAAGAGATTGCATTTGTCTGAAAATGAAAGCCAAGATTATCCTGGCAAGAGGCACCATAGCTCGGGAAGACTCCAGAGCTCAGAGACAACAGCAAATTCTCAAAAGGTTATGATGTTGTCTGTCGCTTAAATGCATTTAGATTTTGTTTTGTTTTGTGATCAGGTCTCATTTAGTTCAGGCTAGCCTCAAACTTGCTATGTAGCCAAGGCTGGCCTTGAATCTCTGTTCCATTTTTCTCTCTCTTCTACGTGCTGGGATTATAGGCCCATGCCATCATGCCCTGCACATTTAAAATTTATGGATCATTAAAATTCCTGCATTTAACCCAGGGTACACTTGATCTTCATGTTAGTGCACGAATACTTTTTAAAATAATGATATGCTAAGCAGTATGCATGTTGTTGAAGAATTATTTTCAACTCAGAATAGGTCGCTCAATTAAAAATCCATTAAAAATTTGGCAGAGAACGTACTCTTGAGCAGAAATATGGAAAACAGATCTATTGTAATTCCTATGCAGTATTGATGATTTCCGACATAAGAGCTCCATGAGAGCAGAAATCTTGTTCCTTTCATCTGTTTCTGATTGCTCTTGTGTTCTGACAAGTACCCAGGAAGCAACGGGCAGTAGGGACAGGGTGGAGTGGATGGCTTTCCTCAGATATCAGAAGTCAGCAAACCCAAGGTATGAAGGCTTTATCCCGAATAAATAGGAGCTCTTAGTGCTTAAACTTTATTTCCAACTTGTGGTAGAGGTTGGGCATCAGTTTGGAAGTCTTAAAGGGACTTTTCAATGTGTTTTTTATTAGCGTGTGGGTGTTTTATTATTAGTGTGTGCTGCCTGTGTGCACTGTATGTGTACAGGTGCCCGTGGCAGCCAGAAGCAGGTCCCAGGTCTCCTGGAGCTGGACCTACAGGAGGCTGTGAGTTCAGAGTCAGTACTAGGTACCAAACTCGGATCCCCTTCCAGAGCAGTGAGCATCCTAATCCACCGAGCCATCTCTCCAGCCCCCTAGGAAGGGACTTTAGTGTTGGATGCTGATTAGCGTTTTCTGAACCTTCAGCCTGCCAGAACTGATGATAGACAGGTGGGTCCTGTTTCTGTCTGTCTTCAGTGTGGCTTGTATATAGCAGGTACACAGATTTGCACTGGGAGCTGACAGCTTGAGTTTCTATTTTTTTTCTGGAACGCTGCACATCTGGACAAGAAAAGACATAAGGACGGAACAGATAGACATACTGTTTTTCAGTCCTGTTGCGATGATTAAGTTTGGTTTTATTTCCAGACCTGAGGGAAAAACATTTAGCATATGGAAAATTTCTGGGCAATTCCTCCCAGCCTCCAGACATTTTCAAATGAAGCATTATCTGCATAATTTCTTGTATAGGTTTATGCTAGTTTTATGTATGCTCTATCAAGAAACTCTACCTGCTGAGCGTTTAATACCAAGACAAGGCCTTCAAGGGCCCTGTAGGGTGGTTACCAGCCAAACTTGCACCAGACTGGCACCTCATAGACAGGGACGCAAACCACAGGGCTGAGTTCTCATAGGAGGGCAGCAGAGAGAGTTGGCAGTCAGGGGGAGAGGCCAGTGCAGGGAGTGTCCGTCCAGATTTCTCACCGCCCCTTCCTCAAACACACTTTTCAGAGTTCCGACTTTCAGCTCTTTCTTTCCAAGCAGGGCTCTTCATAGCTAGAGCCTTGGGGTACAGAATTCCCCTATTTAAGAAGATGTGTGCCTTTGCTGAATACAGTGTATGTAGTTTGATTCCCACTATACCACACATCTGAGGACCCAGCTCCCAACTCGGATGAGCCACATAGGGTCGGATGAGCCTAGCCTTGAAGGTACATTTATGCTTTACAATCGGGTGACATCTTGACTATTTGCCATTCCTGATAAGTAGGAGTAGGTGTGGATGTGCCAAGAAGTGGCAGTTGGGCTAAAAAGTGGCCACACAAGCATGCGAACTGAGGTCACATCTCTGGAACCCACGGAAAGCCAGGTGGGTGGGACACATGTGTCTGTAATGCTGGTGCTTTTCTGGTCAGACAAGAGGTGGGCCAAGAGAAGCCTGGGCAGCTTGCAGTCCAGCTAGCCTGGAATACACAGCAGCAGACAGGAGACCCAGCCTCTAACAAGGCAGATGGCGAGGACAACACCCAAGGTTTCCTTCTGACCACCAAATGAACACCATAGCACATAAACATCTACCATTACATACACAAATGCATGAGCACACGTGCACACGCACATACACACACACATACACACATACATATACACTCACACTCACACACATACATACATACACACATACATACACACACACACTCACACACATACACACACAATACACACATACACACACTCACACACATACACACACTCACACACATACACACACACTCATACATATACATACACACACATACACACACTCACACACATACACACACACTCATACATATACATACTCACACACACATACACACATACTCACACAAACATACACACATACACACAAACATACACACATAACACACACACAAACATACACACACACATACAGTGTAGTGGTCATTAGGAAGGAGGACTCTTTTTAACTTAAAGGAGCCAGGGATGAAAGCGGCTTAGAAGGACCCTTGATCACCTCCACACCGCTGAAGCCATAGCCAGAGCATTTGACTGTCCCATGTCACGGAGGGCAGTGTGGTGTTTAGATCATGTAGATTCTCCATTAGCGATCTAGCTTTCAGTTCTTGAGTTGCTTAGAGGCAGAAGGATGACCTAATGACAAAGTAATCCCAAAGCCTTTCTCCTAAAACATTTTTGATGGAATAATGGATAACATTGTCTCACTAAAGTGCTTAAAGAGATCGGCAAGGGATTAAAAACCCGAGAGAAAGAAGCAGGGGGGAAATATCAATAAGTACATGAGAAGACGAATCCACAAGAGCAACTGAATTTGGAACTGTGTGAATGAAATTAAAATAAAATTTCACTCTAAAGCAAAAAACAAAAACAAAAACAAAAACAAACAAACAAACAAACAAACAAAAACCCAACTGGAACCATCTTTTCCCAAAGACCCCGGGAAACCCATTCCTGGAAACATGACGCGCAGGTCCTCTCTCCTGGCTTCCATCTGTCAGTTGAATTAAGGAAACCAACCTTCCTGTTCACTCACAACTCCTCATCTTCTTCTTTCCCACGTGTAACAATAGGTAGAGTTGGTGATTTTAAAAGTTATTAGATATTAACCCAGAAAGAGGAAGAAAAGATAAGCTTCCAAGAGGAAAAGTAGACTCCGGAAACCACCTTGAGTTTATGCTGGCATCAGAGAAAAAGAAAGAAAGTGTGGCCTCTACTGAGCTGCCTGCACGAATGAAAAAACTGTGGTCACTCTCCCAAAAGGACTGAGCACAGGAGACAGATCTGTTCTTCTGGGGACTGGGGATGGGGGTGGGGGGACAGTGGGGGGGGCAAGCTTTCCAAGCTGGGGGTGGGGTGGGGGAGCAGCCTTGAGATACTTCCTCTCAGGGCTCAGCTAGCCCTGCTGGCTTGCTTTGCCTTCAGAGGACCCTTAGGTCAGTTGCCAGCACCTGTATCAGGCGGCTCACCACTTCCTTTCATGACGTAATTTCTTAGTTGCTTAGTTGACATGAGTGTCGGGTCAGTGAGGCTCTCAAAGGCTACTTCACCAAACAGTGCTTGATGTCAGCAGGCGAGTGAGAGGGGTTGACTCTGTGGCCTGAACACAATGACCCAACCTCTGACCTCTCTCGTCTTTGTTTTTTCTCTCCTATAAAATGGTGTTGATATTACTTACCATGAAAATCACAAGAAGATGAAAGGAAAGGAAATTTGATTTTTCCCCCCTAGTCCAGCAGGTGCTTGCAAAGACCCCTTGCAGCCTCTTATCCCTAGAGGCGCTGAGCCATACAGCTTCAAGAACCCTTCTGTCTGTGTGACTGAACTAACAGAAGACCTGCTGTGAACTGTGTGTACCAGAGTACTTCCTGCTAATGATGCTGCACTGTGGAATTTGTGGCGTCCTTTCCACTTTAGCTTGATAGGCAGCTATTATCATTCTTAGCATGCTTCAAGCGTCTTCAATATAAAGTTGCCAAAATGTGTTTTTCCAAGGCACAAAGGACCTACAGATTTGCTTGGGGTAACAGATGCAGTTAACCCTCCATGAATAAGGGTTCCGTACCTGTGCAACTTCGGATTGAAAATATTTGGGGGGGGGAACTATGTTTGTATGGAACACATGCAATTTTTTCATATCACTATTCTCTAACAAGACAGTGTAACTATTCACTCCGCATTGACACTGAATTTAGTATTATAATGACCTAGAGGAGATTCAAAACATATGTGTGTGGGCTATATGTAAATGCCGCATTGTTCTATAAAAAGGGACTTGCGTGTCTTGGACTTGGGTGTTTCCTGGGAATCCTGGATCAAGTCCACATGGAGGAGAGGCATAGAAACATAGATGGGGCAATCAGCTCTGCCTGGACAGGGAAGCGTGACGTCTGAGCTGGACTCGTGAGTTCGGTGTTTGCCAAATAAACGAATCCTGAGTTGAAAATGTTCTCAGCGTGGCAGGGATGTTCCCATTGCTTTTCATGTCTGTGACAGAGAGTTCTCGAGTTCTCTGTGGCCCTGTACTCTTGAACCCGGCAAGCTGGGAGAGAAGGATTGCAGGAAAGAGGTTGTAAGTATGCAAATTCCTTGGTGATCATAAGTAACGTGTGAATCTCTAACAGCCAACATGAGCTCTACTAAGGAGGCCTCGTCCTCTGACTAATGGCGACGTTAGTATCAGGCCTGTGTATACAGCACAGCAACTGTAGATCTCATCAAATGTTCACAACACTAATAAATCCTCAGGCCCGCTCCAGCAGGGCTTATGTAAGCTGGGAGGAATTTTGGCAGAGTCCCTCGCAGTTTCACACACTTTGTTTGGAAGTGTGAGATATTAATTACAGAAAAAAAAAAAAAAACTAGATGGCAGCGTTCATCCCTGCGACAGCATCAAGCCAACCCTCTGCAACTATGGAGACCAGTCTCTTCCTGACACTCCCCAGCCCTTGCCTCAGAGCCTCCCCTTCTCCAGAGCTCATGCCAGGGCTTCTGGTTTCTTGGGGAGAACTCTGAGATCTTCTAAATACTGTGTGGTAACTGTGTGGTAAGATAGTAAGACTGGAAGATAGCGTATGAGAATTGATTGGCCAGTTACCTCCCCTTAGGGTCCAGGAAAATCCTAGTGGTCATAACTGTGCAAAGGTGAAGTCACAGGTCTCTCAGCAGCTCCTAGAGCAGAGAGGTTCTCAGCCTGTGGGTCGTGACCCCTTGGGGGGGGGGCGTCACACAGCAAATATCCTGCATCTCAGATACTTACATTAGAATTCATAACCGTAACAAACTTACAGCTATGAGGTAGCAATGAAAATAATTCTATGGTTGGGTGGGGGTCGCCACAGTATGCAGAACTGTAATAAAGGGTCAGAGCGGTAGGGAGGTTGAGAACTGCTGCTCTAGAGGATGGCGTCTGAGGAGACACTTGGGAACATCAGAGCTTTAGCCCAAGTCAACTGTGCCCAGCTTTGGAGGAGTGGAGGAATATGTTATCTCAGGAAGTGCTTTTGTGGTTTTTCATCTTTCTCTGTGATGTAGCTCTGTGCATCCTGCTTTCTAGACATTGAGGACTCTTTTGTCTGTGTGTCTGTGTGTGTGTGTGTGTGTTTCTGTCTGTCTGTGTCTGTATGTGTTGGTATGTGGAGGTATGCCTGTGTGTGACTGTGATTTATGTGTCTGTGTGTGTGTGTTGTGTGTGTGGTGCAGGTGTGTATGTATCTGTCTGTCTGTTTGTCTATGTGTCTCTGCATGTGCTTGTGTGTATATGTAGGTACAGGTGTGTGTATGAGTGTGTGTAGGCCAGGAGATAACCCTAGGTATCATTTAGCTTTTCTTCTTGGATTTTCAAGACAAGGTTTCTCTGGGTAGCCCTGGCTGTCCTGGAACTTGTTCTGTAGACCAGGCTGGCCTCGAACTCAGAGATCTGCCTGCCTCTGCCTTCTGAATGGTGGAATTAAAGGTGTTCGACACTACCACTATGCCCGTTGGCCATTTGCCTTTTTAAAGACATCTCTTACTGACCTGGAGCTCACTAAGAGGCTCTGGAACTGGCTGGCCATCAAGTCCTGAGGATCTGCCTGTCCCCACCTACCCAGTGCTGAGATTGGGAAACAAGGCCATCACAGTCAGCATATGTTCTCACGTTTCTGGGGCTGGAGTTCAAGTCTTCATGCTTTCATGGAAGCTTGTGTGAGCTTGCTTCCCAGCCCTTTCCTGTCATCTTCAGCCATCCTTCAGCTCGAACTTAAGAGCCATTTGTACCTTTTTATAGAAAAATCTTCCCACCAGAAACCCTAGCTGATGGTGTTAATTTTAGTTTAAGATACAGTTCTTAATATTTAAGAACTATTGCCTACAAAGGAATAGATAATTAGATTAAGCAAGTAGCATACTGTCTTTTACCCAGGAATGCCCTTTCTAGGTCCCTTCAGAATGCTTGGGACATTCTCTGTCCCTCCAGTTAACTTTCCTGTGACTGCACTCTAGAATGCCAAGTAAATTCTACTCTTTCTCTAAGATATAAAACCCCTTTCTTGGGCTCTCCTCAAGTCTCCCTCCCTCCCTCCCCCGCCAATGAAGCTTTGCCAGAGCCACCCACAGTGGACTAGTCTTTAAGTATTGTGTTTCCAGCAGTGAATTTGATGGAGGACAGTTAGACATGTCTCCTGTTTACCTACTATCTGCCTTAACATACTTAAGGACAAGCTTTACAAAGTCAGGGTCCCCATTACTCCTCCCACCCTGAGGATAGTCTAACACATCTCATTGGAGATGTGGCAGTTGCCAACTCTACTGGTTGGTTTTGTGTGTCAACTTGACACAAGCTGGTGTTATCACAGAGAAAGGAGCTTCAGTTGAGAAAATGCCTCCATGAGATCCAGCTGTAAGGCATTTTCTCAATTAGTGATCAAGTGGAGAGGGCCCCTTGTGGGTGGGACCATCCCTGGGCTGATAGTCTTGGGTTCTGTAAGAGAGCAGGCTGAGCAAGCCAAGGGAAGCAAGGCAGTAAGTAACATCCCTCCATGGCCTCTCCATCAGCTCCTGCTTCCTGACCTGCTTGAGTTCTAGTCCTGATTCCTTTTAGTGATGAACAGCAATGTGGAAAATGTAAGCTGAATAAACCCTTTCTTCCCCAGTTTTCTTCTTGGCCATGATGTTTGTGCAGGAATAGAAACCCTGACTAAGACACCAACTAATTGACTCTCACACAGAACCAGGCTCATCTGAAGGGAGGAGTGTAAAACACATAAACTTGTCAGAAAAGGAGCCTTGGTAGAAATTCTCCTAGTTTTCAGAGTAAAATGTTTGAGTTTTTGTACTCTTCCTGGGTAAGGGGTCAGAAGATGAATGTGTAACTGAGACCAGAGGTGTGTAAAAATATCGAGCCTTTCTAGGCAAGCTTTGGGACGTGTGCTGCATGTCTGTCCCAGTCTACATTCCCTCTGCTTCATCACTGTGCAGCTTCCTCATCTATGGCTTGTCCACTGAGGAGACTCAGGCTGTGTCTCCAAGTCCAGTCTGCCTGGTTTGAGTTCCACCTCTGCTATGCTCTCCCCAGCCTTGAGTAAGTAAGCGACTCACTTCCCTGTGCTTCGGAGGCAGTCTTGACATCATAGAATCAGTGTAGGGTCTGGTACGGTGTCTGGATAGTGCCCTGTGTGCTGAAGGCACCCAGCACTGTGAGTCCTGATTACCACCTGTTGATCGTGGCCTCCTTCCTCTGGTGGCAGTGTGATGGTCTCTAATTTTTCTTGGAGTAGTTTTATCCTCAGTTGTATTACTGGTGCTCTCACCTATCATGTAAGAGAGAAGAGGCCAAGATTAAACACACAACAATACCAGTGCCCTGTCACCATCAAGGCAACTGAGCCCAAGTCAGCACCCCAGAACACCCCAAATTAAACACCAATAAATACATCTCATATATATACATATATATGTGTACATATATACACATATACATATATATGTGTTATATATATATGCATATATATATATATATATCCTCTCACACCATGCACTGTTGATTCTTAGTGTGTGTCTAGATATAATGAGCCCCACTATCTGGGGCTCATTATAAGCCCACCCTTAAACAAAGAAGAGCTAAGAATATCAGAAAAAGGTTAAATTTTGGAATGACAACGATTAACATCCTCTAAAAACTAGACTTAAGCTCTGTTGCTTCTCAAGTGACAGTGACGTTGGAGCCAACCCTGGTAGGAGAGTCAGTCTCTCCGTCTGGGGCAGTGGACCATGCCACCAGACAGAAAAACTGGTAAGGTTGTAGCAAGATCAGAACCCTGATCAATTTCATAATAGGGAATGGCAGGAATTGAAACTAGCTACTGAGCAGGTTCTTGTCCTGAAACACGTGACCATGACACCCCACTAAGAGGACCATAACAACCTGTCACATAGCATAAAAACCTACAGTATGGAGGGGCTGGAAGAGAATCTTCTGTAGGAGACGTAGGCGCAGCTCTGTATGATGAACCAGGTCCCCACCGCTCCCTGCCCGTTGGTCCTTGATGAAGGACCATGCCAATGAGATATCTAGACAGGCCCAAGTGTTTAGCCAATGAGCTTCCCTTCCTGCAAAAAAAAAAAAAAAAAAATGTATTTAACCTGTTTCACCATAAGTAAGTGGTAGGCATCCCCATCCTCCATGAATAAGACAGTTTGGACAAATAAAGGCCGTCTCCTTCCTCAAGGACCACTTGGTGGCGAGGGCTGGCTTGTCATACAGAGCTGTGCCTAAGTCTCCTGTAGAAGGTTCTCTTCAGCCCCTCCATGTTCCTGACACTCACTCGTAACTAAGCCAGATCCCTCTGGCCCCAGCCCTGGGCTTATCATGGCCTACAGGCTCCCATTCTCAACACCTCAAAGTCCCCAGCAGCAGCTGAGTGCTCAGGAATTTGAGAACCACAACAGTCATCTTAGCCCCCATCCCCCCTGCTGATCTCACCTGGAGAAACAAGGTCTGGGACCCCATGGTCAGCAGTTTGCTGCAGAGTTGTAGACCCTGTGACTTCCTGTTTTTCTAACAGCTCCCAATGTGTGCTCCTGATTCCCTAGAAACTTGCTAACTGTCGAGGAAACAACTTAAATGGAAAAGTCCTATAGCTTGGTTTTCAAATTAATTAATGAATGAATACCACAAAGAAACAGGATAAGAGAAAAGCCAATGGTTGTTACCAGAGTTATGGATGTGAACATTTCATTTGAAAACTTTCTCAAAACTGAATAATGTTTATGAATTAACACCCATTGTAGTAGATCTCTTCTCCCTTTAGCATGTGTTTTATCAAGCATTTTCTGTAAACAGTGCACTGTATTTATGAGCTGGGAATATGGTGGTGAATGAGATGAAATTGTTCTCCTCTTGGGACCTAAGATAGGAAAAGTTTGTCTAGTAGGACGTTCAATGATGATGGAAAAGGTCTGTTTCTGCGCTGTCTGGTGCCGTAGCCAGTTCCCATTGAAGGTTATCAAATACTCCAAGGGTGACCAACACACTTGAGATGGAATTTTACATTTATTTGATTGTAGCTAACTTAAAGCCAAATAGCACATGCGGCTGGTGGCTACTGCATCAGGCAGGTCAGTCCCAGGGTCAAGCATTGGGAGTGCAAGTTTTCCAGAACAATCTTGTTAGAGAAGGGTCCTAGGGTCATGTGATTATTAGACATCATTAACTCGAACATTTTACAGAGCTTTCTCATGAAAACACACGTGTGGCTCAGCCACAAACCCAACTGCAGCAAAGAAGCCTGATTTGATCCAGCCGAGTCTGAAAGCCCTGAGGCCTGTTTACCGCTCTATATTCTCTATTCTCGTCATCCCAAAGGAGAATCACTTGGCACAGCCCTGAAGAGAAAAGGGAGGGGGATGGTGGCAGAGCCACTATGACTCTCCATGTCTTCACTCCCTGCTGTGTATATGTACATACAGTACACACAAACATAGAACTGTGGTAACCCACTCTCCACACAGGCAAGAATGCAGAAACGTCAACGGCTTTGAGTATGATTACATGTACTCGGCTCTGCACACTCTCTCTCTGTGATTACACATACTCGGCCCTGCACACTCTCTGTCTATGATTACATGTACTCGGCCCTGCACACTCTCTCTCTGTGATTAGATGTACTTAGCCCTGCACATTCACTCTCTTACTAGATGTTCTTTGGAATGCATTTCGAATGGTTTGTATCCTCAGCAGGGAGAACCAAATGGAAACTTCAGATACCCCTGAGGTGTGTTCTGGAGATCCAAGGCACCTAGTAGGATGTGGAGAAGTGGTACTCCAACATTCCACTGAAAGGCCGTGAAGTGGGAAAGGTATGGGTTGAGGAACTGTGGGTCCAGCACGAAGCTTGGGTGAGGAGTTACATTACAGTAAGTCCATATTTCTGAGCTCTGGCTTCTTCCACAACCAGATTAAAGAGCCACATCCAACTCAGGCTTGTTCTAGTTTCCTTTCTGTCTCTTTCATAAAACACTTTGACCAACAGCTATTTAGGGGAGCAAATGGTTTACTTTAGCATATAGATCAAAGTCCATCATTGATGAAAGTCTGGGCAGAAAGTTAAAGCAGAAACCATGGAAGAACTGCTACTCGCTGGCTCACTCACAAGCTCATATTTTCTTACACAGTCCAGGATCACCTGCCTAGGGGATGGTGCTGCCCACAGTAGGCAGGGACTCCCACACCAATGAACAATTAAGATAATCCCTAAGGACATACCTACAAACCAACCTAGTCCCTGTTGTTGACTGTTCTCAAGTGACTCTAACCTATGTCAAGTTGACAGTTAAAGCTAACTAGGAAAAAGACAAAGATGAAACAGCCAAGCATGACTCCAAGCCATTCTAATTTTCTCCTTGCTGTTTAAGTAGAGAGGGCCATCTTTCCTAGGGACAACTGAACCAGGCTCTTTGCAGCATCAGCCATGGTCATCCACCTGGAATGGGGTCAATACAGACATTAGTGAAAAAGGTCACAGATGGAGTTTTGACTGTGCATCTGTCCATGGGTAGCAGAAGGAATGGGAATGATGCAGTTCACTTTGATGAAGTTGTATAACACAAGACACAACCTTTGCCAAGACTGGCCTGATGGCTTTTCCAGCCACCTCTCAGCAGGCTCTTGGGTTGTACTCTTATCTCAATGACAGATAAAGACAAACATCTCCATTCCTAGGTGTGGAGTTGTCCTGCTGTAACCACAGCAAAGGACTGCCATTGAGCCACAGGGTGTGTAGCTGCTTCCAGCTCTAGGAAAGGGGTGGCACAGAGGAAATGAGATCAGACGGACTTTGAGGAACAGCACAGAGAATGGTGAAATGGTGGCTTTTCCTGTCCATCTCAGTCACCAGCAACACATACCTAAGCCCAGTCAAGAAGGTTATGTCCTCCAGGAGAGGTTGTGTTGCTCTCCACAGAGGAGGAATGCCGCAGACCCTCTGGGCCCCTGTGCCTGCGTGGAAAAGAGTCTCTAGAGTAGGTGGGCAAAGCTTAGGTGGAGTGACAAACAGACACACACACACACACACACACACACACAAAAAGAGAGGTGTTGGATCTGAATGTAATTTTCTGGTTGAGCCTCAGACTTTTATAATACAGAGTAACAGAATAGGGCACATTGAAGTTTTCCAGGTGCAAGAGGGGTGACTTCAAAAGGAACCAGATAAATGTTTACTCTAGAGATTATCACCCTGTCTAGGATCAGCCTAATGCCAGGCAAGAAATTTACACTTCAGTGTTAATAGCACCAGGGGGTAATTAACTCTTGACAGGCTTCAAGAATAATGTAATGTCACTGACCCCGAAATTCTCTAGGCCTTGTTAATTCTTATCTAGTTTGGAGAATTTCCATTATCAGGATAGTATATCAACTTGCTCTTGCATGGAATGTAGTTTGTAGTAAATATTTCTATCTCAGTGAGACTTTTAGTCTCTTTCTGCTTTAATGGCTGTGATTTATTGTTTTATTGTAGTGCTTAATTAGTTACTGAATAGGTTAAGCTTCTTGCTGCTATCTGGGATCTTGGAACACTGGGAGAGGCTTTAGCTAATTCAGAATACAATCTTAAAAGGCATTTACAATAAGGTAATACTAAATAGAGAGCACGCGGATCCATACACTAGACTAACGCTGGAGTGAAAATTTAATTTTATGGGTTAGGGGAAACGCCAAACCCCAGGAGGGAATTTTCGTGGAACTCTTTTCCTCGTGGGCAGCTTCCAGGCTTTCGCCTGTCAAACTGACCTAACTGGAGAGCTGGCTTTTGTCAGACCCCAGGAGGAGAGCCTCCTTGAAATTCTTTTCCTCGTGAACAGCTTTTGGGCATTTCTGCCTGACAGGCTGACTCCACTGGAGTGCTGTGGCAGAGGAAGCAAGGGGAGAAGCAGAGCTGTTTTCCTCAGGACCCGCTCTCTGTTGGAGGTGGGCAGAGCGATGATCATTTGCTTCCTTCAGCATTACTGAAAACTAACTTGATCCTCTTCAAGGAGCACAAGTTCTTCACCGAGCCCCTGGGATGATTCACCAAGGAACTGTGTTCCTTGGTCAAATCCCTCAGGAGTGCATTAGGATGCAGATTCCAGACGCCTACCCCAGAGCTGCCATATTGGAATTTGGGGTTGGAAGTTTGCCCAGCAATTTCATTTTGAGAAGCAAACATTTTGAATAGGAGAAGCACCCAAAGCATGGTCCTGACAACAAGACCTCCCCCTTCTCATTCTGTGGCAGGAGGGAGGGTCTGGGCTTGAGGGAGGGTGGCAGGCTGATCACGTGCTGGGAAGGACCTACAGTCATGTTTATCTGTCTCAGCGATGCTGTGAGTGAGTGGATGGTCAACTCTAGGTCCTTAGATTCCTCCTTGCCTCCCTGAAGGCACAGAAAGAGCAGGGGATACGTGGATTTCAGAGTCCATGAATCCATGCCCACAGGATACTGGATTCCAGCAGTTTTGCCTTGATGCTTATGTATTTCCTCACTGAAGTGGCTTGATTTCTTATTTATGAGATTTGAAACAGCCGTACATGCACATTTATTTATTTCCACGGTTTATGTACACATGCACATTTTACACTGGCAATAATCTAGATAACAGAACACGTACTGAATGTCTCCTCTGCGAGTCCAAGGTCTTTACTAATGTAAACCCACACACAAGGCAAAGGCCAGGGAATTTTCTTTCTAAAGCTGATATCAGATTTGTGGTTCTTCCCCCCTCCCCCAACCGCTCAGAACTCAAGAGTCATGAAGATCAAGTATCACTGCCTTCCAAAGCCTTCATTTCTTCCCCCTGAAAGGACAGCCTGCTAAGATGCATTTTCTAAATCCCCCTTCGCACCGACAGTGCCCAAGCTGACTAGTGTTCAGCTCACTGCCTCTCATTCCTGATTACTAAAAGGCCTTTGATTCTTTTGGCTTTGCAGAATTGATTTGGCAATAAACCAATCAATTAAGAGCATCCAAACATAGTTTCCTATTTATTTTTAGAGCAAGCACATCTTGGCTGGATACAGCTCCAAACTTTCTCAGCTTCCCACTCCTGGGAAGCCACAGGAAGTGTCGGGGAAGGCTGCTACAGACGTTCACTCTCTTGCATCCCTGAAATGATATGGCTAATGAAGAGCCAGCTGTGTGGACTGTGACCTCGGAAGCACACAGCTATTAATTAGACCAGGGATTTACTGAATGATGTCTGCCGTGTCTGGGGCAGAATCTCAGATAATCAGCCCTTCTGTTTTAACTTAATAATAACTTAGTCATTATTCCATGTGGGGCCAGTGACCCCACTGTTAAGTCAGTAGTGACTCAGAGACGGATGCAGTCTTGTCTCCAGTCACACGGCTGTGTGTGGCCCAGGTTCCATCCTTCTGTGTCCTGGGCCTGCGGCAGCCTACTCCCCAGCAGCTTCCTTCTGACTCTTTTTGATGGCAGGGCTCCTCTTTGGTGTCTTCTCCAGTTCTGGCAAATCCCGCTGGACAGACTCAGCCAACTGGCGTCTTAAGGAACATGCACAGGGGGAAGCATGGAGCTTCTCTGAGTTTGGGATCCGGCCAATGGAGAGTTTCACTTTCTAAGACAAACCGCAGGAAATAATTAAATGACCGAAGAGTATCGTCAGACTCCCCAACTCTCAACCAGCCATCAACCATACCCCTCGTGTCTCTCTCTTACCCTCTTGGCTCTCTTGACTCTCTCTTGCCTCTTTCCCCCTTGTACCCCCTCTCTCCACATTCCTGTACCTCCTCTCTCCATGTGGCCATGCCCAGCCTCTATGTTAGGCTTCTACTCTCTCCTTCTCTCTGCCTTACTCTGCCTCTGCTACCCTCTTAACTCCCCTTCCCATGCCCTAAATACTCTATTCTATACTATACCTGTGTGTGTCTTCCCCTTAGGGGGAAGGGATGCCTTGGCATGGGCCCACTGAGGCACCCCCTTCCCCCACACCCCACCAGAGCATATTCTTATAGTTCTTTCTCTTTTGATGATCACAACCCCTTGCGTCTGTTCTTGAAGGAAACCCTACGATGCGCTGCAATGAGCCAAGGGCAGCCGCAGATGATCTGTGTATTCAAGTGGAACTTGGACTTTCATTTTCTGACATCTGCTGGCCTAAGCCTCTAGGCAGGCTCTAAAAAGTGATGACGGCCCACTGTGCTGGCTAGTATCATGTTAGCTTGACACAAGGCAGAGTTATTTGGGAAGTCAGAACCTCAACTAGAAAATGTCCCCTCTAGATCGGCTGGAGGATACGTTGGTTGTACATTTTTTTTTTTTTTATTGATAACTGACATGAATGAGCCCAGCTCACTGTGAATAGTGCCATCCCAGGGTGAATGGTCCTGGTACCATAGGAAAGCAGAACAGGTTAACTAAGAGCAGCTTTGCAAACATCACTTCCTCCATGGCCTCCTAGTCACTCCCTGCCCTAACTTCCTTTGGTGATGGGCGATGGTGTGGAAGTATAAGAGACATTAGACCTTAGTTCCCCAAGTTGTTTTCTTATAGGAATAGAAGTCTAAGATAGCCACAGCTGCTCCAAAAAAAAAAAAAATCCTCAAAGGGCCCCTGCAACCCTGTCCATCCAAAGGAGACCGCCATATGGGAGAGAGCCAGGCAAAAGCAGAAGGAAGAACACACACCATCTCCTCTGCCTCTACAATGTTGTCATGCTTTCTTCTTGCTGTCTCCAGCCCATCCCTATGCCTGCCTTCCATCTCTCTTCACTGTGGCCCAACAGATGTGGCTGGCTCAGGCATGTCAGCCACAGGAGATGCCTGCCGTTGCTTCCACGGGTCCCTTCCAACATTTTTTTTTTCTTTTCCCAAGAACCACATGTTCGAATTTTAAAAGAATCTACTTTCACATAAACAAAGAAATCCAGGAGTAGGGGAGAGAGCTGAATTTTCTGATCCTCTAGAACAGTGGCTCTTGGGCTTCCGTGTGCTGTGACCCTTTAATACAGTTCCTCGTGATGTCGTGACCCAGCCATAAAATTACTTTCATTGCAACTTCATAACTGTAATTTTGCCACTGTTCTGAATCATACTGTAAACATCTGATATTCAAGATATCTGACACATGACTCCTGTGAGAATGTCGCTTGCCTTCCACCCCCCAAAGGGGTTGTGGCACTTAGGCTGAGAACCGCTGCTCTAGATAATCATGTTGGTGGGTATCCATAGTGGTCAGTCCTATGTAGGAGTTGTTCTCAGGTAGAGCGAGGAAGACAGAAATAGCCCAGGAGAGGAGTCTAGACTGGCAGTTATGATGTAGCCACACCCAGGCAGAGGGTTAGATGTGAGTCTAGTCAAAACCCCTCTTCTTGATTGCTGAGCACATGTCTGAATCTTTGGGTCAGAGTAATGTTCAGTAACTTCTGGAAGGTGCACGTGTTTTGTTTTTTTAACCATTTGACTACAGTATGGACTATTGGCAGATGCCATAAATTATAAGTGACTGGACTATTAGACTAAGACCCTCAAGCCCAGCTCTTCTCTGCATCAGGGATTGAAATCTCTAGCCAAATACAATGTCTTCTGAGAAAGCCTCCTGTCCTCCTTCTGAAGACCAGCCTGCTCTTCTGTCTGTTCTTCTCTCGTGTCCCAAGCACACGCTGTGCCCTAAGAAGTTCCTACTGTTCTTGTTTTAAATCCACTGATCTATGAGCTGGGGCCATTTTAGTCGCCTTATAACAAACAGCAGCCAGGATAGCATAGTCAGATGTTCAGCAGAACATGAGGAGATGAACGAACGAACGAATGAATGAATGAATGAATGAATCCTGGCCCTGCCAGTAACTAGGTGTGTGTCTACTTTAGTCACATGCCTGATTGGTACTAGCCTTTTACATAATAGCCATAATAACTGTTTCCATCCAACTGGCAGGCTTACAGAGTGATGAAAAAAGAGACAAGACATGTCCTTAATATGCATTATATGTAACCGAGATCATAGAGCCTGGAGAGGGGTCTCTAGTGTTGTAGTTTGTAGAAATATCAAGTCAAGGCTCTGTGCTTTCAAAGAACATTGACAGGGTAGTCCCATATTTGGATGCTTTATAAAAGATAAATGTGAATGTCCCTCATTGAAGCCCAGCAGGTGGAACTCTTCTTCTCCTTTCCTTCAGACACATCCCAGAGATCCAAGGAATGAAGTTTGGAAACTGTAGGAATGGATGGATGAATGAATGAATGAATGAATGTGGATGGATGGATGGATGAATGAATGAATGAATGAATGAATGAATGAATGAAGAGTTCTCGCTCTGCTCCTCACTTTAGAGAGATGCTAAACGCAGAGAAGATGGTGACTGTCCAAAGGTCTCTGGGCTAGAAATCAAAGTGGGTTAAGAAGGGATGAACACCACGGAAACTGACAGATACCGAGCGTTGAGCCATGTATTATGTTGAATTTTAGTGATAACTCCGCGCAGAAGGCACAGCAATGTCAGATTTTACATGAGAAAACCGACACTCAGAAAGGTGAGCCTCAGTAGGTCTGAGACTCCACCTGAGACCCTGATCTTGTCCCTCCTGTCACCGACTTGGTCTGACCTGGGCTGAACCATAGGACTCACCTCCTTTTGGATACATCGGGTAAGAAATAAGGACACCTCCTCCAGGCTTTGGGGTTTCAGGTCATTCACGGCCAAGATATGATCTCCGTGGTAGAATAAACATCCTAGTCGGGGAGGGCCTTCCCAGCGAGCCACACTGCAGGGGATACAGGATCCAATAGGGACATAAGACAGAGCTCATTGGCAGAGCGGGAATGCGCATGCTCGCTCTGCGCTCACTCGGAGCTGAGTCCCCTGAGTCTGCCCACTTGGTTGGCATCTCCGTTGTCTATTTGGACTGACTTCTTTCCTTCCCCACTTCGCACTCTCTCTCAAGCCCTACTCCAAGCAAAGCACCCATGAATGCCCTGCCAAGCCCAGTCCCTTGTTTTGTTTGTAGTTAATCTCTCCTGTCCCAGGACTTATAATTATGCACAGTGGGAACACTTTAATTGTAGTTTTGAGTAAGGCGTACATTTTCTACTTACTTACTCATGTGACTATCCTTTTTGCCTGGCTTTGTGGCCCTGGGAATACAGATCTACCCTTTTTTTGCTTCCTTAGTTGGTGTTTAAAAATTTTTAAAGCCGGGCATAGTGGCGCATGCCTTTAATCCCAGCACTCGGGAGGCAGAGGCAGGCGGATTTCTGAGTTCGAGGCCAGCCTGGTCTACAAAGTGAGTTCCAGGACAGCCAGGGCTATACAGAGAAACCCTGTCTCGAAAAAACAAAAACAAAAACAACAAAAAAAAAAATTTTAACTCCACAGTTCCAAGGAAAACAGGATACTCTATAAATGTGTGACAGAAACGGGCACACAGCGCCGGCACAACGACTTTCTAATGAGTAAGCAGCGAACGGACAAATCTGGGAGTTTGGCCATAGACAAGCTCATAGGCTAAGTAGCTATTTACAAGTCTTAGAATGCAAAACTTTGGAAAAATGGAAAGTTATGACATTGTGGCATATTCCTTATATTAAAGAATTATCATGTAAAAATCCAATCTTCCAGGGCTGGAGTCATGGTTCCGTGGTGAAGAGCATTGGCTGCTCTTTCAGAGGACCAGGGTTCAATTCCCAGCACCCACATGGCAGCTCACAACTGTCTGCAACTGCAGTTCCAGAGGGTCCATGGCAACAGGCATACATGTGGTACATGTATCTGTGCATGCAGGCAAAATACCCATACACATAAAACAAAATAAATAATATTTTTGATCCTCCACTAAAATGAATTTAACAGGCTTATTTATTTGGGGATGCGAGGGAAGAGTCTTACTATGTAGCTAAGGCTGGACTTGAACCTACTATGAAGCTATGTGTCACTATGCCCAGTCACAGTCTATGAGGATATGGAATCAGAAATATAGCAATTATGCTTTAAAAATGTCTGCCACACTGACTTTGCATTAGAGTTTTGGAGCAGAGGTCTTCACTAGGGTATGGGACTTGTAGACGCTCCTGCACATCTTTTTCTTTTAGATCCTATCAACGTTGCTCTCTTTTCATTGGTTAAATATTCATTCTGCCATGCCTGGGAATGGCACCCTTGACATCCACTCTCCTTTGAAGACTCAGAAACATCCTGATTGATGGTCTTTTTGGTCCTCGTAAATGTACCCCTGCAAAAGTTGACCTCACATAAAGCAGTCTGCTTTTGCCTCCAGGTCCTCTCTGTGATCACACTGTAGTCTCTGTCCAACATCATTTTTTTGTCAAATGTGGTATTTTGGAATAAAGATCTCCTCCACCCTTGACTCCTGATCATTTCCTGTCATCCACAGCTCCTGGTCTCCTCCACCCTTGACTCACGCTCATTTCCTGTCATTCACAGCTCCCACCTACCAGATCTGTCCTGCTGCTTCTACCAGAGCTAGGTAGTCGATGGCATCCCGAGGAGAGAGGAACACGTTCAGAGTCTCCACTTGGCTCTCATCGGGGATGTTGCTGAGACAGAAAACATTTGTATAAGTCACATCAAACAGCCAACTGTCCTTGGCTGTGAACTATCCTTTCAGAGTACACATTTGGCCTTCTGCTTCTGAGATGACATTTTCTAGCTAAACCTTATCCAGAACACATGAAGAAAGAAATGTGAGTTTAAGGCACTGAAAGGCATTCATTATATCCTTCCCTGCCCAATGTGGGAGGACAGACAATGAGGAAGGAGGCAAAACTGGACGAAGTGGGTTTATTATCATGTCCCTCAGTTCTATTTGCATATTTGTCTTCCAGAAATTATTCCATACAAAAGGACATGTAAAGTAGCTAAGATTGCAATTAACTGGACCACCCAGAGCTCCCAGGGACTAAACCACCAACCAAAGAGTAAACATGGAGGGAGCCAGGACTCCAGGTACATATGTAGCCTTATCTGATATCAATGAGAGGGAAGGGAGACTTGATGCCCTGGAATAGAGGGGATGCTAGAGCGGTGAGGTGGGAGTGGGGGAGTGGGTGAAGGAGCACCCTCAAAAAGGCAAAGGGGAGGGGGGCATGGGATGGAGGGGGTTGTGGAGGTGTAACCAGGAAGGAGAATATCATTTGAAATGTAAACAAATAAGATGATTAATAAAAAAAAATACAATTATTGAGTGCCCTGGGCATCACCTGGGATCTACACAGAACCTCAGGAGACTTGCCTCACACGGGATGTTAAGGGGAGAGGCTGGAGATATACTAGACAGGTCAGCTAGCGCTCAAAGACTGGCGGCGGGGGTGGGGGGGATGCCACCATAGTTGGAGATGCCACCCCCACCCCAGGGACCACTCCTCTTCCCTCTCTCAGCCACTGCCCATGCTCACAACATCAGTGACACTGAAGCCTATCAGGTTCTTGGCTGACTTGGAAACTTTGAGGAACTATCTTAAAATTAGAATATAAAGTGTGTTTAATGTGTCTGCCTCACTCTTAGGGCCCACAAAGTTTTAGAAATCCGAGCTTTACTTGAGTAATATAGACAATTTCACAACAGTTAGTGAGGCGGACCCCTTTTGGTCATCTGTGGTCTGGGCTTCAGCATCGGCAAGTGAAAGACATGGATCGCTTCCTGTGCCGCTGTCCTGGTGGGGAGGCCCCAGCTCTGACTCTGTCTCGGGGGAGGTCTGGAACTCCGCTTGGCTGTCGTCGTCGGCTGATGCAGAGGTTGATTCTTTAAGGAGACTGGAGCATAAGAAGTTAAATAAGGCCCCCTGTTTAAACATGCATGGACAGCTTTCCTTTGTATCCATGAAATATAAGCAACTAACAGCCATTAACAGCCGTATGAGGGACTAACAAAGTCCTGAAGTCTGTGCAAACATCAGAGCCCCACCTTGGGCAGAGCCAAACATGCTTTCTTTCTAAATGTGGGACTTGGAATCCAAATAACCATTTACAGGATCAGGAAGGACAGAGTGAGAGACATAAAATCCAGAAGACTTCTGCAGACAGAGATGTCCTGAGGATGTCCCAAGTGGCTTTATGCGGGCGAAGCAAGCACATTTTCCTTCTCCTAAGTCCGCAGGGGGAACACCCTTCACCTGAGCATCTGAGTTCTAGAATGTTCAGTGACAGAATGATGCTACAAATGGAGAACTCCAAACCATCAGACTCTCCTTCACAGACAGAGCAATCTCAAAACATTTTTACATAAGATTATAGTCATGTATATGTATATCTATATCTCTGTGTGTATGTATGTACAAAAATATGAAGCATGCATGTATTTCATGTTTACATGAGTTATATTCCCCAAGCGATAACATTATGGATATGCAGAGATTCCAAAAACTAGAAAAAAAATCTGAATCCCAAAACATGTATGATCCTACGCATCTCAAATAAAGGATATCCAACGTGTATCAATCAATTAATAGTATGTGATGATATAGTCTTGTGTGATGCCTTGTAGCAATTCGTCAACAGCTAAACAAATGAATTGGGAGCTAGAGAGACAGCTCAGTGGGTAAAGGGTTTGCCATGTAAGCAGTTGGACCTCTGTTTGGATCTCCAGAGCCTACGTAAGGCCAGGCACGGTAGCAGGCCTCTGAAATCCCAGTGCTTCTGTGACAAGATGGGAGGCAGAGAATCCTGGGAAGCTCGTGGGCCAGCGCACATGGTATGTACAGTGGAAACAAGAAGAGACCCTGACTCAAACAAAGCAGAAGGTGAGGACCAACACCCAAGGTGTCCTCTGACCTCTGACCTCCACATGTGCTTTAAGGCATATGTATCTCTCTCTCTCTCTCTCTCTCTCTCTCTCTCACACACATACACACACACACACACACACATACACACACACCATTCACATATATAAATACACATGCACCCTCATACAAAAGCTAACACAGTGAACTGGTGGTAATTGTTCCACTAAAAGCAGGTTAGCTAGAAGCAGTATTTAAGAGGCCACTCCGCTCACCAGGCTCTCAATGATCTCATTGACACGTAATTGCTCTCCGCTCTCTTGAAACCTTGGTCCGGACTATTGGATTCAATGGAGTCACCAGAATCATTGGATCCAGCAATAGTCTCTAACTAAAGACAAGGGGAACAGATGTAAGGATACAGGTCTGCCGCTGACCAGGCACCTCCTGACCTTGCCTCACACCTCTCTGCATCTGGAATAACGCATTTTTCCCTTGCAGGGAAAGTGCTTCCTCAGAGAATATTAACCGTAACCACAGGAGACTGAAGCAACAGGGTTTCATGGAAGCTGACTGGGCCAAAGGATAGACACAATGGTTGCTCACAAACACTGACACCTTCTCACTGGAGTCAAGGCAGTCTTCTGCACAGTGGCCTCCTCACCAAAGGCTCTTCCAGACCTCATGTTCACACAGTCTTCCCCACCTCGAATGCTCTCCTCTCCTCTCCTCTCCTCTCCTCTCCTCTCCTCTCCTCTCCTCTCCTCTCCTCTCCTCTCCTCTCCTCTCCTCTCCTCTCCTCTCCTCTCCTCTTCTCTTCTCTTGCCCAGTGAAGTCCTGTTCAGTCATCCCAGGTCTTGAATCACCTCAGCCCTCCTGACCACTTTTATACAGTTTCTTCTACTTCCCCAGATGCCATGTTCCACAGTGGCCCTGCAGCTCGCCCTACTACACTCCTGATGGCTTGGTTGTCCCAGAGAAGTATTTTTGGGGAAAGAAGTGCTCTATGCTTAAGAAACATTGGGCAACATCTCTGTGACCCACTTGGCTGCTTTAATCTCTGTCCTCCTGCCCTACCTTCCTCCCACATCCTCTATTTGTGTGTACTACAGATCACTGCTTCGTGGCCAATGTGTCTAAAAGTCAACTCATGGTTCACCACTTCCCTGCTTAGAAGACCTTTGCTCCATGCTGCCCTCAGCATAGAGTCAATTTAGAATTCACTGCCTGTCACAGAATGGCTCTTTTGTTCTGTTAATTGTCTACTCTGCCATTCACACACTCTGAACTGTAGCCTACCTAAGCAATTGACCAGACAAGGATGTCTGTGGTCTTTGAAGCCTGCATTGAGTCAAAAGGAAAGAACAATCTCCCCTGTGTCCCAATGCCTACCCTCTTTGGTAACTGAGGCTGTGGGCTCTGAAAGCAAGAGGGCAATGAGGCTCATCATTGTCGCCACCAAGCTGAGCATTGTGTGGGGGTCCAGCACTCAGAAGGACGTCTAGCTATCAACAGGCTGTCTCATATACACCCACGGCTGATTACCCAAGAACTTTCATTCTTTTCCTTTCAGTCCAGAAAAATAGAAAGATTACTAAGTCCCAGATTTAATCCGCCAAGTAGTTAAACGTTATCTCTTTTATAGAACCTTCTCTGATCTTCTGCCTGGAAACCAGTTCCCTCTTCCCACTGCTGCCACAACCCAAACATCATATAAGCATATGTCTTGTGCTATGGTTGGCTCCTACTCCTGTGCCAGCATGGTGAGCCAGCCATCCGCCTCTGCCAACTTTACCTTTGTGCCTCCTAATCTCAGCCTCTTGGCTTTGGCAGCAGTGTGTGGCAGAGGCTGGGCACATATGCTGAAGGAATGAAAGCTTAGTGGGGCAGAGTGGAGCAGGGCGGGGTGGGCAGGGCAGGGCAGGGCAGGGCAGGGAGTGGGGACTTACTTCTAAACAGGCTTCTACACTTCGAGGAGTGAGATAATACTCTTCTTCTGTATCTTGGGTGGGCTCTGAGTGGAACTCGTGATCCTGATGAAGATGAGCTTGCCTGAATCTTTGGAGGCTTTTTTGTATTAAATGCTGAATAAGGAAGATACAGAAGAAACGAATGAGTTCCTCCCTCCCTCCTCCCCTTCTTTTCAATAGAATTGAACCAATACTTTCTAGAAAAAAAAAGTATAATAGATCAACTGGGTTGACAGGATCAGAGGCTGTTTGAGTGTGACAGACAGAAACCCACATGACTTGAACTTGCTCTTCAGTTTGGGTCCCTCTACTGTGGGAACACATATGCCTAGCTAATATTTGGAATTTTTTTTCTCTACTGTGAAGAATTACAACTCTGAACAAGAAGTTTTCTACTGTGGGTGGAGTGTAAGTCACAGAGCTTTGTCATGGTGTCCCTACCCCCATCTCTTCCCAGTCCTCTCTCAGCAGCCTCTGAGGAAGTAATTAGCCCGGAGTCACTGAACCTCCTTCTGGCTCAGGATCCCTCTTTTGTGTTTTGTTCACAGCTTGTCTGTTTCTACAGCAGCGTAATTAGGTAGTGTTGGCTACGTGACAGTCGGAATTATATGCTTCCAGGTGATGTAGATGCAAGCAATTAATTATTGCCTTCCCTCCCCTAACAGACACCAGATTGTCTACTGATGGAGCTGCTCTGCATGGCATAGGGATTGTTATGAGTGTGACTTAATTTCCCAGGAACAATGCCTGATGGCTGGGGACTTTCATAAGACCTCCCAAATGTTTGCTGGGAATTTTATGGAACTTAGCATTCTGTGTGTGTGTGTGTGTGTGCGTGTGTGTGTGTGTGTGTGTGTGTGTGTGTGTGTGAGAGAGAGAGAGAGAGAGAGAGAGACGGAGATGGAGACAGAGACAGAGAGAATCCTGAGTTGTGATGGTTCAACTTTCAGGTTTTTATGGTCTTTTTGTTTGTTTCTCTCATAAGGGAGTGCAAAAGCAAGATGCATTCACTAGAAACTGTATTTCAGATTTTGAATGTTAGCCTTTGTGTGGGCTACCAATAGGGTATCACAACTTTCTTGTAAACCTGGTGGCAGCAGTGAGCCTCAGCTCCTTGATAGCCCTGCAATCATGGGGGAAACTGGAGACTCTGCAGTGTGCTGTGTTGCTAGGCTGTGGTGTTCCATAAGGCAGGTGTGTTAAATGCACTTTCAGCTTCTGGTGGTTTGAATATGCTTGGCCCATGGGAAGTGCCACTATTAGGAGGTGTCTCCTTATTGAAGGAGAGGTAGCTGTGGAGTGAGGTTTTATATATATATATATATATATATATATATATATACACACACATATATATACACATATATATACACATATATATACATATACATATGCATATATATACATATGCATATATATATATATATATATATATATATGCTCAAGTCTGGGCAGTGTGATCCCCTCCTGGCTGCCCATAGAAGCCAGTCCCCTTCTGCTGCCTGGATCAAGATGTAGAACTGTCTTGGATCCTCCAGCACCATGTCTGCCTGCATGTCATATCTGAGAGGAAAGCTGAGTTCATTCTGGTTGCCCTATGCCTCGCTTGCTTGCCTGTCTGTGACTTGATGAGCCAGCAAGAAGCCCTTTGCCAGCCGAGTCTCCTTGGTCTTGAACCTTACAGCCTTCAGAGCTGTGGGAACTGACGTTACTGTTGTTAGGACCACACCCCTTCATGTACAATATTCTATTGCAGTTGCTGAAGACGGCCTATGGAAGCAGATTACGCTGAGGTACCAACATCAATAACAAAACCCAGCAAGACAACCGGTGACTTTAACTTGAGATGGTTGAAAAAACTATTACTTGATCTCAATAAATAAGGGAAAACCGAAAAGCCACCCATAAGGCTTCCGTGGGGGAAAAAGGGGTCTGTCATGAACTGGAGCGAGAGGCACTTGCTCAAGGTCAATCTGTCTGTCTGCCCTGGTCCCTACCACTGCTTTTGCTCACTGAATAACAGAGATGAAGTGTCAGGCCTGAGGGTGTTGATAAGCTAAAAAAAAAAAAAAAAAAAAAAAAGGCATTTGAAATGTTGTAGAGCTTGATAAAATGGGAGGCCTTGCTTCATTGCATATGCTCGGTAGCCACAGAGGGAAGGATGCCAGTAGTGGTGTCTCTAAGGGATGACATGATAGATGTGCAGGGGGGGGATGTACCACCGAGCCTATTTAGTGATCATTCCCAAAGCTAGAAAGATGGCGAATCCCTAGAGGCGAGCGCACAGCCCTGTGGCTTTGCAGAAGCAGACACGCCCCAAGAGCGGACACGCCCCTTCCGGCTGCAGGCAGGCCATTCTGCTTCCTCAGACAGATTGTTCCAGGATGAAAGGGACGCTATACAGAGAGCGGGAAGCCAGACTAACTGGATGAGTGAGGGGAAGCAGGAGGAAGCCCCTCAGTGCCTGAGGGTGTGGACAGGGCGGCAGGAGATCAGGGGGCACGAGGGACCTTTGAGCCCTGCGTGTGGAAGGAGGGGAAGGGCTGCTGGCTAAGCTAAGTGAAGGAACCCCAGTCTAGAGCATCCAAACTGGGTGAGATCTAGAGTCAGCTAGGTGAGTGCTAAAGCCTACCTGAAGAATAGGAAATGGGCAAATATGCGTAATTTATTAAGGAATCATTCTGTGCGTGTGTGCATGTGTGTGCGCGCGCGTGCATGAGGTTGGACAACACCCTCAGTTGTTGTTCCCCAGAAGTACCTGCCATTGGCTCCTCTGCCCCACTGGCCTGGAACTCCCCAAGTAGGTTAGGCTAACTGACAGGTGAATTCAAGGATACACCTGTCTCTGCTTCCTCAGCACTAAAGTTAGTGAGTGGCGCCACATGAGTCCCTGGAGAACTAGAGTCAGGTCTTTGTGCTTACAATGCTGTTCTGGAGCTATCGCCTCAGCCCGGGAATGATTCTTTCAATCAGTGCATTTGACTCTGCTGGGCAAGGTCAATGTGAGCTGCTAGTCAGTGGGGACATTCAACAGTGACTGACTCCCTGAGGCAGTGGGGAACCATTCATTCAGCAATGGCTGAATCCTGAGACAGAAGGAAGAGAATTCGATTACCACCTCTGGAAGACTGGCCCTCGGTGATGCAAGTCTGATACTCTCGGGTATGCTGCAGAGGCCCAAGAAAGGACTGGGGTCGGAAACTGGCCTTCTGTCACCCAGGGAAGGCTTCTCCTGCTTAGAAAAAAAAAAGTTTTATAATTAGAGCACAATTGCTCCCCTATTGCTGTCAGTATGCCCCCACCCCCATGTCACTACCTTGACCTGGACTCTTTCTCTAGGGTATCCCCAAGTTCTTGATATCTGGGCTGTCAATCAGCCATGACCAATCTTGTCAGTGCGACTTTCTCCCACTTCCAAGTTTCCGAAGATGCTCAGCTAGGCCCTGATGGGCACCCTGAGTACCCCCCCAGCATGTCTTCTCTGTGGTACCCCCCTTCACCCTGTCCTGTCTGCTTTCAGTACTGAATCTGCCTTGCTTTCTCTCCTCTTTGGCATTTGCTACAAGAATGGAACAACCTGGAAAAATACACCCTTAACTGTGCCTACAGCCAAGCTCCCTCTGTGGCAGCCTCTCCAGGAAAGGACTGGGGGGGGGGGGAGAATTCACAAAGCCGCTTGGGGAGTCAATTAAAACCCTTCAGCTGCTTACCTGACACAGGAGACATTACATTAAAATGCAAGGCAGATGAAAACAATGTTTGACAGACGCCTCCCCAGGTTTAGTCATTCAAAGAGAAGCTGGTTATGTACGGAGAGCCACAGTGGTGGAAAATAGTATACTTGGAGCTACTCTGAAAAATTGCCACCATTAAGTTCACTCCCCCTACCACAAACAATGACGGTCTAATTTAGCTCTCATACAAAACACAAAACGTATGTTCTCCTTTTGTTGGTCGTAAAAATAACAGGGGCATGTTTCTTTGCTTATTTATTCCTTGTATTAGCGCCAGTTGCTAAGGAGAAAGAAAGGACCACTATTGTTTCTGAGGAAAGAGGGCTGTGTGCAGGTGCCCTGGGACGGACGGCATTAGCCCTATAGAGTCACCTCTGCTCTCTGATGGTTTGCTTTTACACCCTGGCAGTATGGTGTCATGAAGGAGACCCAGTCTTTAATCTTCTCCCTGTGGATAGGAAGAGCGTTTCAGTTGGCACCGGCAGCAATAGCTCCCACACTCCCTCTGAATCTAGAATGTTCTTTGATTGCATTCAGAACAGGCTTTGGGATCAGCTGCCAACAAAATAAAACTCTGTTCCCCAAGGAGTTGAAATGGTCCATGCTACCTCGAAATCTGTACCCCCTGTCTTCTTTTCCGCGTGACAATTTAAGAGAAAACCTGGCAGCTCTGGGTCAAGCTGGAACCCATTAAGGCTTCAGCATTTGTGGCTGCTTTGGCACAGCCTCCTCCTATGCCATAATCTCCCCCTGCAGCAGACAAGTGGATGCGAGAGTCCACTTGGGCACTTCTGTTAGCACCAGGAACCCCCTCTTAAAAACTGCAGATGCCTTCAAGGTGAGCACAGTCTCTCCCTGTACCGTGTGCCTCCTACAGATATTTTTGGCTGAGTTGTTTTTTTCACAGAAGGCTTTGATGACTGCCGTTGAGGATTGCTTTGTGACCCTCTCCTCGTCTACTTTATGTCCGTCCCAGTTCCAGCTCCTAGTCCTCAGATGTCACCTTACGTGGAAAGGGACTCATTGCAGAAATAATTGGTTGAGATCATAATGGAATAGAGGTGCCTCCTAAACTAGTGAGACTGGTGTCTGTGGAAAAAAGGGGAAATTGGACCCAGAGACACGTGTGTGTAGGGGGGGGGGGATGCCACGTGACAGCTAGGGTTTGGTGCCACAGCCATCAGGAGTTCCCGGAGACGCTTGAATGGCTGCTTTCCTTCTGAGGGGCTTCACGGGAGTGTGGTCCTGCCCGCACTGAATTCCTGATTCTCAGCCTTCAAAACAGTGAGGTTACAACCTCTGTTGTTTTAAGCACTGTTATAACACTCTTAGGCAGCTGGTATAATTATTCTTAAAACTATTTTTAAAAGCTTGGGAAATCGCTTAGTTGGTGTGTGCCATGCAAAGCCTGAGGATCTAAATCTCATCCCTGGCACCCACGGAAATGCCAGGCATGGTGGAGTGTGTCTGCAGTGCCAGCAGAGGAGGCAGAGACAGGTAGATCCTTGCTGCTTTCTGGTGAGCCAGCTCAGCCTAATCCAAGTCCCAGCGAGGGACCCTGTATCGAAAAACACGGCAGATGGCTCCTGAGGAACAACAGCTAAGGTAGTCCTCTGTGCACAAGTGCACATGTGCACGCGTACAACCACACACACAACTATTTTAGCACACAATGAAGACTGCTGTGTTGGCAGCCTGGTTTCTGTTTACAGTCTGTTTATGGTATAATGCTTTTGTTAAACACACAGCAGACTGGCTTTTGTCTTCCTGCTTACCTGTCATGGCCAATAAGGAAGTAATCTCTGTTTGCAGTTCTGATGGACATCACCTCATCCGGGTGGCACTTGAACATCTTCTGCACAGATTGCATCTTTTCCTGGCAGTTTATACCAACTTCTACAGTGGAGCTGCTGAGACGGACACAAAGTAACGAAACGGGTACACATAGCAACCTAAGATGAAAACAGACTCCTACTTTAAATTAGGAACGAAGCTACAGATTTCATTGACCCACATTTTAAAGGCTGTCTAATGCACATCATGACTCTCATTTGAATTCTTTCTATTTTAAAAAATAACTTATGACTCTGGATCTGGTTCATCGGTAATTAAAAATACTCCGTTCAGCTTGAAATTCAATTCAGAGGTTCCGATTTGGGTTGGGTTCCTGAGTCCACAAATCACTATATTTTCCAATATTTCTAGTCCATGATTTCTGAAGAAAAGACAGAAAAAAATAGTTCATCTAAATATTTCTTAAACTCCACTTTAGCTCTATGAAGTGGATTTCGGGAAGTTAAGTGAGACAAAGCCCTCAACTGAATTCTCAGGAATTAGAGATCTACCGCCTACAATGTACAGTGTGAAGTACGCATTCCACTGCCTTCGCCCACTCTGTTCATTACTTAAGTTCTTTTAGAGCCACACACACTACCGCAGGTCCAAAGCCCTTGTCAGAGGCTCAGGTTTAAGTTTCTGTGTATCTTATCCTTTGGCTCATTAGTTGATACACATGTTTCCTGGTCTGAATACACACCCATCAATTTCGATGGAGCCTCTGTGTTGATGGTCTTTGTAATAGGAAAGAGTGAGTCCCCTTCCCCGTCTCTGGGACAGAATAAAAAGACGCTTTTTCCAGGAGGTCTGAAAAATGAAAAGGTTTTGCAATTCAGTTAAAGCTCAGAAGAGCAAGGACTCTTCTAATGCCCAGGAGGCTGGTGGGAGGCATGTAAAGCCACTGCGATTACTTACCCCAGAGAAGAAGAGCTGAGGGGGCGGCGACTTAATGAAGTAATCTCGTTTATGGACTTCATTTTCATAATCAAATGTAAATTGTTTGCCTAATAAAAGAAAGTGAAGAGGATTCAGTTTGTTCTCTCATAAATTTCAGGAAAGAACGACTTGGTTTGGAAAACATAGTTTCTCTTCAAATTATTCAGTTATTCAAAAGAACACGCACAATAGCTGCTCCGGCTCCCACCCCCACCACAAGGACCAAATGATGAACAGCAGCTGCAGCCACCATTTTGCTTTTAGAGGCAGCTACATTCAGCCCACACCTGCCTGGCTCTGTTGCCCTGGGTCCCTAGGGAGAGCAAAGGTTTGTTTCCATTTCCATTGCCAGAGTAAGATAGTAGCTATATCACCCTTGGCATTGTACATCTCGAAGAACCACCTGTGAGTAAAAATGAAGCAGGAGGGGTATTTTATCTCTGCTGGGGGAACAGGTAGGGTGGCCACAGAGGACGGGGAGTGCAGTCTCATGGGTGTGATGGGATACAAGGGTCTCAACCGCTGTATTACACAACTCTGATTCCACTCACCGGGCTAGAGCCTTCGGGTATGGCCGGCCTTTCCTGAACCAAAGGGAAGCAGCTGTGATGTAAGAATAAAACTAAGCCCTTCAATACCGTTTTAACAGCACCGGTTTCCTAAATGAAAGGTGTCTGCATTTGGAACCCACAAAATAATAATTAGTAATACTACTACTACTAATAATAACTGTCTTTAATACCAGTAATTACAATGAAACAGTTTAATATTTAAGAGCTTCTGCATTTCCACAGCAGGTATTGCTGCTTTTATTTGTTACACCATGTATATGTGTTTATTGTATTCACAGTGCGCACGCACGCGCGCGCGCGCACACACACACACAGAGACTCCTCTTATATACCAGCATACTGGGACTACTGATCTATGCATGTGTATGCCACAGATTTAAAAAGATTAGGATGCCCACACAGGGTCAGGAAAAGTGCTTGTTCCCTCCAGCTGTGCTGGAAAAGTTTGTAATTCATGGGGCATTAGCTGCAGCAGGATTCCTCACACCAGGTAGCCCTAGATTCCAGGACTGTGCCAGACCCACCTAACAAATCTTACACAAGCAGCTTTTCGGAGACTGAGTTGTTCCCAAGAAACTGAAGATTTATAAGAATAAAAAACATTCAGTACCCAATAAGGTAAAATGTGTAATGTCTGGCTACCAGTCAAAGGTGACCAGGCATGGAGAAGAGGCAGACAAATGGGTCATGTAATGAAGGGAGTAACTAATTAATCAAGACAGAACTGGTGCAGATGTTAGACGTTGGTTGGACCAGAGATTTACTGTTACTGTCAAAATCTTGGGAGATATATGAGCTAGAAAAGACTCAAAGTGAACTCTTAGAGATGGAAACCACGACATTTGGGGGCAGGGAGGTTTACACCCACAGACTGTTAGAAAAGACTGGTTACTGGAGAAGAAAATTACAGAGTACTGGAAGGGGTATCAGTAAGGACTATTAACATAAAGTAAAAAACAAACAAACAAAAGACTCCAAAATGCGAAAGAGCATCTGCGCTGGGGCAGCCTCAACCGGTCCAATACGCAAGCAGCTGCGATCCCTTAAAGGAGGGGAGGAGGCAGAAAAAAATATTTGAACAAATACTTCTAAAAATTTTACAAATTTAAAACTATAAAGCAAGACCCAAGCAATTCAAAGGACCCCATGAAACACAAGACACAGGGAAAGAAACACACTCACTCCAAAGTTCCTCAAAATTGAGATGCTCAAAGCCATGCTAAAAGAAAAACATCTCAAAATCAGAGAGTGGAGAAAAGACAGTCCCGACATAACAAAGACAAGCAACAACGGCGTTTGCTTCTTTTTAAAATGAGATGTATGTGTACAGATGGTCTGCCTGCATACATATCTGAGCACCACATGCATGCCTGGAACCAGAGAGCGCCAGAAGAGGGTGTTGTATGGCCTGAAACTGGAGTTACAGATGATTGTGAGCCTCCATGAGGGCGCTGCCAATCAAACCCAAGTCCTCAGGAAGAACAGCCAGAGCTCTTACCTGCCGAGCCATCTCTCCAGTTTCATTTCTTGTGTATATAAGCAAGAACATTTAGACTATTAACAGCTCTGAAGAAATCCTGCCATTTGAAGTTCTATAAGCAGCAAATATATTTTTGAAATATGGAGGCAATTTGGAGGCATTTTCATATATGCAAATTCTGAAAGAATTTCACCATCAGGAAGCGACCACTATCAGAGAGGATGCTACGGAAACCCTCCGGAATGCACTGGAGGTGCGCAGAGCACCAACATGGAAACTACAAGGCTAAATGTGAGGTGACTTTTTTTCCCCTTATTTAAAGCACTCAGTAATTCAACCAGCTAAACAAAAATAGCAATGCATTGTGCAGATTATAATGATGTATGGATAACATGAATTCGAATAGCAGCATAGAGGCTTGGGAAGGAAGACAAGATCACATCTTAGCAATGAGCCTGGATTATTTGTGACTTAGTATGACATTACTTGGGGTCAGGCTGTTGTATGTTTAAAAATATATAATCCCTAAAGTAATGACTCAACTAATATAGCTCAGTGTAATAAGCTAATGAGAGGGATGAAGTCAGATCATTAAAAGGGCTCAGTTCATTCAGAAAGAAAGCAGAAAAGGTGGTGGGGGTGGTAGCGGGTGTGGCAGGTATGGGCAGGTGTGGGTGGGTGTGCCCAGTAGGGTGGGGTAGGTGTGGGTGGGTGTGACTGGTAGGGTGGGGTAGGTGTGTGTGGGTAGGGGCAGGTGGGGCAAAAGTCAACTGAGAAATACACAAAACAGCAACAGGATACACTCAAGCCTGAACACAGCAACAGTCAGATAAAATGTGAATACTCTAAACACCTGAATTAAAAGGAGAAGGTGTCAGACTGGATGAAATCGCAAGATCCAACTCTATGCTGCTTACAAGAAACACATTATAAGTATAAAAGGCACAAATAAAAGAAAGAAAGAAAAAAGGACATCTTAGTTAGGAATTCTATTGCTGTTATAAAACACCATGAGGGAAAGAGACCCCAGGAGGGAGGGGTCTGTTCCGTTTACATGTCTTGTACCTGTCCATCACTGAGGTAAGTCAGGGCAGGAACTCAAGGCTGGAGCCTGGAGGCAGGAACTGAAGCAGAAGCCATGGAGGGTGCTGCTAACAGGTTTTCTCCTCCTGGCTTGCTCAGCCTCTTTCTTAAAGAACTCAAGGCTATCTGCTGGGGTTGGCCCACCCACAATGGGCTGGACCCTCTCTCATCAGTCACTAGTCAAGAAAATGCCCCCAAAGGCCAAGCTGGTAGGGTCATTCTAGAATAAATAATACGTTAACTTTATATATAGAGAGGAGACCTGTGGTTGCCTAGGAAGGGGTGTACGGTGCAAAGAGGGAGACAGGCTTGATGGTCAGTTCATTATGTACACCTAGGTGATAGTTTATGGTATTTACTTATTTATTTAAACTTGACAATATTCAGAATTTAGCCTAAGGTATCATGAATGCTAGGCATGTGCTCTGCTCTGGCCTACAGTCCCACACATAGGGTTTCTACATAACAAATACTAGGTACTTGTAGATTTAAACACAGGGGCCTGCTGCTTGTCAGTCACGCCTCTAAAGATTTCTGAAAAATCAAATCCATTTGATAAAAGCTAAATATATTTGTACAATATGACCCAGCTATTTCTACTCCTAGGTAAATTAAAAGAATATAAAGAGAAGCACATGATGCCAACCTCTAGGCTCAGCATGTACATATGTGTGCATTCTTCATATATGCACACATCCACATGAGCATTTACACACACCACACACACACACATATATACTATATGTATATATGCATACATATATATGTGTGTTCATATAATCCTTTTATAATAGACAAAGGTGGGAAAAGCCTGAGTGTTTCCAGAAGGTCAATGAATAGTCCGTTATGTATGACACGCCCACATAGTGGAAAAGGAGAAAGGACCAACACACAGTGTGGACGAATCTCAATTATGAATTAGAGAATTGTGACAAGTAGAAGAGGTCAGATGAGCATGTCTTACTGTGTGCTCACCGTTATGCAAAACGCTCGCAAGCACAGTGACGGAGAGCCAGGCGATGGGACAAAGGACTGGGCGTTGGAGGATAGGATTATAACAAAACAGCAAAGCTTGAGGTGAGGGAACATTCACTGTGCAGACTGCGGTGAAACTCGCCCTTGTGAATTCATCTACTGACACCAGACTCTCCACCTCAAGGAGACGCGCAATAAATTACAGGAAAGCTGCTGAATGCTACGGGCAGTCAAAAATGCGTGGTCGTGCCAAGGCCACGTGCAAAATGCTGCCAGTCATAGGAGGTCAGGGTCTGGCCTCCTCAGCCTCTCTTCTCCCCCATCCTACATTATGACACCGCCCTGCTCCCTCACCATCCTGCCTCTGTACCTCTGTATCCAGTGCTGTGGGTCTTGCCAACTCTTCTGATGGGATGGATGCCTTTTGTTTTCTAGAGGGGAATCACACCTGGTACTAGAAGGGTATCCACCCCACCCAGGGGACTGATGACCCCATGAACTGTAGAAGAGAACCTCCTCCATAATTCATAACTGCATTTTAAACCTTCTCCTTACACCCACAGATAATAGTAACTCTCTCCCAAAGCTTTTCTTTACAGCAAATGAGTAGCTGTCCAGAAGACCACAGCTGGATACAATGTAGAGGTGAATGGTTTGTAGCAACCTCAGGCCCAGTAAATACATCTGCAACACTCTTACACTTAGGGCCGAGGAAATATCCAGGGAGAGTGGGGAGAAAGACTGTAAGAGCCAGAGGACCAGGAAGTCCACAGTGAAACCGTGTCTCCTAGAAACCGTGCCATCTCAATAGACACGCTAATCCTGAAGGGGGAATCTCTGAGGGAGAGTTAGCCTCTCACAGGGATGATCCCCCTAACTGGTTATCCAATACCAAGTGACCAGCCCTGAAATTATATTCACATAGACAACAACAAAAATGGACATAGCAGGTTGTATTTATGTGTTTGTACATCTCTCTATGTGTACATATGTAATATATATGTGTGTGCATGTGTGTGCACACGTGTTTATAACAACAATGAAGGAGAGGCCATCAATTTGAGAAGGGGTAAGGAGGAACCTAGCAGAGGTTGGAAAAGCAGAAAGTGATGTGATTATCTTTTAATTAAAAATAGATGTAAAAAATGTAAAGCCCCCCCCCCAACCCTCCACCGAGGAGTGGGGAGATGGTTCAGTTTACGACCTAAGTACGAGGACCCAAGCTTGGATCCCCCACACCCACATAAATCCTATGTGGTGCCATGGATCCTTAACCTCACCACTGGGGCTGGAGAGTCGGAGAACGGCAGCTCTCTGGAGCTCATTAGTCAGTCTGCCGAGCTGAATCACGAGGATGCAGGCTCAGTGGAAGACCCTGACTTAAATAGTAAGGTGGAGAGTAATCAAGGGAGACACTCAGCACTGGTCTCTGGACTCCATCTGCCAACGTACGCATGTACACACATCCTCGAGAACGTGTATATACAACACACATATGCATAAAAGCCCTGCACACACCTTGAGAGTCAGCTCAAATAACCTCTCCATGAGGCGTCCAGGATTCCCAGGACAACCTCAGCTTTTCCTTCTCATTCCACAGCACTTTGTTCCCTCCCTGTTCCATGGTTGCTCTGATGGCACGTGCTGAGCTGATACAGCTCCTTGCCAGTGTTTCTCTCCACTTCTCAGTGAGATTATGAGTTCCTTGAGCACAATGACTCTTCTAGAATTGAAAACTTTATGCAAAATTAAAGGGATAGATCCTAGTCTTTGCTGGGCTGTAATTTATTAAAGGCATTGTCTTCAAGGCCCAAATGGAACACTTAGCCAATGAAAACCAGAAATTGCTAAATTTCTAGACAGTTCAGCTTTTACAAATAATTAAGGGAACCCAACAGCTCCTACTTTCTCTAGACCAAGAGTCACTGTCCCAGAATGGTACCTGTTGTCCCTACAAATGGAAACTAATGCCTGCTTGTGGGTAGCCTGGTAGACCTGGCTCATCAATGCTCGAGGACAGCTGTTTCCTTCTGCTACTATGCCCTTAGGTACCTGGGCCTTTTGGAGGTCTGGCTTCCATCTGGCTGGCTCTTCTCACCTGTCAGAAAGAGGAGTTAGGCGACAGTTAGCTTCCAGACTTAAGTGTCCAAGCTGACAAGCTACGGCATCATCAGGGGCCAGGACAAGGCATCACAATTCTTGTTCTTGCCTTTTCTCTCTTTTTTATGTGTGTGGTGTCCAGAGTTCGACCTTGGGCGCCATTCCTCAGGTGACAACCATCTTGTTTTTTGAGACAGGGTCTCTCATTGGTATGAGCTCACCTGTCATCTGCTTTCTCTGCCTCTCCTGCTGCTATTGCAAGCATGTGCCACCATATCCCACTTTTTAGTGTGAATTCTGTGGAGGGAAGTCAGGTTCTTATGCTTGGGCAGCAAATGCTTTACTGAATCTTTCACTAATGTGTTTACCTGTGCCTGGTGTGAATGCTCCCCTCCTGACCTGTGCCTGGTGTGAATGCTCCCCTCCTGACCTGTGCCTGGTGTGAACACTCCCCTGCTGACCTGTGCCTGATGTGAAAGCTCCCCTCCTGACCTGTGCCTGGTGTGAACACTCCCCTGCTGACCTGTGCCTGGTGTGAACGCTCCCCTCCTGACCTGTGCCTGGTGTGAATGCTCCCCTGCTGACCTGTGCCTGGTGTGAACACTCCCCTGCTGACCTGTGCCTGGTGTGAATGCTCCCCTTCTGACCTGTGCCTTTAATTAACATCAGCCAACTCTTTCACTAATGTGTTCCTCCATTGTGCCCCAAAGGTGATAGTAGCCATGGTGATGAGGACCATCCAGGGAGCCTGTGCTCACCCAATAGGTGATGTGGAGAGAAGCTACAAAGAAGACTGTAAGGGTACAGACATGGCTGTAGGAGGAGAGACCCAGGGAGACGGGTGACAGCATTGAGACCAGAGCAACATGGAGGCAGGAGACTGTGGGGTGAGAAGCAGCTGTGATAAGCTCTTTTCACATCTGGGGCCTTGCTTTCTCCAGAGGAAACCTCATGAGCAAGGAGCAGAAAGCCCTGTTCTTCAAGTGCCTCTGCTATCTGTATGCACATTCTTAAGATTTCCTGATGCAGAGGCCAGAGGCTGACCCGAGTGAGCTGAATCTAAGTCTTGTCCTATTAAGCTGTCTCTCACCTGTAAGCATCTATGGCAGTGGTTCTTAACCTGTGGGTTGAGACCCCTTGGGGGAAGGGTCACATGTCCTGCATATCGGATATTTACACTGTGATTCGTAACAGTAGGAAGAGTGGCAATGGAAGTCATTTTACACTTGGGTCACCACATCATGAGGAACTGCATTAAAGGTTCGCAGCACCAGGAAGGTTGAGAACTGCTGATCTAGGGGACTGAGAGATGGGGGAACTTCCACAGGTGAGAGCTGCAGGGCTGATGAGGTCTTGAGAATGAGGATTATGTCCATGACCGACCTCTGCCTTGAACTAGTAACACCTCAAAATGGAAGGCCTGAAAAAGGAGCCAACCAGCAACCTGGGGCAATCAGGAAAGAGAGGGCTATTGCCTGTCCTGGTGTGAACGCTCTCCTCCTGACCTGTGCCTGGTGGGAACACGTCCCCTGCTGTCCCTGTGCCTGGTGTGAACACTCCCATGCTGACCTGTGCCAGGTTTGATTGCTCCCCTCCTGACCTGTGCCTGGTGTGAGCACTCCCTTGCTGACCTGTGCCAGGTTTGACTGCTCCCCTCCTGACCTGTGCCTGGTGTGCACACTCCTCTGCTAGCCTGTGCCTGGTGTGAACACTCCCCTCCTGACCTGTGCCTGGTGTGACTGCTCCCTTCCTGACTTGTGGCTGGTGTGAACACTCTCCTGCTGACCAGTGCCAGGTGTGATTGCTCCCCTGCTGACCTGTGCCTTTAGTTAGCATCAGCCCACTCATTCCTCTCCTTGGCTGGCTTGTGAGAACCATGCCAGAGCTATTTGATGACTCGCGTGAGTTTTCCCGGACTTCTTTCCAGTGTGAGAGTGCCATTGTCTAGAGAAGTAATTAGGAAGGGGTGCTTTTCAGCACCCCCTTTTGTCTGCACATGTGAGACTTGGGCATCCATGTTTACAGCATTTAGCCCAGCATGTAATGGTGCAGAGAACCCACATAAGACTGTTCTTTGTTTAAAAAAAAAAGGAAGTTCCTGATAAAATACTTAACTGTTTTTAAAGCCTTTATAGTTTGTTAGGGAAGGGCTAAAATCTTCCTGATAGCACTGGTTTGAGAACATCTGCTGCTTTACAGTTTGTACAGAAACTATGCTTGATCCTGCCCCAGCACCAGAGCTCTGACTGGTGCCAAGGAGACTGTAGGCACGCCTGACCCAGAGCACCACCAATGGTATTTACACATCTGCATACGCTGTGACTTTTGGGTCTCAGCACTAGCCTGTACTGAAGGGGCTTATTTCACAAATGGAGACCTGCACGTGAGAGAGAAAGAGCGAAGTGAAGTGTATCTAGCTCCCCAGGCAGAACACACAGGGCTCCACATGGATGCACACGGATCCTTCCAATGGCACCACTTTCCTAGCGCACTAAGCCTGGTAAAGTGTGCTTTCGGGGCAGCTCTAGCCTCATGATGCCCACAAAGGACTCCAGTGTTGCCTATGAGGACTGCTTTTCTGTTCCCGAGAATGCTGGTTACCAGGTCCTCTCTGTCTCAAATAGTCTATGGTTTGTGGGTCAATAATAGCTAGCATTTATGGTACGCATACTACATCCTGCCGTGCACCTAGAGTTTAAATTATTTTTACAATTCTGTAACATCCAGTCACAGACAAGGAAACAGCCATTAGAAATATTAAGCAACTATTCTCTACAGAATTAAGGATTCAGAACACGAGCCACATTCTAACTTGAAAGTCAGTCTTTTTCAGGATAGTGGTACTTCCTGCCCGTTCAACAAAGGAGAAAGTGTGGGGCATGGTGGTACATGCCTTTAATCCCAGCACTTGATGGGTAGGGGCTAGAAGATATCTGTGAGTTCTAGGCCAGCCGGGGCTCCTTTGTGAGACCCTGTCTCAAAAACAGACAGACAGACAGACATGATGGATGGATGACTGACAGACAGACAGGTAGGCAGGCAGACAGAGATGACAGGTGGATGACAGACAGACAGGCAGGCAGGCAGGCAGACAGACAGACAAGGAACGGAGGATGCAATCTCTTTCCAGTTTTTCTTATAGTCCTTGTCACTGGCCCCGAATAAGCAGACACGCCCCCGTGCCCCCCCGCCCCCCCCCCCCCGCCCCCCGCACATCTGTTCAGCTCCTCCATCTCACTCTGGAAGAGCTCACATTTGTACCCTGGCCTCTTATTGTCATGCCAGTTGGAAGTTCATAGGTCTGATGCCAAGAGGTCCGTCCCATTTCCCTCTGGTTCTACAGTCTTAGAAGATTAGAAAGAAAAAGCCTAAAATAGCAAGACTGCTCAATTGGAAAATTCCCAGTTTCCCAATTGGCAATTGCTCAATGGTTAACAAGCTCCCAGATCACCATAACCTTGGGACTCCAGACTCTCTGTCACAGTCCAGCAGTACTTACCAGGTCACCAGGTAGTTCTCTGCACCCTGTGCTTCCTAGGCTCCAGAACTCCTCCTGCTTACTGTGAGCCAGTCTGGTGTGAGGGTGGGGATTAAGTACCGGCTCTGTTTGAAATGTGAACCAGCAGGAAGTTCTCAACAAGCCTTGGGAACATTTTACTTTTGTCCCCAATACAAATGGAAACTGGGGCCTAGGGGGAAGTCCTGGGCTTTCATTCTTCTTGTGGCTTGGCACAGCATTACACCTGATGTTCCAGGTAACTGGTTTAAAAAAAAAAAAAAAGCAAATAAATTTTAAAAATTCCTGCAAGACTTTGGACCATAGTAACAATGACTCTTATTGAGGACAATGCTAACCTAGCCTTGACCTTCTGCAGTGACTACCACTGAAACAATTCTCTGCTTCCCACCCAGCCATATCTCACCAACACATCTTCCTTAGGAAGAATTGCTTTGTACCCAACTAGGAAACAAAAGCCCGGCTTCTCTAATACATTCATTCCTTCGAGTAGCTTCCAGGAATATTGGCAAATTCATTCATGATGGAGCAGTTTCTTTGGTGGAGGGAGGGACTAGGCATGCTGTCCAGCACATGGCCCCTTCAAAGCAAGAAACATACACAAACAGTTGCCATTTGACCAGTGCAGTAGTATTGGCCAGCTAAGGGTTTTGCATGTATTTTTTTTTAAAGATTTATTTATTTATTATATGTAAGTACACTGTAGCTGTCCTCAGACACTCCAGAAGAGGGAGTCAGATCTCGTTACGGATGGTTGTGAGCCACCATGTGGTTGCTGGGATTTGAACTCTGGACCTCTGGAAGAGCAGTCGGGTGCTCTTACCCACTGAGCCATCTCACCAGCCCTTGCATGTATTTTTAAACTCATATTATAGGTAGAAGAGATGGCAGAGTGCTGAGTTACAATGTTACATTGTTACATCTTGTTACGTCTAGAAACAAAAGGACATAGTCTTTTACCTTTGTTACTAGCGCTGAGGTAGCTCAGCTTCTATCATCTTTGCCACATATCCATTAACATTGAGTCTTTCAGACTTTGATATCATTATTCATCAGCATAATAGGATGGATAATTCTCTGTCTCTCTCTGTCTCTATCTATCTCTGTGTCTCTCTCTTCTTTCTTTTTTCTTTGAAACAAAGTCTCTTTGTTTCTGAGGTTAGCCTAGAACTCATTTGGTAGACAAGGCTGGTCTTGAACTCACAGCGTTCCGGTCTCAGCCTACTGAGTCCTGGGATTACAGGAGTGTGCCACTATGCCCAACTTTGGATAGATAATCCTGACTTTACAGAACCGTTCCTAAAGCATAAGACTCCGCATGAAAAGCAGAGTACACAGTACTGGTTAGCCTTTGGCAAGGGCTCTTCCTCCATTGTTTACTTCTGCACCACACAGAGGAGGCAGGCCTTGTTGGTTCTCCTTTTGGCAACTCTTCTGGGCTCCAGTCATGCAGAATCAATTTGTTCCCCTGCTGCACAGAACTTGCTTTGTTTGTTTCAGGAGAAGCCAGTTCTTGAAATATATTTCCTGATATACAGTCAATACCTTAGACCTGGAAACTCTCTGTGGCTTCACAGCCGGTCTTTGTGCAGATGTGACTAGTTAGCGTCTTAAGTAGTTCTTCAACAGCTGTGCTGGTCTCCACTGTGAACTGCAGAGCTATGGATAGCCCGTCACTGTGGTAACAATTCCTAACCAACAGAGAAAGAGGAAATTACTTTATGATTTTTATTCCTTTAAAACAATAAAACAGATGACCCACCCATGATCTTTCCATCTTCTGTCTGTCTGCTTGTCCATCCACCTATCCTACCATGTTCCCACATTTGTTCTTATTCTTCAATAATAGTATTTTTTTTTCTGGGAAGTTGCTTAGTATATCCCATAAGTACCTAAGAAAGCTACTTGTACTATAGATGCAATGTAGAAAATGAAAATGAAATCTGCCTCTTGCATCAAATACTAACCTTGTGAGATATCCAGAAACATGTCAGAAGACAGAAGTGTGGTGTTTTTCCTTATTAATCATTACCAACAACACAGGCAAGGCTGTCAGTCAAACACCTTTGCAAGTAAGCAGCTTCTCTGAAATTTCAGACAACTAATATGCTAAATGCATAACAGACAGGCCTCTGCCACAAAATTACTCTTCCTGTTCCGCCTTCACCAAAACAGAGCTCAGCAGCATGTACGAAATGGAAATACCTAGTGTTTACGCGGAGGGGGGGGATTTAATTCACCCAGAATATCATTTAGTCCTAACCCTCTTAATTTCAAAAAGAGGGAACTGTAATTTAGAGAAGAAATAGTTTGCTAAAGGTCACACAGCCAGTGACAGAAATGAAACTCCAGCCTATGGTGATCTTATGGCTGGCATGTGCTCTTCTATAGCCTGAAAATCTGTGAGATCTATGTTGGGACCAGTTGCTCTGAGCTTTTGACCTGCTCTGCTACCGACTGGTAAGGTTAACCAGGCAGGTTGCCAGATCTGTGGTTCTCACGGTCCCGTTTCTGTCCTTGTTCAAAGCACTCCCAGTACCCATTCAGGCCACAGTGTGATTCTGCCCTTGATCCAAAGCCAAGGGCTCACCAGTATACAGGCTGACGAGACACATGTATGCTCAATGTCCCTGCGGAGATATCCTGAGCTTTTGTCCCCGCCGGCAAGAACACACTCAGGACAACCGGAATCTTCTGCGGCAAAGCTTTATTGCTTACTTCTCAGGAAGATGCCGACCCCAGAAAATGGAGTCCCTTATATAGCGCTCAGCCATGACGTTTCAGCACCTGATGTGGCGTGACAGCTCTTGATTCGTTGCTCGCTCATCACACCACTATTACACCCCGAGAATGGGCAGTGACTAGGAGTGAGTTCACTCTCGCACTTGCACACAAGGCTTGTTTACTAGTTTGTCACAGCGGAGGCCAGCGCCATCTTATAATGGTGATTGCTTGCGGCACGCGCACGGCTCTCTACGCTGCACGGCTTTCCACACGGAGAGAACATCCCTGTTGATGCCACCAATAAGTAGTGACATCAACCACACTGTGGGCCATCTTTACTGTGCCTCTATTCTATACCAGATAATTAAAAGAGGTAAGATGAGAAAAGGCTTTACACATCGTGTCCTGGAGATAGTGTAAAAATGAAACCAGTGCAAAATTCATCTCCTGTCCCATTTGGTGATGTCCTAATGTGAAGACAACTGGCAAGATGAAGTGCTTTTATGACCTTAGGAGTCTTGTGACCAAACTGATGGGCATCATGAGTTGGACTGTTTCTACCTGCACGTTTATAAGAAAAATCAGAGTGGCCTATACCTTATTTGTCAGACATCATGCTGAATGTCTGAGCAAAGCAGTCAAGAGTCACTTGGTGATATTCTAACACTGGCTTTGTAGCTCTGATTGTTTGGGTTAGGGCTGTCTGCCATTGTAACATGTTTTCACAAAACAGCATACAAGTCCCAGGAAAGGGATGTGTGGGAAATGAGCATCCCTGCAAGTCCTTTCTACATCAGGAACAGTTTTCCTACAATATTGGAGGAAGATTTCCTGTTACATCTGATTGGGCTGGTCATGTCACCTTAAGGCCAGTCTCTGAACCAAGAGGAAATGGAATCTCATTGGCTTAGACCTACCCTGGTTCTTTCTACTGTCATCTGAATAAAGTCAGGGCTCAGCCAGAGAGGTGGGGAATAGTCACTGTGCATTCCCAGCCTCCCTCTAGGAAGGACCACAGAAGCAAAGCCTTTCCCCACCTTGATCTCTGCACTCTGGCCACCATGGTCTTCTCACTATGATGGTCTTCTCTCTACAAATCCACAATGTCCCCACTTTCTAGCTTACTCTTCCTAAACATCTCCCCTGACCAGCCCATCTTCCAGGTCCCACTTGAACCACACTTCCTACGGACCTCTTATCTTTCAAGCAGAGGCAGGGTCTCAGGACACCATCTGATCCTACGCAAACTCAGGAGCACATTTCACTCTTACCATTTTACATGTATTTGTCTAATCATTTAATCAACAACTATTCCATCCTCCACGAGACCCTACACTCCACTGAGATTGAACCGACCACCCCACAGCAAACTGTGGTGCCTCTCACACTCTGTAATGCTATGCTTGTTGGATGCCAGTCACTGTGTACAACAGAAAAGATGAAGAACTTTGGAGAACTGATCCTTGGGCCAGGGAGGTCTAACACTGCAGTGATAGCGTTCATCTCTACCTCCCTTTCCTTCCTCTCTCCATGGCCACCCCTGGGGCATTGAAACGACCTATGTCTGTGTGACCCTTATAAACTGCTGATCTCCCTTTGTGACTGTACCTCCCTAGCTTCGCTACTCTTCCCATCACCTCATTTCAACCCGGTCATCTCTTTATCCTCTCTGAGGCGTCAAGACTCTTGGCCTTCCTCATTCCTTTGATGTGCCAGCTATGCTGCTGAAATGTAATTGAAGCTGCCATTTCCTTAACCCTGTAAAAGTTGATGAGCTAGTCTGGGCTTTGCACAAGAAAACCTCTGAAGAGGGGGAGCAGGCAAGCAGCAGCAGGTCCTGTTTCTGTCCTCTCATTGGCTGATAACATATATAGTAGCCTAACACCAAAGTCTTTACTCAAAAAGACAATGGCAGTCCACCAAGCCTTGCTAACGTCCTCTATACTTTGTTTCTAGGTTGCTCTCACCTGGTTCTCAGCCGCAAGGGTCACTTCTCTTTGTCCCTTCCATTTACTTCTCTATTCACACACGGTCACCCCATTTCAGGGCTCTCAGAGGTCCTTCTTCAGAAATGTTCTTCCTCTGCCTCTCGCAATGCTAGAACCACCATAGGGTTACCGTGGTAAGCGGCAAGGTTTAGGTTTGTCTGATGTGTGGCAATCTTTGGTTCAGGAGCAGAGACAGGAAATTCATGGGGGCAGGGTGATTCCAATCTGGGCTAGTATTTCCTAGGGAGATGTCACAAAAAGAACAAAAAGAGGCAAGGAGTTAAGTATATTTACCAAAGAGTGTTCCAATGACCTGCAGAATCAAAGGGGATTAAAGAAGGAAGATATAAAGAGATGAGTGGATAAAGAAAACAAGAAGGGGGTTCTTGGGGTAGGAGTCCTGCTGGCTGGACAAGAAGGCAGTTAGTTCTTGGAAAGAATATGTTTGAGGGAATCCTTTCATGTAGAACAACATGGGGGGGGTGGGGGGGGAAGGAAGGTGGTAGATTGTATGCAAGGCCTGCACTCAGCTCCTACCACTTGTCCCCACAACGTCGAGCAGCTGCAGGAACTGGGCAGTCCAGGCCAGATCACTGGCAACAAGAAGATCAAGGAACTGGACTAAGGTGCCTCGCCCTCCGTGTGGGTGTCCAGGAGATGGAACAAAGTCCTTCTGAAGCTCCCTAAAAGAGCTTTCGTTTGTTTGTTCCCTAATAGGGTTGTGAATGACCCTTGGCTGTGGCCTATAAAGGTTTTAGAGACAGAAAAAAGAAAAAAGCATAAGGAAGGTAATAATATCCTCCCTATTAAGCACCACACCAACACACACACACACACACACACATTCATTTTAATATTGGATTCGTTGATAAAAGAAAAGACAGAGATGCCAAAGACAACTCTTAGATCGACAGAGTGCCTAAGTCATGTTTCTCTTTATTTTGAAATAGCATTTGGGTCCAAGATGAGGGTAGAGGATGGAGACAGGTGTTAAAGGGTGAACCAAAGATTTCAGACTCAGGAGACAGCTATGGTAGCGATGCTAGGAAGCAGGAGGGATGCAGGAGGTGGGAGGGATGCAGGAGCTGGGAAGGATGCAGGAGGTAAGAGGGAGAATAGGAGGGAGGGAGGATGAAGGAGGTAGGAGGGATGCAGGAAGTGGGAGGGAGGCTAAGAGGTAGGGATGCAGGAAGTAGGAGGCAGGCTAGGAAGTAAGTATGCAGGAGGTAGGAAGAATGCAGGAGGAAGGAGGGATGCAGGAGGCAGGAGGGATGCAGGAGGCAGGAGGGATGCAGGAGGCAGGAGGGATGCAGGAGGCAGGAGGGATGCTAGAAGCCTTCTACTTGGGCTCTCTTTCCCTTGTCCTAAGTCTTTGTGTTGTCAGTGGTTAGCCCTGAGCTGTGAGGTCTTGGTGGACAGTGGAAAGGGTCAGTTCACAATACAAAAGACAGAGAAAGAGAGGAGGAAGATGCCCCCAGGAGCAGTGGTCCCCACGCAGAAGCTTACTTCCAACGTACATCCTGTTATGTTGTCCAGGATGCAGACCGACTTCTGGCTTTCGTGAGTCCGTGATGGGATTTTCCTACAGCTCAGGGTGTGAGCAGCCTAGTTTATTTGCTTTCAACTTTGAACGTCACAAAACTGGCCATCTTTCGTTTCTGGGACCCACAGAAGAGAGGTCAGGCTGTACATAAACATATGAATCATAAATTTGAGGAACCAGACAAAACCCCATAAAATTATATTACAATCCAATTTGTATTGTGTTTCTGTTCCTCTGTCCTTTTTTTTTTTTTTTTTGTATTGGGAAATGTGTTTTATTTTTTCTTCAATGCTTTAATCTCTTTCAAGCTCTGCTCTATCTTGCCTGATGACCATGACCTAAAGCAACTTGTGGAGGAAAGGGTTAACTTCAGGTTACATACAGGTCACAGTCTGTCACTGAGGAAGTAGAGCCAGGAACTCACGCAGGCACTGAAGCAGAAACCATAGAGAAATGATGCTCACCATCTTGCTCCAGGCTCCGATTCAGCTACTTTTCTTGTGTAATAGCCCAGGCCCACCTGCCTAGGGATGGTACCCTCCTCCATCAATGTAGCCCCCTCGGACATGTCCTCAGGACAATCTGATGGAGGTGATTTTGCAGTTAAGAATCCCTCTTCTCAAGTATGTCAGATTGACAACCAAAATTAGCCATCATAATCTACTTCCGTTGATTACATTTAAAAGGAAGGAATATTTGACTTTTAATGTTTATTGGTATGCATTGCATAACAGCAAAGTGGGAGCAGAAAAAAAGTTAGGCATATAATACTCTGTTGGTGAATATGAGAGACACATGCATAGAAAAAACAAATTAACAAAAAAAAAAAAACCAAAACCAAAAAGCCCAGTGTGTTTGTCAAGGTCACTAGGCTCAGAGTAGACACAGGAGAGAGTTACTAAGTGAGTATTTACAAAGATGTGAGTTGAGTTATAGGAACTAGTCAGGCATGGTGAAACACCAGGGCTCACTTCCTGCAAGCTTTACCATTTCTAGGCCTGGTGAAATCAGAGGAGAGAGAGGGTTCCGAGGAGATTTGTAGCCAGGGAAGAAGTACCACACTGTTGCAGCCGAGGCTCTAGGAAGTTCCAATGTCACTGTCAAACCATGTTCAGAACGGAGAAAGCAGAGATAGGCGGGAGTGGGAAGGATGGGGGGACGCCAGCAGAGGAGCAGATATGGAAGAGCCAGCAGCAGGACTTCAGAGAGAAGCAGTATTTGGGGAGGAAGTTAGCCATGTCCTCTGCCACCAAAAGGAGGACTGAGCCAAGGCCGAGAACAGACCCCTGGATTTGGTAAGAAGATGTCCTGCCGACTGTAGAAGAACCGCTTGTGGAGGGGTGTTGAAATGAGAGTCTGATGGCAGCGGGTCAATCAGAGAAGACTCATATATTCTCTGAGGACCATTGCAAGGGGGAAGAGGGGTTCTGGAGGGTCAAATGAAGGTATCTATGATCTGGGGAAGGCAGGTACTAGAGTCAGCCCATCCCATATTGAGGGAGCTGGGGTGTTTTTATACATCACCTCCAGCTAACATCATCAGTAAGACAGCAGTTCATCGGCACAGATACCTTTTGGCTTTGGAAGGCAGAGGTATTCCCCATGCAGAAGCACATAGCTACTGACAAATGGACAAAGGACACTGGCTGATATGATTGGCTGTCTTATCACCGCGAACTACACACAGGGCTGCAAAAGGAGCTTTAGTTAGACACATGACCAGTCTGCACTCAGTGGTGAGGATAAGGACATTGGTACAACGGGGGCTTACGATTCCACACTCAACCTCTGTTTTGAGGATGAAGAAGACAAAGTGTATCCTAGGCCAAATGATGGTTTCCCCCTGAAGGAGGTCTGTATCCAGTCTCCAGAACTTGAGTCTGTTGCTTTATATGGCCAAGGGGGAATTTAAAAACATAAACTAAAGGGCCTGGAGACTGGAAGAAGGGCCAGGCTTATTCATGGCAGGCCTGGGTCTCTGCTGGAGACTTGGAAGACATAGTGAGTGGCCAGGAGCCAGGGAATGTGGGCATCCTCTAGCATATGGAAAGGGCATAGATTGTCCTCTGGAATCTATGGAAGGAACCTACCCGCAGAGGACTTTGGTTTATACATATGACATTCGTCACCAAGAGCACATCTGTGTCATTTTAAGTCTCTGATTTTATAGTCATTTGCTAGCACAGCAAACTGTCGTGGGGAGAGCAGATAATGGGTTAATGGAAGACTCTACTACATGGGTTAATGGAAAACTCTACTACATGGGTTAATGGAAGACTCTACTACATGGGTTAATGGAAGACTCTATTACATGGGTTACTGGAAGACCCTACTACATGGGCTAATGGAAGACTCTACTGCAGAACCTTGTGAGCACCTTGAACATTTGCAGCTTGCAGAAATACTGACGATTACCCTGTGCTCACTTCCTTCCCGCAGACATGACAGAGCTAGCAGGGGCCAGCATCATTCCATCTACCTGTGTAGCCATACACCTGGGAGATGTCTTCTGTTGGATGGGCTTTGCAGATAAGGCATAGCTCCATGTCGATGATGGTCTCATGGGGCCATATTTATCTCCACACTCGCTGTGTTGTGTACATGGACTCTGCATAACTTTACACATCAGTCATACCTCAGTATGAGGAGGAAGACAGAAGCACAAACCTGAGTGATGACGCTCCTCCCCTAAGCGCCGTGCTCCACCCTACCCTCAGCTAAGCTGTAGGGCTGTGCTCCACCCCACCTTCACCTAAGCCATTCCCACCACAGCCTCCCACCTGGACCTCTGCTCCCACATTTCTGTCTCCTTGCTCTTAGCCAGGGAGTCTTCAGCAGCAGCACAGCACACCTATACCTCCTGCTTGAGTATCTCTAAGGTTTCCCTTTTCATGACAGGGAACCCAGTGCGCTCACATGGCTGAAAGGCCTGCACCATCTCTTAATGCCCCTTTCTTCATTATTCCTGGACCTGAGTTTCTTGCTCTTTCTCACAGAGGTCTAGTGAGAGCTGCCACAGGTCTCTGCCCTTAACTGCTTGCACTGTATCCCTCTCCAGCCTACTTCCTGCTCACATATTTACCTCCCCAGAGAAGCCTTTCCTGGCTGACCCTCCCCAGCCTGCCACCTCACCATTTATAGGCTCTGCATCTTATTGATCTTACTACTCAATACTTCCTGGTACATGAAATTGTACTAACTATCAGTGTTCTTGACCAGATACAAATTTTTCGAGGGCTGAGACTGTTTCATCTTCTGCTATATCCCCAGTAACAGAAGAATGCTCCACACATCGGCCAAGAAATATTTGATGAAATATATACACACAAACAGGTCACAGTACATATATGGTCATTTCTTTTCAAGGGTCATGGATAGTTAAGGACAAATGGTGAATTTGCATGGAACTGTAGTTTGCTGAGAACAAGCTGGGTACATTTTTATGTAACCACCCACATCTCCTGTCTTTATTCCTGAAAGAGAAATTGGTCTTCGGCCCCCACATGCCTTGTCAAGATAAGAAGGAAATTAGGAGCCAGCTGTTTGAGTTGAAAGTGAACCTTTCCACACATTAATTTCCAGTCACAGATTGATCTTTTTTGTACCCTCAAATGAGAGTGAACTTTGTTCCCATGGGGTGTGTGGTTGTAGGGACTTGGCTGGCGATCTACAGCGTTTCTTACCTTGTATTTTAAACCCAACCCACTCCTTGTAGCTCATTTCCAAGTCTGATTTTAACGTGGCCATTGGGCTCTGTCCTTGTATTGATTGCTTTCCTCATAGCTGACAAAAAAACCCAAGAAACACAACTCCAGGATTTATTTTGGCCACTTCTGGGGGTGCAGTCAACCATGGGGAGGGGGAGTCTAGGGGAGTCTAGGGGGGGGGGCAGGAGTCTCCAGCAGCTGGCTCCATTCTGTCCAGTCAGGAAGCAAAGGTAGATGGACGAAGGAGCTTAGCCAGCTAGCTCCCTCTGCATGTAGTCAGGATTCCTGACTGTGCAACTGTGCTCATCATATTAAAGGCATCCACCTCTGTGAACCTAGTCTACAGACTCCGTTACGGACACTCCCAGTCACATGATTTCTTGGCAGTTCTGGATCAGCCAAGTTGGCCAAGTATTAGTCACCATGCCTACATTGTTTGAGAGGACTAACATTTTTGAAATTAAAATATAATTACATCATTCCCCCTTGCCCCCTTTCTCCTCACAAACTTTCCCACACCCCATTCCTGCTCTATATCATACTCATGACCTCTGAACCCTTTTCTTTATCCATTGTTTGCAATCCATATAACATTGCTAATAAGTATGTGACTTCAAAGCTGACCAGTTACTATTGGTCAACACATTTTTCTCTCCATTTTTTCCCTCCCACCCTCAGCATCCCTTAGTTGCCCATAGTTCTTTGTCTAGGGTTGGTACCACACAAGTTTCCCCTTCCATGTGGGCTCGTCGATTGGTTTCCCGCTTGTGTAGGCAGCCATGCTATTGATGCTGCATGGGCATAGATTCCTGACATTTTGAGGAGACACAGCCTCAGCAGGCATCTTGCTTCTCTGACTCTCATCTTTCTGAACCTCTCCCTCAAGGTTCCCCAAGTCTTAGGTGCAGGAGCTGTAACTTCTAAAATTTAAATAACAAGAGCTGGCTGAAGGTATCCATTATCACACATTTCCTCTGCCCCCTTCCTGCTCCCATCTCCCTTTATCCAGACTCCCTGCAGGACAGACCCTCTCTAAGTTCCAACTTCTCATCTCTCCATTCCCTGCCCCCCTCCCAAGTGTCCACCTCCTGGTGCACAGATTGACCGACACAGACTCCTGAGAGCAGCCTCAAGCTCAGCTGGGAGGAAGTGCTGCTTAGCATCCACACCCTGGTGACCCTAAGGTGACCGCGGTGGCCAGCCATCACATTGAGTCCCCTCCTTGTGGTCTATAGAAGCCCGAACTAGGTATTTTCATCCCCCTCCCCAACCCCACAAGGATCTGCCTTTTGCTTGATGAGTCAGAATTCTCACAAAAACACCCACCAACGGAAATGAGTCCTTACGGGTGTATACTTCTACGGAGCTTGAAAAGCTTTTTCTCTTCAAGTTATTTTCCTGGCTCCTCCCAACAACTGGGTGAGAGACAATAACGCTAGAGCAATGTTCTGTGGTGTTTGCTCCAGGGCTACCAGATTCAGCTAAACAAACACAGAAACAAACCAGTAACAGTAGCATTTAGACAACAAGCAAACAAAACAAACAAAACAAAACAAAACAAAACAAAACAAAACAAAACAAAACAAAACAAAACAGACCAAACTAAGATCATGGAAAGTTCCATACAATATCCGGTGTGTGCTCACCCTAAAATAAAAATCTATCTAAAATTCAAATTTATTTGGTGTTGACCTGATTGGCAGAAAGAGCTTCTCCAAAGACAATGAAGTTGTTTTGGAAATGAATCTTGCAATGAAATTATACATCCACAGGAAATCAAGGACGTATGTAGGGGAGCAAAGGGGGATAGCGTGAAATGCCAGAGCTACATAATCATCAGGAGACAATTAATTATTCATGTCTGGGAGAACCAAAAGCAAGGGGCATCCATCCATGTTTGGACAGGCAGTTGCTAGGTTGGAGTGTAAGAATGTGATTCCTTTGTGTAAAATGGCTGGTAGATCCTCTTGTCATAGTTCTTGATTTCAGAAATACATGCACAAGATTTCCAGCTCTGTGCATTGTTGTTGTTGTTGTTTTGACGTATCTCCAATCTGACTTTGACAAAAGTGACCCCATGTTGATTATGACGACTTTCTCTCTAGGCGGCTTGCACTTTGCCTGGAAGCTCTACAGGAGTCTCTTCCACAGCTCAGGTAAGTTGCGAATGCCCTCTGCTGTCTCCATAGCCTTTCTCTTCTTGCATGGACATCAGTATCCTTAGAAAATGCCTTCGCTGTATGTCAAAATCCATCTATGCCCTGTTCTCCCACCTCCCTTTCTGTGTCACGCATTGTCATAAGGTCTGGCGTAAAACACACTTATTGAATGTCTTCTGGTTCTATGCAGTGTGCTGTGTGCTTCATCTCCTCATATCACGTACTCTGCACAAGACCGGTGGAAAGAGGTCGTACACAGAATAATTTCTCCTCTAAGGTGGAGAAGCAAGTTTGGGATAATTACGAGTCCCCTGGGCTATCTGACACGGGAGCAGTGGAGTTAGGACTTGAAGCCAGGGTTGTCTGATACCTCGGCCTTTCTCAGCTTGGTCACTAGAACCAGGTGTTGACATAGCCACATGGCTTCACTGGTCCAGTTTTATGCCTTGCTTGCCTTGGCTTTCTGAAGCTCCCAGGCTCTGGAACAACCACTGAGTAGACATTTTCTCCATTCCACGTGGGCGGCATGGGAGATTAAAAGGGTTTTCAATATAGCAATTCTTAAGATGTACACATATCCTTGGAAACCTTATTTTTAACTATGACAAAGAAAGAGTGTCACCACAAAGCTTTTGAAGAAAGGCATTGCCGTCACTGCCTGCATGCTAAACTCTAAATTAACCCAGGCACAGTGTTCTTTAAACACATTTGCTGAAACGAAGGGGTAAATAATTTCTAGTTGATTCCAGTTAACAGGCCATTGCTGTGTAGCAAGAAGCTGTTTTCTGTGTCCTTTTTCACATCTTTTTTGGGACAAAAGCTACTCTTTGTGCTTTGGTCTGCAAATATTTGTATAATTCATGCATGCTCAAGGAGAAAGATAGTGTCTTCACTTCAAGCAACATCATAACTAGGGACCCAAAATCAAAAGAATTCATCTCTTTCATCTTGGTACTTAAAAACTGTCTGTACTTAATGCAGCCAAGGAGCAGGGTAACCTGCAGGAGCTGAGAGCATTTCCCCAAGTGTCTAAGGACAGGTTCTAAACCCTCAGGAAAAAAACACTTGAGAATGGATTGTTTCCTTCTCTGCTTAACACTAATCTAGTTAAATGTGGAAGCCATTTCAGGAAGAAGAGATTTCTTTAAAAACATTAGTAGTGGGGATGAAGAGACGGCTCAGCGATTAATAATGCGTGCTGTTCTTGTATAAGAGTTTGGTTCCCTGACCCCATGTTGGTGGCTTCTAACTGTAACACCAGCTCCAGGGGATCTGACACCCTCTTCTGGCCTCCTCAGGACCTGCATTCAAGTGCACACATCCTCCTGCCTCGTGCACATAATTTAAAAAGTTAAACATCAGGATGTATCCTGGAGATTAATGGTCCCCTCTTGTCGAGCAGAAACTGCCAAAGCGATTGAATCATGGAGAGGCAGTGCATCTGGGCTAATCTGCTGAAGGCTTGGTGGTTCGTGTCTGCCTTAAGCGCTCCTCAGTAAATTGCCTTGAGCTTAAAATTCCTAGGTAGACTCTCAAAAGTCTGGGGCAAGGGCACCCCAGCCCCAAGTGTGTTAACCCCCTGAGTCCTTTGCCAGTCGGTCTGGGGACAGGATACTGTGCTGGGTACTTTCTCATCACAGCTGAGAAGCAATGGAAGACATGAGAGGCTGGTCTGGCTCGCTCTTGGTGTCTTAGCCCATGTGAGAGAAAAGGCAGAGCTGAGTTCAGAGCAGCAGGCACACAGAGCACAACAGCAGGCACACACAGCAGGACCTGCCACCCTGGCAGCTCAGGAAGCACGAAGCTGAAGCCAGCATCTCATAATAAATGTCCCTCTGCTGCTAGCTTGACTTCGTGTCCCAAAGGTTCCTTTGGAACCAGCACCACTAGCTAGAGACCAGGTGTTCACGTACAAGAGTCTGTGGGCCATCTCACATCCAAACCAACAGACATATGCCAGGACTGAAAACAGCCAATATCCCGTCCCGCGGGATTCAGTTATTCGTGGGTGCGAGGGGGACTGCAAACCTGGAAGAAAATGGGATGGAAGAGAAAAGAGAAGCGAAAACCAAGTAGATTGTACCTATCAAGGTCTCCGTTTATTATGCTGAGGTGCCTTGTTTTAAAGCATACATGGCGGGGAATAGGGAGGGATTGAGGGGGAATTTTACAAAGAATAAAGAAGCGGGCATCTGCTGACATGGGGGCCGAAGTCAGGCTCCAGGCGGCGGGCACTTTGCCTACTATCTCCGGAACATAGATCCTCCTTAACAGCCTTGGGGTGTCAGGCTGGGCTCAGGTGTAACTCATGTCCTTGGAAGTCATGAGAGTCAGGAAGAGATAGGGAAGAGGGGACTATAATTCAGCTATTACAGCCTCAGGTGCCAGGAAGGGAACAGGAAGGAGGGAGTGATAACCAGCTCCTAGCACGAGGCCATTTGGTCTGTCAGGGAGATTGTGAAGGGCTCGCTTTCTCACGGGATGGTCTCTGACAAGCCAACACACCACTAAATTCCCTTTAGTATCTATAGCAAGTCTGCTGTCCGTGGAGGGCGGGATCGGAAAGGCCAGTAATGGCGGTTAACCATAGATTCCTGCTTTTCATCCCAGACCTGAACGGTAGCGGGAGTGGCCCAGACTAGGAAACTGCTGCATTTGCCAGCCCACTAAGGATGTTTAGACGCTCCAAAGCTCTGGAATCAGTGAAGTAGGAATCTCCAGCTCCAACCTCCTCTCCCTTCCTGTTCCCTCCATTTTGCTAGAGGCTAGAATGGAAAGTATTTCTTCCAGCAACCTACCCCTGAGTCTGCAGGCAGAGGGGCAGCTCCCATTTGTACGTAGAGTTGGATACATGCAGCCCCCCCCAACTACTTTACTGGGGTGACTTGCTCATTTCCTCTGGGGTGAGCATCATCTCGGTCACATTTGAAAGCACCCAACGTAACATGACATTGGACAATGAGCTGTGTTCATGAGGCGTTGGCCGCTTCAGTCAGTCCCTGCACTGCGGGAAGACTTCGGTTTGGCAACACAGATTAGAAGACATGATCAGATGAGAGGTTTGGGGGCAGAGGCAGCACATGGACAGTTACTACCACCAGCAGCATCCCCCTCAGCATCTTAGCATCACTTGTCTTGGATGTCTACTGCTTACTGATGATCTTTGTGCAGGCGTCTCACTACATCTCCCATTTTTACATAATTTCCTTTCATCTTCATACCATCACCTCTTATGTAGATGACGGGACACAAGGATCATATGGGCAACATGTGGTCAAACGAAACAGTTGGAATCAGATCATGGGTCCAACTCAGAGTCCAATTTTTATTTATTTGTTTTGTTTGTTTAATGTATATGAGTTCACTGTAGCTGTCTTCAGACACACCTGAAGAGGGCATCGGATCCCATTACAGATGGTTGTGAGCCACCATGTGGTTGCTGGGAATTGAACTCATGACCTCTGGAAGAGCAGTCAGAGTTCTTAACTGCTGAGCCATCTCTCCAGCCCCAGAGTCCAATTTGTTTTTTGTTTTTTCTTTTTATTAGGTATTTTCCTCAATTACATTTCCAATGCTATCCAAAAAGTCCCCAATACACTCCCCCCCCAGTCCCCCACCCACCCACCCCCACCCCTTGGCCCTGGCATTCCCCTGTACTGGGGAGTATAAAGTTGGCAAGTCCAATGGGCTTCTCTTTCCAGTGATGGCCGACTAGGCCATCTTTTGATACAAATGCAGCTAGAGTCAAGAGCTCTGGGGTACTGGTTAGTTCATAATAATGTTCCACCTATGGGGTTGCAGTTCCCTTTAGCTCCTTGGGTACTTTCTCTAGCTCCTCCATTGGGGGCCCTGTGATCCATCCAATAGCTGACTGTGAGCATCCACTTCTGTGTTTGCTAGGCCCCACCATAGCCTCACAAGAGACAGCTATATCTGGGTCCTTTCAGCAAAATCTTGCTAGTGTATGCAATGGTGTCAGCGTTTGGAAGCTGATTATGGGATGGATCTCTGGATATGGCAGTCTTTAGATGGTTCATCCTTTCTTCACAGCTCCAAACTTTATCTCTGTAACTCTTTCCATGGGTGTTTTGTTCCCAACTCCAAGAAGGGGCACAGTGTCCACACTTTGGCCTTCGTTCTTCTTGAGTTTCATGCGTTTAACAAATTGTATCTTATATCTTGGGTATCCTAAGTTTTTGGGCTAATATCCACTTATCAGTGAGTACATATTGTGTGAGTTCCTTTGTGAATATGTTACCTCACTCAGGATGATGCCCTCCAGATCCATCCATTTGCCTAGGAATTTCATGAATTCATTCCTTTTAATAGCTGAGTAGTACTCCATTGTGTAAATGTACCACATTTTCTGTATCCATTCCTCTGTTGAGGGGCATCTGGGTTCTTTCCAGCTTCTGGCTATTATAAATAAGGCTGCTATGAACATAGTGGAGCATGTGTCCTTCTTACCGGTTGGAACATCTTCTGGATATATGCCCAGGAGAGGTATTGCTGGATCCTCTGGTAGTATTATGTCCAATTTTCTGAGGAACCGCCAAACTGATTTCCAGAGTGGTTGTACCAGCTTGCAATCCCACCAACAATGAAGGAGTGTTCCTCTTTCTCCACATCCTCGCCAGCATCTGCTGTCACCTGAATTTTTGATCTTAGCCATTCTGACTGGTGTGAGGTGGAATCTCAGGGTTGTTTTGAGTTGCATTTCCCTGATGATTAAGGATGTTGAACATTTTTTCAGGTGCTTCTCTGCCATTCGGTATTCCTCAGGTGAGAATTCTTTGTTCAGTTCTGAGCCCCATTTTTTAACGGGGTTATTTGATTTTCTGGAGTCCACCTTCTTGAGTTCTCTCTATATATTGGATATTAGTCCCCTATCTGATTTAGGATAGGTAAAGATCCTTTCCCAATCTGTTGGTGGTCTTTTTGTCTTATTGACAGTGTCTTTTGCCTTGCAGAACAGAGTCCAATTTGTAAGCATTCCAATGCTTCCTTGCTAAAAATAAATAAATAAATAAATAAATAAGAAAACGCATGCTTTGCTGACTGATATACGTTTTATACAACTGAAGTTAAAACTAGAATTAGACCAGACCCACCCTGTCATTAACCCTTCCTTCTCCAACCCCTTTACAGCCCCTATACTATTTGCTCAGGTCAGACCATTGGAGCTCAAGAAGTCCCTGGTCACCAGGCAGTGGTGGCACATGCCTTTAATCCTAGAACTTGGGAGGCAGAGGCAGGCGGATTTCTGAGTTCGAGGCCAGCCTAGTCTACAGAGTGAGTTCCAGAACAGCCAGGGCTACACAGAGAAACCCTGTCTCGAGGAAAAAAAAAAAAAAAAAAAAAAAAAAAGGAAGTCCCTGGTCTTGTGTATCTGGCGCTATAGCCCTTCTAAATTTACATGCCATTGGCATCATTTGGCTTTAAAAGCTGGAAACAAATTTGCTGAAAGCTGTGTTGGTATAAATATTTACAAATCCAGATAAACTAAAAGTTGTGACATCAAAGGCAGCCCCTTGCATTGGACCATGTATTTTCAGGTGTTGGCTGATCACATACTGTGTGATGCATGGACCTGCAAGCTAATGGAGTTTCCCTGTCCACGTCAGTGGTGAGGGGTTGGCTGGGACTTTTTCAAATATTGTCCTTAGTGTGTTTGTATTCATGACTTATGAATCCAAAAGAACGACTTAACATCTGATCCTAAGCCATCCCTGAGGTCCATCAAGAAAGCAATCTATGGCCTGAGGGCACAGCAGTGAGGAGAGAGAATCACTCTCTGGGAGGCTGCAAAGGCAGGAAGCGAGGTGGGAATGGAGGAACAAGCGCCCAGGCTTCAATGCAGAACAGTTCTTCCCACCAGTGAGAACATGCAATACAATGACTTCTACTTAGACATCTCAAAGCCTGCGGATCACATCTGCAGACACTCTGAGAGCATACAAGTGATCCGATCATAACACTCGGCAAATGTCTATTTCAGAATGGAGATGGGGACAGGAGATGGAAGCTTATGGTTCACAGGCCACAGGGGGAGCGGGGGCAGCACTATGGCTTGTGACCTCAGAAACTCAGATACTGCCTAATCTCCAAATTCATATGCTAGTTGTATTTGGAGGCGGACCCTTCGGGAGGGTTATTAGTGGCTTTTCTAGTTGCTCTGGCAACACACCTGGCAAGCAATTTAAGGAAGTATGAGGGTTGGTTTTGATTGTCAACTTGACACAACGTAGAGTCCCTGGGAAAGGCAATCTCCATGGATCAATCTCCATGATGAGACTGGCTCATGGATAATGTCTGTGGAGAGGTTATCTTCACGTTAATTGAGGTGGGTGGAATCCTAGAAAAGGGATATTCTGGACTGTGTAAGAGTGGGGGAAAGGAATCAAACCCCTGAGAATCAGTATGCACTAATCCAGTGCTTTCTGCTCTCAACTGTGGACAGAACATGACCAGTTGTTTCACGTTCCTGTAGCCTCGACTTCCACACAATGACAGTCTCTGTCCTGAAATCAGGAGTCACAAGAACCTTTCTTCCTTAGGTTGGTTTAGTAGGGGTATTTTATCGCAGCAACAGGAAACGAGACAGGATTTATTGTAGCTCACAATCGGAGGGTATCCTGTCTGTCACGGCAGGCTCCTTACATCACCTCAGGAGTCAGCCAACAGGGGTGAGCACTGTTACTCAGCGGGCATCTCCTCTGTTTCTTCAAGTCTGTCCTGGAGTCCTTCAAGCCAGCGAGAGAACTCCAAATCCAGCTAGGCTGACAATGAGGATCAGCACCACAGGAGGCACACGTTCCCTGACAGCAGGACTGAGTTCAGTGCAGAGAAAAACCAACTACATAAATAGGTGATCCTTCAAACCGAGGAGCACACGCATTTAAAACCAGACTTGTTGCGGAAGCCTGGGGTGACCTGGGAAGAATCCTGAGATGCTGGGATACTGCTCTTTGTCTTCCCGGCTCATTTCAGCCCTTGCCATGTCTGCATCTGCAGATCCAACCAAACAAAGATTAAACATATGTGGTAAAAACCCGCATCTGTACCAAACATGAACAGATGGTTTTTCTCATCACCTCCCTAAACAATACAATACTATGACATTTACAGAGCGTTCACGTTGTGTCAGATGTTACGAGTGATCTGGAGATGATTTAAAATACACAGAAAGGAATGGTGAGATAGTTCAGCAGGTATAGCGCGTGGTCCCCAGGCATATCCAGACTTCAGATGCACAGAACCCAAGTAAATTCTGGCTGGGGATAATGGCCTGTCTGTGACTCTACTGTCTGGAAGGCTGACTAGCTCGTCCACAAGATGACCCTGTGAGCTCCAGGTTCAGCTGAGAAATCCTGCCTTTCTGATAGGAAGCTTTTGATACCACTCTTGGGCTGCATGGGCACTTGACCACACATGGGCACACATGGGCTGCATGGGCACTTGACCACACATGGGTGCTGACATACACAAACAGGTGCACACAAATAGACATGCATGCATGTACACCATATATGAATATAGAAAAATGAGAGTATTCAGAATATTCACAGACTTTTGTGGGGATACGATGTCGTTTGATGAAATGTAAGCATCCACAGATCTTGGTATCCTGGGAACAGGGACTAGTTCTCCTGTGGATACTTACAGCCGTGCTAAGTAAGATGTACTGATGCTGGAAATGGAGAACCTCCACAGCTGCTCAAAAGCCCATTGCTTTTTGGGAAAAGTCCCAAAGACGGAAAGTTGGAGGGACGGGTGTGCACCCAGGACACCAATAGGCAACCCTTGGCCATCGGAGAGCCTGCAATCTAATATGGCAGGTGATGAATTACAAGACCAGGCCAGAGGTCAGTGAGAGCCCATGACCTTCCAGGAAGACACTGTGTCCTTTCTCACAGAGGACTTTATCTGCCCAGGGTTTGAAATGACACATGTACAACAAATCCCACCACTTTATCCTGAAATCTGTTTTAAGCAATTCATAAACATAACGGGCTTATGACGGTTTACAGAAATGCGCTCAGGAATAAACTCGAGGGCAATCTGTGAATATATAAATAGCCAACCCCTGAAATAGCTGGTGGCACCCCGAGGAAGGGGAACAGGCAGAGATCCAGATCTGTGTGCACGATGCCCACGGACACCACACGGAACATCGCCTCCCTCCCTCGTGTGATGCATAACAACGGAGTTACTGGAGCAGCACCCTTCCTCAGAGCGCCCTCCTCATGTGATGGAGACAGTGCTCGGTTACTCCTGCAAGGCAAGCTTGGGTTCTCCCTACCAACGAGAACTGGGAAGTAATAACCCCCAGGACCAGGTTCTCCACCTCCCAGCATCTGCAAGTCAGAATATAAGAGGGTAAGGACCAGAAGACAAGGATGCCTGCTGGAAGCCCGGCAACCAGAGTTTGATCCTTGGAACTCAAGTAAAGGCAGATGGAGAGAACTGAATCCACAGAGCTGTCCTCTGACTGCCACATGCACAGCGTGGCATGTGCACAACTCCCACACGAATAATAAATAGACAGATGAATAAATAAATAAATAAGCAAAGTGTAACCACAGAGATATGAATGAACACGAGCGCCCTGCGGGATAAGATTCCTGATCTTGACAGGCGCACTGTCTGTCCCTGTGAGTACCCACGAATGACGATGCCTTCCCAGCAGGGCCTAAGAAAAACAGACCGCAGGTTGTGCACCCCCTATCCCTGGCTAAGTGCTTGGAACCCCAAGTGTTTCAGATTTCAGAATTTTAGTTTGGGATTATTTGGATAGATTTTTATTGGCTGGGCATTCTTAACCCAAAATGTCTCAAATCTGACACTTTCTGAAACCATGTGAGGACAGTTTTGCATACTAGGTGCTCAATTTGTGATACCCACTGTTTGTGACCTATACAGGCAGTGGTTGCTTTTCTGTTGCTGTGACATCATACCATGATCTAAAGGGAGGAATAGATCCCACCATGGCAGGGAAGGCATAACGATAGGAGCTAGAAGCAGAGAGACCTCAGGGGGCAGAGGGAGAGGGAGAGGGAGAGGGAGGGGGAGGGGGAGGGGGAGGGGAGGGGGAGGGGAGAAGGGGGAGGGAGGGGTGAGGGTGAGGAAAGAGAGACAGAGACATACAGAGATAGACACAGAGAGTGGGGGGGGGGCGGGACAAGAACAGGAAGTGGGCAATGGTATAAACCCCCAAAGCTGGATCCCCGTGATATACTTCCTTAACAGCAAGTCACTATCTCCCATGGGATCCACGACCTCCCCCAAAACAGCACCAACTGGAAACCAAGTGTTTAAACACATGAATCCCTCGGGCCATTTTTTTTTTTTTCATTTAAACCACAGCACTTGGAAAACTAAATTCACCCTAGCTGTTTCTGAGAACCAAGTGACATCTATGCCTACAATAAAAGGGAGGAGTCTGTGTTAACCATGGGCTTGAAGAAGGATGGACAACCTCAAAATGGTAGCCAATTAAATGTCCCTTACATGCATATGAAGAATGTCACAGAAAACAAAATAGGATCCAGAGAGCCAATCAGATGCAAAGAATACAGATCACCAGACTTCTACCCTACAAGAGAAGCAAGCTTGGTGGTTGTGTCGCTTAGTGGAACACGGGAATTCAGGAGGGTCTCCATGTGAGAACACTGGTTTCTTTCTTGGTGTTATATAGGTTTTTTTTTTAATTAGGTATTTTCCTCATTTACATTTCCAATGCTATCCCAAAAGTCCCCCATACCCTCCCACCCACTCCCTACCCACCCACTCCCACTTTTTGGCCCTGGCATTCCCCTGTACTGGGGCATACAAAGTTTGCAAGTCCAATGGGCCTCTCTTTCCAGTGATGGCCGACTAGGCCATCCTTTGATACATATGCAGCTAGAGTCAAGAGCTTCGGCGTACTGGTTAGTTCATAATGTTGTTCCACCTATAGGGTTGCAGATCCCTTTAGCTCCTTGGGTATTTTCTCTAGCTCTTCCATTGGGGGCCCTCTGATCCATCCAATAGCTGACTGTGAGCATCCACTTATGTGTTTGCTAGGCCCCGGCGAAGTCTCACTATAGACAGCTATATCAGGGTCCTATCAGCAAAATCTTGCTAGTGTATGCAATGGTGTCAGCGCTTGGAGGCTGATTATGGGATGGATCCCTGGATATGGCATTCTCTAGATGGTCCATCCTTTTGTCTCAGCTCCAAACTTTGTCTCTGTAATTATATAGCTTTTAATTTGGCATACTTGTGAATATAACTGCAGATGTATACTTTCATTTTAGAAATGACATTGTATCTTAATACTTTGTATAAATAGGGTTTTGGTTTGTTAAATACCAACAAAATCTAACACCCGGGATCATTGCTGTCCCCTTTGGCAAAACCTACAAAGCAAATAGCTAGGCCCACAGGGCTCTCCCCGCAAGGCCACTGTATCTTTATTTCTATGCTGGAGACCTTTGAAGGCTAGCTGCCCCTTTGCTTACCACTGTCTGTGGACTCTGGGAGCTGGAGGGTACCAGAGGGCTGGAGTTATGGTCTCTGACCATCTGGTGTATTTTTGATGACAAGGACCAAGTCAAGTCTAACAAACTGATCTTAAATGATTTTCTTTGTGAGAAGTCAACTTTTACAACACTATTTTTTTCTTTCTCAAATTAACAGGAGGTTGTCCATCCCAAACTGCTTTACAGGTTGATCGACCCTTACAAAATGCTTTGACTTCCAAGTGATCATGTACTTGTTGTGTTCTAAGTTCAGAATACAATTGCTTGTGGTTTGTATGGTCCTCTCTCTAACGTCTAACTGCCCTGAATAACGTCAAGAAGAGATCAGACGGGGCCAGTCAGGAGTTTCTGAAACACATTTTAATCAATAAATAGGAACATCTGTCAACCATTTATTAGGTGGGAAGAACAGGAATGTATAACAAATTCCAAAGAAAAGGATACCTTGGAAAGAAACTGCTAAGATCTTTACCTAAATTGTCATTTGTAGAACCAGAGGTAACCAAAGATTATTCAGAAAAAAAAAATCTTGGAATATTTGAAAGAATTCCAGATGTATGTGAAGTATAAAAACATTATCTTGTATACAAAGTGAAATGGGTTACTCTTCAGCACCTGTATGGATGGATGATCTGATAAATCAGTGAAGAGTGAATGAATACATTGTAGCACGCCAGAGGACATGGTTATTTAATTCACATTTTGAGCCAAGTTTACCCCCACCACTACCCCTGCCTTGCTATCCCTTTCTCTGCTCTGTAGCACAAGGTAGCTCGGTCCCTAGGCCCTCCCTAGGTGGCTTTCAGGCACCTTGGAATTGTAAGGCGCTGGTGGATATGGGCACAGGCCTGGGGAGGCATTTGGTGTCTGACTCAGTTTTGGCTTGGTTTCCATCTCAGGCAGTGGCTTGCCCTGAGCCTGGCTCCAATCACCATAGCCCTTCATGGTTCTCGTCTCTAGAAGGCTGCCCTGCCACAGTTCTTACTGATGACAAGGGAACTGAAGTCCTCTTACAGCCGCACAGAGGCATGTGAGGTAACAGGATTGGCTGTCTCTTAATTACCCGAGTAACTGAATTCTCTGTATCGACCTTTCTGCACCGATATTCCTAGAATGGCTTATTTTCTGGATTGGGTTCTATATACTAGAATATTAACTGTCGTCTTCTCTCAGCCACCTGCGAAGGTCGGCTTAAGAATCTGCCCTAAGCCACTGAGAACAACCACTCAGCAGCCACCTTTGCCAATGGAGGCCAACAGGTCTTTCATCAAGAGCTGGGATTCTCTTTGCCAAGTTCAACTGAGACTCTGACTTCCCATCCACGTCATTGCCAATGTCTTCTCCAGAGGTCATGCTCACAGCATGCACTCAGCGAGACGACAAAGAAAAGAAACAGAAACAGGAAATCAACCTTAGAGGAAGAGCATGAAGTCATCAGATGAACAAAGTTATTAAACGAAAAAAAAAATCTAGACTTTCCTGAAATTAAATCCCCACAACATTTCTGGATATTTTGAGAGCATCGGAACAAAAATAAAATAAAAACTGGATTCATCAACGAACGGTGGCAGGTTCTCAGCTGAAGGGTGGTCAACGGCTGAAGTACAGCTCTTTGGTGAGCATGGACACCATACACGGGATCTGCTTCTTCTCGTTGAAGCGCGGGTCATCAGACTGGGACTCGAAGTGCCTGGCCACCCGGTCGTTCACCCTGGTCAGGATCTGCATGATCTCTAGGTCCTTGCCATGCTCGTTCAGGATGGAGCAGAGGGCCTGCACAAACCAGGAGCCTTTCCCTGGGTTCCTCCATGAGTAATAACCTTCAGCCAGAGAGGGGAAGGGGGAGGGGGAGAGAAGAAGGGAGGGAAGAAGGGAAGGAGAGAGAGAGGGAGGAGGGAGGGGGGAGGGAGAGAAGAAGGGAGGGAGGGAGAGAAGGGAAGGAGGGAGAGAGAAAGGGAGAGAAGAAGGGAGGGAGGGAGGGAGGGAGGGAGAGAAGGGAGGGAGGGAGAAAGAGGGAAAGAAGAAGGGAGGGGGAGAGAAGGGAGAGAAGAAGGGAGGGGGAGAGAGGGAGAGAAGAAGGGAAGGAGGGAGGGAGGAAGGGAGGGAGAAAAGGGAAGGAGGGAGGGAGAGGGAAGGAGGGAGAGAAGAAGGGAGGGAGGGAAACAGAGGAAGAGGGAGAGAAGGGGAGGGGGACAGAAGGGAGGGAGGAAGGGAGAGAAGGGAGGGGGAGAGAGGGAGAGAAGAAGGGAGGGAGGGAGGGAAAGAAGAAGGGAGGGAGGGAGAAAGAGGGAAAGAAGAAGGGAGGGAGGGAGAAGGGAGAGAAGAAGGGAGGGGAGAGAGGGAGAGAAGGGAGGGAGGGAGAGAAGGGAGGAAGGGAGGGAGAAAAGAAGGGAAGGAGGGAGGGAGAGAGAGGGAAAGAGGGAGAGAAGAAGGGAGAGAAGAAGGGAGGGAGGGAAACAGAGGAAGAGGGAGAGAAAGGGAGGGGGAGGGGGACAGAAAAAGGGAGGGAGGAAGGGAGAGAAGAAGGGAGGGGGGAGAGGGAGAGAAGAAGGGAGGAAGGGAGAGAAGGGAAGGAGGGAGAGAGAGAAAGGGAGAGAAGGGAGAGAAGGGAGGGAGGGAGGGAGGGAGGGGGAGAGAGAGAGAGAGAGAGAGAGAGAGAGAGAGAGAGAGAGAGAGAGAGAGAGAGAGAGAGATCCATTAGCCAACCCTGAGAGCTATGCCACCCACCGGGAAGAATGAACCTCCAGCTCTGTATAGCATGGGTGTCTGGAGATCATTTCCCTCTCTTCTGTGTCAAACGAGAAGAAGCAAACAGCTCAGGTGTGAAGCGTTCTATGAAGATGCTCAGAACGCTTTGGGTGTTTCAGATGATGTCCCTAAAGACCAGTGCATCTGCATCTGGGATACCCGAGATACCTAACAGAGAGTGGGGTACGTGGAGAGTCCCCTAGGGAGGGGAGCACACCTCACAGCTTGGCAGCACCTCACCACCACTCTGGAGGGAGCACTGCTTTCTAGCCCAGGCCCAGGGAACAGAGTCGGAAAACCCGAAGAGATTTTCCAGGAGATGCAGAATGAGGGAGGGGTGGGGCCTGCTGAAGAGATGCAGAGGCAAGTGCTGCTGGCTGCCTTAGGGGCAGAGGCTGGAGAGGCTCCTGATCCAGGATGGCAGGCACTGTTAGACAGGAGGGGTGCCTCTCAGGGACCATACAAGGTAAAGAAATCCGATTTGTGAGTTTTCCTGGGTCAGCTGACCCAAATGTCTTACAAGGGTGGGACACCTCAGCTGACCCAGGTGCTGAGGAACGGATGGCTGACTCAGAGGGGCAGGTCCCAGGGGGCCCAGGGACTCACAACAGCAGCTAGCTTTATTCATAACCATGCAGAGTGTCTCCCTCCTTCTGTGACTTCCTGCCTTCTTTGACTCTGAGGGAATCTAAAATTGTTGCTTGTGATTGGGAAAGCCAAGGCAGAAAATGGGAAGATGGAACTCCCCAGAGCATTTCTGCATGGCTGGCAGAGGACACACATCTACGAGACCACGTGCTTACCTGGGAACCCCTACAAGTGAGAGGCCAGAGGACATGAGCCTAGAGAGACAGACAGTTCATGTCCAGCCTCACCAGGCCACCATGTTGAACGAGATCTACAAGTCACAGCAATGCCATGTGGAGTTTCATTCACTGTCTTGGGATAGACATCTTGGTGAAAGGAAAGTCTTTGTTTGTGATTGTGCTGTCTGATGTCTTGGTCTAAGCAGCAAAACTGAAGACCTTGGGTCACAGCACCCAGGCAGAGAGCAGAATGCAGGGCTCTCGGCTCAGCGGCAGCAAGAACCAACACAAAGCTGAATCCCGTTCACATGATAATCTGCACAGCGGCTTCATTCTGCCGAGAGGTCCAGACCCAGGGGGGTGAGAACCAGACCAGTGTCACGGGCAGCCTTACCACCTAGTTATGTCACAAGAGTTCAGCCAGCAGTGGCACACAGTAGGCTATAGCACCCTTAGAATTCTTGTCTGCAGTGCACACGCTAGCAGCCACCAGCCCAAGCCAGGGGCTGATGGGTAGTCAGTTACACAACCATGCACTTGTCTGTAGACAGGGTGTCATTCAACCCAGTGGCCTGGTTGGTTGTGCATATGGATACGTATGGATGTGCATACAGACAAATGCACTACCATCTCCCCTCTAGAGGTCCCCGAGGTAGCCATCTGAACAGTGAAGATAACCGTCCTGTGACTCCTCACCCGGAAACATTTTCCTCGTATTTCTTTATCAGGGCAAACTTGAGGCTGCTTGGCAGCACGCACAGTCCACGCACGATAAGAGGCTCCTCTGTGTACTGCTGAGGCTGTCACTTGTAGAACTGTAGACTGAACTCTGCCCCACCCCCATCCTCATGCTTACATGTTGAAGTCCCAGTCTCCAGTATGACCTTCAAGGAGTTAAGTTAGTGAGGTCAGAGGGGTGGTGGGTCCCTGATGTTGTAGGATTAATGCCTTTATGAGAAGACAGGTCAGAACTCCCCCTTTGTTTTCTTTTCCTGTGTTTTCTTTGCCATGTGAAGACAGAGGAAGAAGGCAGCCATTTATGAAGCAGGAAGAGAGTCCTCTTCTGAGACCAGTTGGCCCAGAAATGATGTCTATTGACTCAAGACAACTGACGCATCTGTGATCCACTCCGTCTGGCCCAGCAAATGCACTGAGCATTAGACCTAGTCCAGGCTGGTGGCTGAATTCAGCAGTCATGGCAGTAACTTTTAAAGAAAGCTTTCTTATTGGCCCCTGCAGAGGAGTTTGCCTTCCTCCCTGAGTTCTTCCAGACCTTCTCTGAGCAGCGACAGCTCCATACTGGGTTTACTCACACTGATGTCTGCCAATTTTTGCACTGCCAAGCTCCCAAGAGCAGAAGACCAACATAGTTTCTACCCTTTACAGTGCTTAAAAGTGGGACTCTAGCATACTCACAGAACCCATCTGTAGAACCTGCCAGAGCTGGTTTTGTTTTGTTTTGTTTTGTTTTCCCCAGATGTACTGACTCATTTACTGGAACTAATACCTTTGCCTGCACCAAGCCTTCGAAAAAGTCCTACAGCTGGGGGAATTCTCACTCAACAAGGGGTCCATGTCTAACAATGGAAAGGCTTATACTGAACAGACTCCGGGCAAACCCAGGACTTGGTAAATAATAAGAAACCACACTCATTCCTGGCATTGCATGGTACCTGCCATGGTCCCAGCCTAAAGGATCCTGGTCTGTGATGCAATGCAGAGTCTGAGCACTGGAACCTGACCCTCAACACATTTCTAAAGCCTATCCAATTAATTAATTAATTAATCAATTAATTTTTCAACTGCAAAAGCAACAATGGTTTTCTCCATCACCTACAGAATTATTATAAGGATGATGGCAAGAAGATTTAAAATGACCTAAAAGGACATAATTTTTATAGTTATATGCATAATTATTGATTATTGTGAAAGTCTTGCCATTATTATTAATCTTAGTAAAACAAAGGCCGGGGTGGGGGTGGGGATTCCGTTTTCTCAGGGAGAGGAATGAGTTAAGAGTGGTGGTCCCCGAAGATGGACCCACCTAACTCTGGAATCTGTGACCATATTATCCTCCACGACAAAAAGGACTTTTCAGATGCCAGTAAAATGATAGACTCCCGACGGGGAAATGGTTATGGATTCCCAGGCAGACCAAGCCCCAGGGAGGGAAGCGGGATGAGAGAGAACTGTGTTTGCCAGGTTGACAGGGAAGAGACCGAGAGATCGAGGAGGGGTTTTTAAATGGGGAAGGGCCATAAGCCAAAGGATCTAGGAGGTCTAAGATTGCTAGGAAAAAGAGGAAACCAATTTCCCTATGTGCTCTTTCCTCTGGGATTCTGGCCTCTAGACCACCAAGATGATGTTTATGTGACGTGTGCCACTCTGTCTGTCTGTCTGTCTGTAGGATGCACTGGGTATCTGTTGTCCCCAACGCTTGCTCATGAGTACAAATACCTCAGACTTCAGATCGAGTGCATAGGCTTTACGGCTTGGACAGTGGTTTTCTTTCATTCCGTGTGTTGCATGTGCGTGCATGCGTGTGTATATGCTTGTGCACAACGGGGTGCAGGGACCTGTGTCCATGTTGGGTGTCTTCCTGAATTGATCTTCACTTTAATTTTTGAGACACAGTCTGCTGGAATTTTGAGCTTGCCAACCCAGCTAGGGTGGCAGGCCAGTGGGCCTCCAGGGTTCTCCTTTATCTAAACACCCAGTGCTGGGGTTACAGGCACACAGAGCTATGTTTGGCTCTTACATAGATGCTGGGGATTCAGTCTTGGGTCCTCATTGCTTGTACTGCAAGTAGCTTACCCACTGAGCCAGGTCCCCTTGGCTGGGCATTTCTAGCAAGGAAACATGATATTCTGAACTGCTCCAGAATCCAAACTTCTGCGTGGGATACTGACACTCAGTTTCAAATCTCGCGACGGTTTATGTTAGGGATGCTAAAAACTATTAATCAATGACTGTAGCAACAAGAGACCAATACAGCCCTCACACCTGCATGTGGACGGAGGAGCATGGATTGGTAAGGTCAGCAGACAGTGGACAGGGTACCTGGAACCGTGGAGTAAGCAAAGAGGAAGTCGGCTTCCACCGGGATCTTGTTGCGGGGATTAGCGTCAATGTCGTTGATGGGCCCCGAGTCAGCCTGGATTCCATCGTCGAGCTCCGTCCCTCGGCACGCCTAAAGCATATCAAAGTAGAGATGGAACCGACTGGGACACAGCCTGTTTGTGCTGTTCTCTGCTGTGCCCAGGAGCCCTGCCTGGCACACAGGGAGCTCAGCGGCCAGCTGATCAGAAGATAAGCACCCGGATTGAGTGGAATTACAAAGCGAAGCCTTACAGAAATACAGCAAGTGCCCGTGCCAACCATTTCTGGGCAGGAAGCCCCGGCCCCAGCGTGCCTTCCCCAGGGAAACAGCACGTTGATTTGTACAGATAACACCGCCCCTGCCCTGTCAGCTTTCCCCACATGCAGTCCCACCAGCCCCCAAAAGCACCTGAATGAAGAAGAGTTTGGGTTTCTCCAACAGGGTTTTGCATCGGTCTCCCCTAAAATGAGCCGTCAGATCCTTTATGGGCGTCACGCCATCTTTCCCGTAAATCAGGTCCTCTTCCCCGTGGCTCAGCAGGACGCAGGCGAAGCAGGCCGAGTTGCTGTGGTCCTCCTCAGAGGCTGTAAGGAAGCAATCTACACTGAGTGTCCGGGGTGGGCTCCAGAGACATGATCCAACGGGGCCAGGGAAGGGCACCGTATGGGGCCCTTTGAAAGCACTGGGCTGGTCCACCTCTCAGCAGAGACTGTGGACTGGTGGCAGAGAATTCTAGAATTTCTCTCAGATGGAAACCAGGCACCACAACAGCTACTAGAGGACACTGGGGAACAGAGGAACCTAGCTGTTCCGTGGACTGCTTTGTGACAGCAGAGAGAGGTTGGCTAACCTCCATTTTCTTCTCTCTCTATAAAGAGGTGGTTGCAGTAGCTGTTAAGTATATATAAATATGCACAGAACTTGCTATGAAGGCCAGGCCGGTCTCAAACTCAGTCTGCCTTTGCCTCCTGAGTGCTGGGATGAAAGGTGTGCTCCGTCCCGTCCAGGGACAGTTACTGCTTTTTAAGTGAGGTACATAGAAAGAAGCAGCATGCAAGCATTTGTTGTAGAAAAGAAAATGTTAGGCCACAAGGAATGAGCTGGTCACACGGACACACACACACACACACACACACAAAGGGCAAATGGCTGGGGGAGGGGAAACAGTGAGTGGTTAGGAGATAGGTTATGGAAGGACGGAAAGAATTCTAACAAGATGAGTGTGTTCAACTCCCCTGAACTCTTCTCTTTAAAATGATTGAGACAGTGGCTTTGTTGTACACGACGTAACTTGTCACAACAGCAAACTGAATACACACGTGAAGGACCCTGGATTCACATGCTATGGGCACACATGCACATCCATGTTTATGGTTGTATGGGTCACAGTAGCCAGGGGCTAGAACGTGCCATCAACAGAAAGTAGATACAAGAAGCATGTCCATACACACAATGGAGCTTTGTGGAGCCATGAAGAAAACTGCCATCGTGACATCGCCAGGGAAACCGTCAGAACCGGGAAATTGTGTGTTAAGGGAAACTAGCTAGTTCAGACACAAAGATCCAAGTTTCCTCTTGTGTATGGATGCTAGTTTTAGAAGTATGCAAGCCTGTATGTGTGTACTCATGTAAGTGTGTGCACATTGGTTATAGAACTTGAGAGGGGAGCAGAGACATAAATGGGGGCGGGGGTGGGGCCCGTCTGATACAAAAGCAGGAGTGAAGGCCGCGGAGAGGGGCAGGGGACCGAGCAGAAGAATGGGGGCCATGAGAACAAGCACAATGACGTACAAATGTGAAACTTATCAGCCTGCATGTAAACTAGAAAGTTAACAGGAAAGAGTATCAGACGGCTGTCAGTACAGGGATTAGGAGAGGAACACGGCTGACTGGCCTGACCAGCTTGTTTATATGCCTGTGACATGGATCAACCTACCAGCTGATCCCGTAAACAGCCATTTCAGGCATACCTCCTGTGTGCTGGCACTCATACAGGCACTTTATGTGATTTATATTAATATTAACTCTGTGTGTGTGTGTGTTTTCAGGTACCTGCAGAAGCCAGAAGAGGGCATCTGATCTTCTGGAGCTGGCGTTATGGGTGGCTGTGAGCGAACTCAGGCCTCTGCACGAGCAGTGTGCACTCTTAAATCAGTGAGCCATCTCTTGGGCCCCGAGAAGTCAATTAAAAGGAAAAAAGGCACATAAAATCTTCCTCTTTCAGATCTGTAGTTAAAGAAAGTTGATCCCCTGCTATGTGTAGGTCCCGACTAATGAGCAGGTGGGATTCTACTTTCAGGCACGTGCCCCAGGTGTGAGAGTACCCCAGTGGCATCCTTTAAGGAACATCCAACTCACAGTTGTGAGCAGTTATGGACTCAGGCTCAATACAAAGTGGGAAACTTAGCTAATTCTTTGTAAGTGACTTTGTAACTCTACATGGTGCATGCGCATGAACTCGGCAGATGTCAATGAATTGTCACTATGTTCAAAGGTTGGACAGCCCCAGTATACAGTAAACACATCTCTCTGGGAGGTGGGCATAGCTCTTGGAGTCTTGTTTGGTCCCTAATTTACTCCCTAGACTCTCTCTCACCCTGTCCAAAGTCCATCCACACAATTACAATGTAGTCTGTCTATGGTCAACATTCTAGAGCCTAGGCTCTGTTCCTCTAGGTGCCTGGGGTAGGACAGACAGGCACAGCTCACACTCACCAAGCACAGCTCACACTCACCTTTTCTAAGCAGATCTTTCATCTTTGCACAAGAGCAGTCATTGTGGACGGTTACTTCGAAACCCAGGTTTTGGAAGCACTTGAAGAGGGCCCCTGCATCTTTGTCCGTCCCATTCCGGACGTCCATACCTGTGGGGGTAAGGCAAGGAGTGGAGTGAATAGGCTCCAGTCAGACCAGAGGCAAACTCCAAAGGGCCCAGCCTCCACTCAAGGTGGGCTTCTTCATGGTCTTGGGATGGCCAGGTCTGGCTGTCAATGTCACATGGTACATGGTCTAGACCCACCCAAGAAAAAAAAAAGGCCATTTTATCCCAGCAATAGGAAAGCAACTAAGGCAGGCTCCTGCAGTACACGGCGGGACCTCAGACTGAAAATTCTCTCATGGAGAGCCGCTGACACTGCTGCCCTCTGACGAATGTCTGGTAAAGTGTGGAGGACCTGGGAGGGTCAGGAGGGCTTGGCCCAGCCCCTCACCCACCTGTCGCTTTGTCGAAGTTCTTGTTGTTTATGATGATGCATTTACCCATCTTCTGGAAATCCATGCGGTACAGGTAAGCGGGCACTCGGTCCCGGCTGGTCCTGACGGGGCCTGCAGAGGCATTTCTCTTCTTCTTCCTTGGGTTACAGAAAGTCAGTTAGAGGCTATGGAAGCAGTCTGGGCAGCCGTGTACTCAGGGAAGCCATGGTGTTTGTGAATTGAAGACCCAAGGTGGACAGATGGTTCTGTTTCACTATCATGTTTAAATGGAACAAGGCTCCAGGGTCAATTTCAGTAGACGTCGAGAAATGCAAATCACAGTCACAATTATGCTGGTGCAGTGTACGTCCCAGAGTGGCCACACTGAGAGAAATGGAGTCTGCCAGGCCCTTGTAGGGCTGGTGGGGGTCCACTGGGTAAGGCCGGCAGGACACATTAAGCTTACACAAACACAAACCTTGGGTCAGGCAAAGGTTTACTAAAAGACAGCTCTACACTTTTCACCTTGTCCCATACAGGAAATACCCCGAAGTCCTGTTTATGTAAGTGGCTGAGCTGAGGAATATTCACGTAACAGGTAAAACAGGCTGAGAATGAGCCGAGACAGCACGCAGCACATGAGCGAACATCACAGACGGAACACAGCAACGAGCCGATAAACAAAAGACTACACGCAGACTTAGGCACCTCACAGTAGACGCCTGGGAAGCTTTAGAAACCAGAGGAAAGCCAACCCCATTTCTTTTTCCTTTATTAAAAAAAATGTGGCGTGTGTATGTATGTGGTGCACACAATGTGTGCGTGCATGTGTATAAATGTGCTCACCCGCGTGTACCCATGGACACCATCAACATCAGATGTCTTCTGTATTAATTTTCACCTTTTAAAAAAGACAGGCTCTCCCCGTGAACACGGAGCTCACTGCTTAAGCTAGACAGGCCTGCCAGTGAGCCGCCCTGATTCACCCTCTCAACTGCCAACCAGTGCCTGGGTTGCAGGTACTGGCTGCGATGTCTCACTTTTATGTGGGTACTAGGATCAGAGCCCATGTCCTTAGGCTTGCAAGCAAGCTCTTTACCCACTCAGTGACCATCTCTCCCGCCCCTGTATGTTTTGTACGGATTGGTGATGGTTACAGACACAGGTGGGTAAAAAATTCCCAGGTATACATACATTCTGTATGGATGAATATTTCAATGGCATTAACGTTAACTTTTCCCCATCCTCCAAATAACTATGGTACTATTGAGCAAAGACACACAGGGGCTTCATAGGATCAGGGAGAACGCCCAAGGCCAAGGGCACTGTTCAGATCTGGCTGGGATGTGACTCTCTGGGAGTCAGCCTCCTGGTGTGTGCTTCTTCTACATAGCCCCTTGTTTGAACAAACACCACCTTTGATACTGAAATCCAGGGCAGGGCTCCCTCACCTCTCTCAACTTAAATTGGAGAAGCTGGTGCACAATCCCAGATCTTTCATGAACAGGTTCCTCACCCTGTAACCCTCGACCACGGTAGCTCTAGACTGGCTTTAGCTGGTGCTCTCTGTGAGGCCTTGGTAAGAGCCAGGATGTGAAGAAAATGAGAGAAAACGAGAGAAAATGAGAGGCAGGAGGGAAACCTAGTGCTTCAATTTCATTTTAGGGCACAATTCCTGCACCATACAGCTACCTAAAGGCTATCCTGGGACTGTGCGGGTGGCAGGATGACTCACAGGCTGGAGAACACTTTACACAGGAATACCCTTTAAGAGGCACAATTCAACTTCCACCTTCGGTGGAGAGAATCCTATGGTGATGGGCTAGCCAGGTGGCTCAGCAGTGTGACCTGAGTTTCATCCCTGGACTCCATGTGGTGCAAGGAGAAAAGTGACTCTAGCAAGATGCCTTCTGATCTTCACACACATGCCACGGCATCTACGCACACGTGCCCCTCCCCCAACAGCTCCCCAATACCCCCTCCTTATATTTTAAATGTAATTTTAAAAGCCCTACAATTTCTAGGATGACAGCCACGTCTCAGACATGCTGTGACTCTTAGGCCATTACGGTCCCCAGGAATGTGCAAAACAAAACCAGCCAGCATCTTTTATAAGGAAAAGGGGCTGGAGAAAACGTTACATGTGAAATCGAAGGCCTCTGCTTCTATAAGAACAGAACCTGGATCGTTACCTCATCATTTAATAAAACAGCTATTAATTCATTCAGTTAAAAAAAAAGGAACAAGAGGGGGGGAATGAAGACACACATATGTAAACACAACACCACAGGTCACAGAAAGTACCTAAAAACTGAGTTTCAAGTGGTGTACAGCTCTAATCCTTGGCAAGTATCTCAGAAGGGAGGCAGTGGTAATTTCCCTCCCCAAACCTGTCCTTATATTGAACTCCTCAAAAAAACTAAAATTACATGTACTTGTGTATGTGTGTATGTGTGTGTGTGTGTGTGTGTGTGTATGTGCACATGCCACCATGGTATAAGTGTAGAGGTCAGAACAATTTGTAGGAATTGCCTCTCTCCTCCCACCAGTGTTCCTGGAGGTTCAAGCCTGGGCCGCCAGGCTCTGTGGCAAGCACCTTCACCCACTGAGCCATCCCCTCAACCATGAACTTTGTTATTTTTCAAAAAGAACCTAAATCTCTTCCTCTTGCAGATTTGGATCAGTCAGTATTAATCGTTCCTTGTAGCCCCGATAGTTTTCTGTTAAAGCCAGATCTGCCCAGACCACAGCTGTGCACCAGAGGGTGAGTATCCATTCAACTTCATTACATTTACCTTTCTGAGAAGAGCCGGCTCTGCGCAAGCAAATGCCGGAATCAGCTTACAACATGGAACAGAGCAACAGGGAAGCAGGAAATGACTGTTGAGGGGCATCAAGAATGAGTCGTGGGGAGAGGGGGACACCCAGAGGCTGCTGCACACATGACATCTGCATGAATGAGTCTGAGAATGTCGCCTGCCATCTAAGAGCGCTGTGGATTGGGGTACCCTCTTTTCTGGATTTTTCTCCCTTTCATGCCCACCCACTATCCCTTAGAAACCTTGGGGATAGCTACCATATTGGTACAAATTAGTTTCTCAGCTGTCCACCTGGCCATTTAGTGACGGTCATAGTGTCAGTCTCCCATAAGTGGTTAAAATGAGAAGTTTTGGTGAGTGTGTTCCCACGTGTGGCCTGGGAAGTCCAGATAACAGGCTGGCAGAGACTGAGCCAAGCCAGAGAAAGGTGAACAAAGGTAAGGACAGGGAGGACTGTAGGTGACATATAAGCCCAAGGCTCCTACTGCTTCAGTGTTCCCCAAAATTAACAATCAGGGGGTCTGTAGAGATGCTCGGTGGTTAACAGAGCTTGCTGTTCTACAGGACTCAACTTTGGTTCCCAACACCCGAGTCAGTTGGCTCACACCATCTGTAACTTCTGTTCCAGGGAATCGGATGCCCTCTTCTGGACTACACTGTACAGTACACATGTGCAATCACAGAGACATCCATACACACATACACATAAATAAAAACAAGAAGAGAATTTAAAAATGAGTCAGGTTTCAGCATGTAGTACGAAACTCCATTCTAGGCTTCCAAAGGCCCCCGTAGTTTCGTTTCTGGGCTGATCCTGCTCGGAGTCCTCCTTCACAGGCTCAGGCGTGCAGTGACAGCTCATGAGGCTCTTGGAGCACAGCAAGAGCCTCGAGAGAGAGCCACAGTGGGCTCATGCCTTGTCCAGCTGACCATCAGCCTTGCGCCTCTGCACACAGCAATCCTGACAACTGGCTACGGCCCAAGCCACTCTGTCTCCCAATCTGATGCCTTGTTACCAGGTTCTGGACACCCTCTCCTGCACTCTTTTTCCAGGAGAGCTTTAAACAATTAAGACCAAACAAAAGCTAAATCCAATTGTGTTTGTTCCTTGCCCAGAGCTACCCAGTGGGTTTCCACTGCTGAGAAAGATGCTAATGTCCTGGCCTCCACCACTTGCCTGGCGGTGCCACATTCCTCCGCACCTGTTCTTTCAATCATCCCACCATAAACAACCATGAACTAGTCTATCCTGTGCTCACCACTGGCCCTGGCTGTTGCTTTTTCCTCTGCCTGGCATCTCGTGGTGCCCCAGATCACACACTACCTCCCTTTGGTTCACTGGGGCCGCCACCCCCTTCACCACCAGTCAGGGTCTTGTCTCTGATTCAGCATGTGCATCACATGTCACCTACCCATGTCACCTGACCTCAATTACAGAGTCACCATCTGTTCTGCTAGAGGGCAAACAAGTTTTCCTTTTCCCCTCTCTCCCAAACCCCACCTCTCCGTTTGGATTCTACATCTCCGTATGTTGTCTAAGCTGGTCCTGAACTCCTGGCACATCCCAGCACCTGGCTGAATATAAACCAGGACTCACAAATGCCCAGGGCCTCCAGCTTGACTAAGTGAGCACCCCATTCATCCGTGGGCGAGCTGGGGACTTCAGCTGAGCGGAGGGAGTGGCACTCGTAGTCTCCCACCCCCAACGGTACATGTCCAAAGGGACTGACTTCAGAGATGAGAAGGTTTCTCAAGTTCTAGTATGCCAGGGTGGTTGTGCTCAATATTCACAAGGCATGCAGTTACAGGTAAATAAACATCTCGGGCATTTGTAAGTTACCATGGTTTATCACTAAAAGGGTCTAGCTGTGCTGTGGCATCAAGACAAGACAGAGAGGGAAGACACTGCCCATGATCCTGGTGGGTCATCCACACTCTTCTGTGGGTGAGAACACAGTATGCTGCTCTCTCGACATGGCTCCCATCTTTCACCCCATTCCCCTAGACGCCTGCGAGGTGTCTCTCAGCATCGACACAAGTGGAGTCCCCAGCACTGTTAGCAAATTGAGCATTTGGTCACTTTAATATCACTATCAAAAGCGTCCCAGGACAAGTCACTCAGCTGATGTTTAGTCCGCCTGGTCTTTAACACACCATCTAAAGGCCCTTTCCTATGAGCAAAAACCCCTGCCCTGGGCCCAGTCAGAGGTATTCTTTGTGCCCTCGTCCTAGCAGGCAAAAAGGAGCCACTGTCTACCTGGACATCAGCAGCTACAACCAAGCAGATCACTAGACTCTGGGAGAGCAGGCTAATTAATTAGCTCCCTGAAGGCAGCAGGTCCCCTGCAGGGGCAAGGAAGGAAGAAGAGATGCTTTGAAAGATCTAGATTAGCTACATCCTCAGTGGGCTATCACCCGTAGAGTCAGGACGTCTGAATGTGGCTCTAATCCTTGCCCGGGTACTTACGGGCCTTTTTCTATATAAGGACTTAGACTGTATGGACCGAACCCCACAGAGTAGCGCTGGGCACTACCCACGGCTAGGTCAAGGGACAAGGGTCTTCCTCTGAATCTGACAAAGGCACAAAGAGTGCAGAACAACTCCAGGTACTCCCCATTATGAACAAATGCACGGGTATTTCTTTAGTTTTCAGCTTCACAGTCAATCAGCAGTCAGTCATTGCCCCATGAACTCTGAGAGACAAAGTCAGACACAGCATAAAACTGGCCATGGGCTTTCTTTTGCACATGTGTATAGAAGGGTGGACATGTCCTGCCACCTTCACCCATGCATGCACATATATATATGCAAGCTGCAGGACTATATCTTCTGCCTTTCTTCATCACATTCGACCCCCCCACACCCATCCACCCACCCATCTACTGATCCATCATCCATCCACCCACCTACCCATTTATCCATCCATCCACCCACCTACTTACCCACTCACTCACCCACCTACCATCCATCCATCCATCCACCCACCCACCCACTCATCTACCCATCTACTTACTGAGACCAGATCTTTCACTGAACCCTCAGCTTGACCTTTCAGCTAGGCTGACTGACCAGCAAGGCCCAGGGATATCTGCCTGTGTCCACCCCCATTGCTGTGGTTATCAACATAAGCCAATGGCCCCAGATTGTATACAGGTGCTGGTATCTGAATTCAGGTCTATGCTTGAGCAGTAGGCACTTCATCCACTAAGCCATCATCCAGGCCCCTGGCTGAGGATTTTCTAAGCCAGCTTCTGTCATTTTCTATTCTACGCATAATACACACACACACACACACACACACCTCCACCTCTCCCTTTGTCAATTCTCTGCTGATAAATCTAGCTGTTCCTCGGCCTTTTTTTACACACAGAAGACTTTCTAAGGAAGCATGGGACTCTTGTTTGGCGGCTGTCATATTTAAGTGCAAAATCCAGGATAAATCAGACTAGTGAATTAGAAGTTCTAAATCCTCTTAAAAGCTTGAGTGTTCCACAATTGGCTACAGATAAAAAAAAAAAAAAAAAAAAATCTGGCCACTAAATCACCGTACTTAGGGCCACACAAGCGAGAGATTGCAGCCAGTGATGGCGATGACATCCTAGAGATCGACCTTTGAAGTCGCTGACACCAAGGGAGAGACAAGTCACCCTGGGGGTGAGGGGGTGGGGACAGGCGGAGCAGCTGTGTGTATCCACCCTTCCTGAGTGCTGGTTTTCCATTGACATAGCAAAGTACCACTTTCTTCATAGGCCAGACAGCCACAGGACTCTTCCAGGAACACAGATAACACCAGCATCGATTACTAGGAAGGATTTGGATTATCCTGGCTTCTTGGGCAGAAAGCCATTTCTTGCAGTCTCCGATTTCAGCATGAGGCCAACTGAGTCATTTTTATGAGTTTAAAGAAGAAGAAGAGGAGGAGGAGGGGGGAGAGGAAGAGGAGGAGAAAGATGACAAAGAAAACCCCGCAGGCTATTTCTATAAAAGGGGCTGCATGAAGAAGCTCCAGCAACTGTTACCAGACAACACCGTGGGATCCAAAAGCTATCCTGCCTACTTGATTAGGGAGAGAGAAAGCTCAGAGAGCACAGTGGACTTCTACAATCCACTCTGGGTGCCGGTATAATTTTCTCCATCACTGGAGTAGATAAATACAGGTTTATCCTCTTACAGATCCCCCCCGAGCTGCTCGAAATGTGAATTATCCCTTTCTACATTTGGAAGGGAATATAAGCACACAAACCCGTGCCTATTTATTTTCTGAAGTGTTTCCCTGAATAGGATTCCCAGTAGCCTGTCCTGCAGACATTGCTCAGCACACAGTAAACACATCAGCGGGCACACAGCTCCCTACTGCTGCTGCTGCTGAGTTTGGAACCGGGCTCTGGCTTTTGTAGCTGCTTTGTCTAAATATTTTGGGGATGGTTCAGTCAGGGTTTGAACATTCCAGCAGAGGGGCTTTCCCACAGTCTTTTCATACCACAGCAAAGGCGGACCAGGGTACTGGACGGGGAGAGCAGAGAGGGAGGTACCTGGTGTCCCCGTCTGGAAGCAGTTCCCTCTGTAAGACCAGGCTTCCTCCCGAGACCACAGGGAGTGAGTTGCCGCCTTCTCGGTAGTAGTAAAAACTCAACATGGTTGGCGCTCAGCTGGCGACGGGAGGCTGGCACAGGAGGCAGCCCTGAAGGCCCAGGCCTGAATCAGCAGTGAGCTGCCCGCTGGAGTTTTCCATAGGACATTCAGGCTGGGGCTGGGAAGGTCACACTGGCCTCTGGCTTCCCTGCTGACAGGCAGAAATGACCAGCCTCCACACTGAGGCCCCCACATCCCAGGGACAGCTCCCTGGGGACAGAGTGACAAGTACCAGATCCAGAGGGGAAGTGACCCTGGGGTCTGTGTTGGAGGACCAGACTTCACACACACACACACACACACACACACACACACACACACACACATACACAGGAAGCCAGGAGGCTATCTTCAAGAACAATGATCAGCAGGTGGGTGGCTGAATGAACGGTCATCAGCAGAGTGTCCACAGAATAGTGTGGCAGAGCTCTGTGAATGGACTAAGTGAGATGCCAGCCCAAGCATGTTCACACACGTGGACGGTCGGTTGACCCCAGTGCCAGGCTTCGAGCGACATTGGTTTGTAAGTGAGCAAAACTAAGACCATTGTTCCCGGGGAATCTGCCAGTCCATCCAGGCTCATGAGGTTGGCTTTCTTCCAAAGGTCGTCCGGCTAGGGTTAGGATGAGCAGACAGGGTTTACAAAGTCCTTTCGTCTTCGGGGAAGACCGGTTGCCAGGGGGTGTTGCATAAAGAAATGACCCAGAAGTGATCGCAGTTCCCAGTTTCAACCTTTCAAATGCAACTGGGAAAAAGGTGGGCATGGAAGGACCCAGGGCACGGGACGCAAACTGCTTGGCGGCTGCCCCAGGGTTTGGCGAGTGTTAATGGCACTGAAAGGGGAAGCAGGTGACAGACAGGTGGTGGCCACAGTGTCCCGGTGGTTACCTGCCATCCTCTACTGTGAACAGAGCTCTTCTCCCAGTGTGTGAAGGACAGATGCAGAGAAGCGACGTACATTCCAAGAGTTAAAAGAGAATAATGAATTCCTTTCTCCAAACATTAACTAACCTTTCCATGTCTCTTTCCTTCCTTTCTCGTGACCAAAACAGGAGGGGGAGACAGACCGACGACAATAAAAATCATCAGAAGACGTCAGAAAAAACCATTCAGGGGAGGAAACGGTGCGGAGAATCGTCTTCAAATACCACAAACAGGCAGCGTGGAAGACAGTAACGTGTGTGGATGACTGCAGGACCCAGAAGGGGCTCACCATCTCCAGTCCTGGTGTGTGTGTGTGGGCGTGCGCGTGCACGCTCCATGCTATGCCTCTGGAGGCCAAAGAACAACTTACAAGAGTCCGTTCTCTCCCTCCTTCCACCATATGGGGTTCTGGGCATTGATTCTGGGTCCTCTGCTAAGCCCCATCTTTCCCTTACAAGTGGTGTTTTAAGTTTCTGTCCCCATGTGGAGTGTGGATGTGTTTTGTCCTGGCCCACACCAACTCTTAACAGCAGAATTGTTACTAAGAGGTGGTGGGGCCTCCGAGAGTTGACGGCGCAGCTCTCTAGGGGCCCGGTTCCTAGGACAGACACGGATAGCAGCACACTGTCCGCACACAGGCTGGGCAGATGCTAGCATCCTGTTCTTGGACTTCTCGTCCCTCAGGACCACAGACCCCAATAAACCTGCTCTGAATAAATGAGCCTGTCTCAGGCACATTTATTCTGTTTATTCTGTTACAGTAACAGAAAGCAGACGAAGGCCATTTGAAACCCAACTTGCTTTTCTTATCCTTTACATTTCCCTACTCTGGATGAACAAGAACCTACAGCACCTGTGTGGGTACCACACGTTCAGGCGCTGTGGCCTCACATCTTCTAGGCTCTGGGACCATGATTCAATGATCTGTGGTTCATTGCTCCTGACAGGTGACCTTGGTTCTCTTTACTGGAGGGTCACTGTCAACCCCACCATAGCAGCCATCCACACACTATTCCTTGGCTACAGTGATACAGACAGTGTGCAAGAGCAATTCATCTTCTGGTCCTGTTGGGTGAGAGACAAGAAGCTGCACTGTCAGTGGACGGGTGTGGTTGAACCGCTCCGTCTGCAGCTGTGAGTGACATTTGACGGATGGTGGATGTATTTGTTGACCTACGGTTGACGAATGGTTGGGCACACTGTGCTCTGAGCTGGGCCTGCGACCTCACCACCAAGGACCTGCTGGGCGACCTCACCGTTGCTGGTGACAACGGGAATTCTTCTTCTTCATACAGAAATGAGTCTGACAAATCACAAATCCCCTCGTCAGGGGGTCTTCATTCCAGAGGCCATCTCTTCCTCATCAGCCACGTGCGGGAAGTGAAGAAGCTGAGCCGCCATATTAAATTCTCAACCCAGTGCACAGGAAGAGTATGAAGAAATGGAGGTTAAGATAACCTTGTGGTCTCCACAGTCTCCCAACTGGTGAGAGACCGGGCCAGGACGTGAACAGAGCCTGTCCGAGTCCACCAAACCTCCATTGGCATTTTTGGAAGTCCAATTTGTTGGCAAATCTTTATAATTTTAAAATAAAACTGGGACGCGGGCACCCAGTATTCTAGAGCTCAAGAGGGAGGTTTTTATACTGAAAACTAAATGCTCTGGGTTTAATTTAAAGTTCTGATCTTTTAGGGTGCCCAGCCCCGGCATCTGCTGATCGGCGGGTGCCTCTGCCTGCGCAGGAACAGGCTCCAGCATGCTTGATTTAGCACACAGCCCTTGGAAGGGGGCAGGGGGGGGGGCAGCTCGGCCTTGTCTTTCTCGTCTATTAATTACAAGCATTGTTCCCTTGGAGCTCCCTCCTTTCCCCCTGAGCGAAGGCAGCAACCACCTGATCGCTCTTATAATTACACAAGCAACACATTTTTAAATAGGGAACTGTTTATATATAACACATGCTCGTGGAGAAACCCAGACTACAGGATGGGAAAAAGAATTATAACCAAGTGCCATTTACTAAACACTCCCTAGGGGACGAAGGATGGAAGGGCCATGTGACTCGAGCCTGCAGAAAGGAGTTTATCCGACTCAGAGAGGCAGCCTTTGTTCCTGTCCTCTGCCTCAGATGGGCCCGGAGACTCTCAGCCGGGGACCTGGGAGGGCTAGAGAAGCCTAGGGGACTGACAACTGGGTGAAGTCTGTTCACTACTCTGCAGTGTTTTCTTGAATTCTGACCTTGTGTGACGTTCACTTGAGCTTCTGACTTTGTAAGTGACATGTTAGAATGCAGTGTTTTCCGGGGGTGGGCAGACGGCTCTTGGTGTACACCCCCAGTGACTTCCAGTGTTCACGACATCAAGACCATTCCATGCCTATCTGGTGGCTTACCCAGTTTTCCAGACAGAACCATTTCATCTTGCCTGCCCTCCAGCGCCCCCTGGCAATGCCCTCGAATTCCAGTTCCTCTTCAGGTTTCCTTCCCCAGTCTCTCCGGGCTCCCAGTCCTACCCTCAGCATTTTATACATTTTATTTTCTGTGGATACGTCCAAGCATTCTACAAAAATTTAACTCACGGCCCAGGCAGAGACTGCATGGCTCACAGACTGCAGCTAATGGCTTCCAACTGCTCAAGGGTCACTGTTGCATTTAGAGAGGGCTCCGTTCAGGACCTTGAGGGCACAGAGCCTTGTGCTATCAACTGTAATTCACATTTAATGGAGACTGCCCTAGCGATTTCTTCTGGAGGGCCTAAGAGTCACGGTTTACGAGTCCTAAACTCTTTGGTACTTTTCCTTTTGTGTTTTTCTGTGTTTCATAAATGCTTTTTAATAATCAGAAAGTTAGAGAGACCTTTTAATATATGAATTTTAAGTAAAGGACAGTTTGGAATATTAAAGGCCAGCGGCACAAAAATGGAATAAAACAATGTGGCTCTGCCATCTAGTGGTCACAACACAAAAGGGCAAGAGGACATGAAGGGCTTAACACCAGGCATTGGGAGTGTGTGGGGGCGGTGAGGTTTCCCAGAACGGGCCCTGAGAACTCTTCCAGCCTTCCAGGGAGAGTGAGTGGGTAATTCGGTTCTTTTTTTCTTTTTCTTTTTCTATTTTTTCTATTTTATATAATTAATAAAACAGTGCTTGTATAAAAATTTACACAAAGTTGCTAGGGAGCATACAAGTTCCAAAACCGACCCGGGTCTGTGGTACATTCAGTTTTGTAAGGGTGCACTCAGATCAGTGTAACAGGAAAACGTGATGTGTTATTTCATTCCCTTTGGTAAACCTATGCTTGTTACTCCTCTCAGTATCGCTCTGATACCCACGTTGTGCAGGGTCTGCGCTTCCTGGGATGTCAGACATTAAGGCTGGATCTACAAGAGACAAGGACTGCCCACAGCAGCGACAGCCCCTGGGCCCTCACCCCCCCCCCCACTTCAGAATGACCCAGTGACCTCCAACCAGGGGTCTCCAGGTCCCTCTGGATCAGGGAGGAAGCAACTGTTGGGGGGATGGTAGAAACCGAGGCAATCTCTACAAGAACCCAAATGGCCACACTGTGGTGTGATCAGGCCAAATCCAGTCGCCACTAAGTAGATCCTATTGGTCGGTTGATGATTGCTGCTGATTTGAACCCCTCACCCCCTAACTTAAAAGGAAAGAAAGGTTTGGGGTTCAACACTGAAGGGGAAGGGCAGCGAGCACTAACAACACTAGACATTGATTCCCTGACAAACGTTTGCCATCAGACAGACACAGCCACATGAACTAAAGCAGGACTCAAACACTACATTCAAGAGTATCTTGGGTAATTCAGTTCTTAATTAGGGACCGCTGTGGAGTGCTACTGTCTCCTGCCACTATCCTACCTGATGCGCAGCCTTAGATAAGGGATGGATGGGGAGAGAAGGCACCGCTTTGTGTAGTTAGGGATATCCTGAGGGGCCAGCCACACTCCCCAGAGCACCCGCACCCAGGGATGATGGGTTTCCAAATTCCCTGAGGCTGTAGGGCAATGGTGGCGCACGCCTTTGATCCCAGCACTCAGGAGGCAGAGGCAGGTGGATTTCTGAGTTGGAAGCCAGCCTGGTCTACAAAGTGAGTTCCAACACATCCAGGACTACACATAGAAATCCGGTCTTGAAAAACAAACAGAACCCCAGGAGAGATAGCTCAGTGGTTAAGAGCACTGACTGCTCTTCCGGAGCTCCTGAGTTCAATTCCCAGCAATCACATGGTACTTCACAACCATCTGTGATGGAGTCCAATGCCCTATTCTGGTGTGTCTGAAGACATCCGTCGGTCTGTCTGTCCACCCATCCATCAGTGGTGGGTGAAAATGGCCCCCATCATCTCACATATTTGACCCCAATCAGTGGTCCCCGATTGTTGGAACTGTCTGGGAAGGATTGGGAGGGACAACCTTGTTGGAGGAAGTGTCACTGGGGGTGAGGCTCAAAAGTCCATGACATAAGCAGTTAGGTCTCTCTCTGCATCATGGCTGTTGCCTCAACATGCAAGCTCTCAGCTACTGCTCCAGCACCATGCCTGCCTGCTGCCATGCTCCCCAGGATTATCGCAGACTTCCCCACACTCTAGAACTGTCGATCCCAATAAACTCTTCTATAAGCTGCTCTGGTCATCGTTTCTCTTCACAGCAGCGAGACAGTAACTAAGGAACTATCTATCTATCTATCTATCGATCTATCATCTATGTATCTATCAATCATCTATTTATCTATCTATGATCTATTTTCTATCATCAACCTGCAATCTACAAATCTTTCTATTGCCTTCCACCTGTCACTGCCAATCACTGAACACAGATCTTCCCAGGAATCAGTCTCGAGCCAGTCCATTCTGCATGCCTCTGTTGTTTGGTCTGATGGTACTGTAATGCTAAATTCTGTACCAGAAGGTCAGGGCCTAAGAGTGAATTCTCACATTTGGAAGCTTTTTTTTTTTTTTGTGTGTGTGTGTGTGTGTGTGTGTGTGTGTGCAAACCTTGTTCCTTGATTTAAGACGTGGTTAAACGGACAATTGTCTGAGGGTTTAGAAGGAGGTGGGTTTTGAGTGACCTGGTTGGGGTGGAGAAGAGAGAGAAGAGAAGAGAGACTGGAGGAGAGGATGACGCTGTCATATGGAGAGACGGGCCATGAGCACATGGGCAGGAGAAACAGCAAGTATCCCGGGTACACCACTGGGGGGGTCGCCAGGCCAGCCGTTAGAAGAGTTGATTAGGGGTTATCCCCAGTAATTGTCAAAGCCAAATAAAATAACCATAGACTGATTCTCATTTATTTGTAAGCTAGTCGGGTTTAAGTTTAAAATCGTTGTACCTTCTACGCTCCTCCCCTCATAGCGTTAACGGTCTCTGTGGATCAGTTCTCTGTTCTCTCATCAACAGAGCTTCTGTGGCCAAGTAGAAGTGGAGGCACAGGCTTGATCACAAAACCTCTGTTGCTTTCTGCCTACCAGGTACCCTGGAGTCTGGCTGCCCTGTCCCACCTACTTGACTTCTAGGTCATCTACCAGGCATTCCAACCTTTAGACATCTTGACACAACTTTATACCTACATGCTCAGAAGCATACAAAAAAGTTGCTAAAACAAACAAACAAACAAACCTCACCATGTTTTAAGTAACACTGTGCCCGGCCACACTCACAGATATTCTTAACCACCTGTGGCTGGGAGGCTGCGGATTAGAGGCGTGCCCCGCCACACCTGCCTGAGAGTGTGAAGTCTGTTTTCTGTAATTAAACCATTATGTTTCCATAAGGCAGAAACTTCCCTATGTAACAGGGACACTGCAGTTGTGCACACCTGACTGACTGCTAGACAGTCAGTCCTGCTTGCCGCCTCCCTGGCTACGGGGTAACTCCTTCCCAGCAATCCTATGTAGCCTGAGGCAGCTCTGGGGTGCTGGCATTTTATTTAAAGCTGTGACTGATCAAATTATCCTATTGTGAGAGCCCTGAAATGACTTCCTGGTCACAGGACCACTTCAGAAGCACCTGAGTTTAGCTCCACCCTGCAGCCCTGTGAAGACCTTGCTTCCCACTGCAGCCCCAAGGCACTCACAGAGCCAAGGCTACAAAGGCACAACAGTGGTCAGGTTCTAGAGGCGAATGACCGCAGTTTCAAATCCCGGCTCAGCCTCTATGCCACTTAGGGCTAGGAACAGTGATGACCACACATCCTGGGATCTGAGAAGTTTGGGGAGGAGGGGTGGAACCTAGAGGTTAGCCTGGGCTACATGGCAAGACCATCTCAAAGAACAAAACCAAAAACCAACCAAATTATGACACTTGTTGCATGGGACTTCCCTGTTCCCTGTCACTTTATACTTAAGACACGAGCATAGTAATATAGTGAGTTATAGGATCTGAAGTGTATGTAATTTTTAAAGCCAAGGAAACTTTAATAGATGAAAAAAATTTTCTATCTTAGGTTAAAAGAATAGCAAAGTGAATCTTAGGGGCCTTACAGATCCTAGGTGCATTTTATTTACACGGATTTTCTCCTAGTAGTGTTTTTTTGTTTTTTGTTTCGTTTTGTTTTTTGTTTTTCGAGACAGGGTTTCTCTGTATAGCCCTGGCTGTCCTGGAACTCACTTTGTAGGCCAGGCTGGCCTTGAACTCAGAGATCCGCCTGCCTCTGCCTCCCGAGTGCTGGGATTAAAGGCATGCGCCACCACTCCCGGCGGTAGTGTTTTATTTAACACTCAGTGGTCACAATCCTCTTATATGCAGTTGTGTAACGGGGATGGGGCGGGGTGGGCAGACAGAAACATTTTGCCAAAAGTACAAAGTTTCTCACATACAGACAAGAAACTGGTGGACAGTCAAAAGCATAGTGTATCAGAAGAGCTTTGGGCAGTGCTCACGCGCCTGTGTCTCGCTGTATGTGCACTTTGCTCTGTGCAGAAAAGCCAGTGAGCACAGAGACACTTTGGCTCAGATTCAAGACTACTGTGTGTTGTGAACTGCAGTGTCCCTGTTACATAGGGAAGTTTCTGCCTTATGGAAACATAATGGTTTAATTACAGAAAACAGACTTCACACTCTCAGGCAGGTGTGGCGGGGCACGCCTCTAATCCCAGAGGCAGAAGCTGATGGATCTCTGAGCTCAAGGTCAGACTGATCTACACTGCAAGTGCCAGGACAGCCAAGGCTAAATAGCAAGTTCCTGTTTCCAAAAAGTAAAAATAAGAACAAAACAAACAAAACCTAATGAAAACCCTAATAAACCCAGTAAAAGAAAATAATATAAAGTAAATATATCCTTATTCTCATTTTCACACAAAAGTATTCTATTAGTGTAGCTTTAGACTGGCTTGTGTTGGAATGTTTGAAACTGCGATGTGACTTACCGATGTGATTTTCATAAAAGAATTTTTAGCTTGGGATTAGAACAGAATTCCCAACCATTTCTACAACTGCCTTACCTGTACTTGGGTAACTTTCTACTATACGTAGATACAGCGGTTATTGTTAGCCTCGAGAATTTTAAAGTCAACACAGCAACTCTGTCAAACTTGAAAACCTTTTAGGTTCTACCGCATCAAATATTCAGCTAAGATTTCATTTTGTTGTTGCTCTTGTTTGTTTATTTGTTTGTTTTTTAGACAGGGTTTCTCTCTGTAGACTGGGCTGGCCTCAAACTCAGGGATCTGCCTCCATCAGCCTCCCATAAGCTGGGACTAAAGGCTTGCACCACCATGCCTGGCCCAACTGAGATTTCTCAAAGTAAAAATAATCAGGCATATCCATCTCACTAGTGCAGACTCACTTCCAGCTTTGGGAACTGGTAAAGTACGTGTCTGCCAAGGACTTATTTTAAATAGATTCTTTTAATGTACAAGTGTGAGTAAGTGCATACGTGGTCCAGGTGACTTTGTGTGTGTGTGTGTGTGTGTATGTGTGTGTGTGTAAGTGAATATAGGCATCCAGGTGACTGTATTTGTGTGTGTAAGTGCATTTGTGGTCCAGGTGGCTCTGTGTGTGTGTGTGTGTAAGTGCATATTGTATGTGTATGTGTTTAAATGCATTTGTGGTCCAGGTCACTGTGTGTGTGTGTAAGTGGATATGTGGTTCAGGTGACTCTGTGTGTGTGTGTGTATGTGTGTGTAAGTGCATATATGCATCCAGGTGACTATATGTGTATGTGTGTGCAAGTCCATTGTGCATCCAGATGACTGTGTGTGTTTAAGTGCATATGTGGTCCTGGTGACTGTGTGTGTGTATGTGTGTGTGTGAGTATATATGTATATCCAGGTGACTATGTATGTGTGTGTGTGTGTAAGTGCATATGTGTGTCCAGGTGACTGTGTCTGTGTATGTGTAAGAAGTATATATGTGGTCCAGGTGACTGTGTATGTGTGGGTGCATATGTGTGTCCAGGTGTGTGTGTGTGTGTGTGTGTGTGTGTGTGTGTGTGTGTGAGCCATAGGGCAACCTCAAGTGATGTTCCTCTGGATCCACCTCCCTTGGATGCTGAGACAGTGACTCACCAAGTAGGCTGGACGCTGGCCTGTGAGCCCCAGTGACCTGCCTATCTCCACCTCTCTAGACCTGAGACTTTAAGTCCTGACCCGGATCTGGCAAATTCTAACTGCATCTTATTTACATGGGTTTACACTGCATTTACTCGGTACTGGCAACAGAACAACTCAGGTCCTCCTGCTGGTGTCACACGCACCTCAAGACTGGACTGTCTCCCCAGTCTTACAAAAGTAAACATTTGCTTTTTATATATCTATATAACTATATAGGTATACACACGTAAGCACATGCACACACAGACACATTGGGATAATCTCTTGCGCCGCTTGTGCAGTGAATAAAGGTTATTTTTGTATTATTCAAATGCTGATTTCTGTAAAGGCAGAGAGTTGAGTGCCGGGTCTTTGGTATTGTTATTTCTATGAAGCATCATCTCTCTCAGTGGGTTTTGTTTTGTTTTGGTTTTGGTTTCTTGGTTTTTTGAGACAGGGTTTCTCTGTATGATCCTGGCTGTCCTGGAACTCACTCTCTAGACCAGGCTGGCCTCGAACTCAGAAATCCGCCTGCCTCTGCCTCCCAAATGCTGGGATTAAAGACGTGCGCCACCACTGCTCCGCTGTCTCAGTGTTTTATAAAGATCGTCCTCATCACCTTCTGATTGGTTAACAGAGCTAAACAGCCCACAGCAAAGCAGGAGAGGAGGGGCAGAACTTCCGAGCAGAGATAGGAACTCTGGGAAGGAAAGCTCTAGCCAGCCAGAGAAACTTGGGCTTACCAGAGGTAACTAGTGGCCACATGCCATAACCCTGATCAGAATAAATGGGTTAATTAAGTTATATGAGCTAGTTGAGAAATAGCCTAAGCTTTCATAAATAAATTCAAGTCTCTACATCATTACATGGGAGCTGGTGGGTTGAGCCAGTCCTGTGACACACACACACACTTGGAGACATAAAAATTCTTGGGTCATAGATGGAAAGACTTTAAGAAGCCCTGATTTAAAGAGTCAGATGCCTAAAGAAGGCTGGGAAAATAAACTAACATTTCACGACCTAAAAGAATATGACATTAAATCATCGTTCATTTTAGTGTAGAATTGCTTAATAATTCAAGTGATGTCTTATACCTGATGCAACAAAATCAGCGTTTAAGCAAGACAGCGTGCATTAGATCCCATGCAAGGACTTGCCAAAGTGTTCACTCTGATAACATGAGCTCTGATGGTGACATCAGCCATGTACTGGAAAGGTACAGTATACCTGAACCAGGTGACCCAAGCTTGCTCACTCTGGAAGCACAGACTACATCTAATTTTGCAAAACAGGGCTTAAGCCAAGGCCTAGGTCTTCAAGCAGAATTCCCCGTCTTCCCAAAGGCCTTAGTCATTTGCTTTAAATACATGGCCAGATTCTCCACTTCCAGTGGAGTGGGTCCCCCCGCCTTCCCATCCTCCTATTTCCACTGTGTAGCTGACAGAACTACAGAACTATTCTTAATGTGCTGCAGAGGGTTCAGTCACTCCACAAGGGGACAAGTGGGGCTTCCTGTTATATTTGAGAAGGGGGAAGTTGGTATCTGGGACCTGGCTTTGGATTATGGCAAATCCAATTAGGCACTGGAAGACACTTTGAAGAAAATCCATTCATTTAGGATTCAGGATGGAATGGGACCAGCTTAGTGACACTGTATCTAGCTGCCCCACTGCCCCACCCACTTCCCCATGGCAGACCTGGTCTCAGGATGGTGGATCAAGCACTGAATCAGGAGGGAACCAGAGCTGAGAGCTCTGTGTTCTCCTTCCCTCCCTAGCCCTGCCCCACCTACCCAGTTATAACTGAGAACTTTGCGCATGGAGACCGTCACAGGATGCCTAGTAAGACATTTACTGAATGAAAAATGGTTTCAGCGCTCTACTGAGAAAGAGCCTGTGTGGGGTAACTGCTTGACAAGCTGGCTTTGCAAACAGTGTTACACCACCGCCGCTGCTCGCACAGGCAAAAACCACTCTGTGAGCAGCTTGGCGTGCCTAATGCAGCACGCATGCGCACATACATAAATCTATTACAAAGAATAGATGCAAACGTGTATGTGTGCTTCTTTTTCTGATTCTTTGAGGCCTCGGGACCAACTGATGGAGGAGTTTCGGTACAGGCTTTTTATGACCTTCCTAGAAATTGGGGTGTGTGTGTGTGTGTCCCCAAAGGTTGAACAAGAAGCCAGTGACTCCCAATTCTTTGAATGTGAGGAAGCACCTGACTGAGTTGCCATACTCAGTACAGAGCGCAGAAGGAATTCAAGAATTAAGCGGCATTACTATCGCAACGTTCTTCTGTTTCATGAATTCATTCATGACTCTTCGGTGACTCCACGGCTAAAAATGGAAAATAAGCAAAGAGACACTGGCTTTCTTATCCTTCTATTTCTTCATTATTAAAGCCTGCGAGTTCAGCATCATTTGCAATTCCTACTTAATCTTCCAGATGACTAACAAGGTAATAATCTAATGACTTGTTTATCTGGAACAATAATGGGAAGAGGAGCTTAGCTGAGGATGAATTCCTTATAACACTCAGGGAACTGGAAGACGCCTTCAAGTGATATGCAATATGCACGTGATAGCGTGGACCCTATGAACAGCTGCACGCTTGGGTGAGCAACAGAAGACTTTCAAGTAACTCAATCAGAGAGAATAAAACAAAAGGCACGAGCGAAGAGAGGATAGAAAAAAAAAAGAGATAAAATTCTGTCCACCAAAGTGGCTTCTATACTTTCAATGAAACACAGATGGCTGTAGTCACTTCCTGTTTAGACTCATCAGATGCGCTTAAAGGCAAGGTGCTCAAACGTCATTGGTTACCACACAATTTCTTTTTCCATCTTCCAAGGAGTGCAATGCTCCGAAAACGCTACTGACTGTTAAACAATTCCTACCTGTCCTTCCCCTGAACAATCGAAAGCGAGACATCCTCTGCAGTTGTCTGGTTGAGTTGGTCTGTGACAGCAAGGTATTCCCGGGCTAAATGTACAACAGCTTTTGTTGGGCAAACCTCGCTCCCAAGTTAATTGGTCAATAAAAGGCTTGAGCCTGTAATTGGACAGTAAAGAGAGTAAGGTGGGACTTCCTGAGAGGGAGAAAGGAACTCTGGGAAGAAGAAAAAGGCGGGCTCTTTCACCAGGAGACATAAAGAGATGTGACTATGGGTCTGAAAGGTATAGCAACCTGGATAGGGCTAGGTGGTCAGATTAACTTAGATGGGCTACTTGAGAGCTAAGGCCTAAGCTATGAAATATTAAAAGGTCTCTGTGTGGTTATTTGGGGAACTAGCTGGTTAAGGAATAACTGCTGTTGTACTTCAATTTCCAGCATTAATATATACAGAATACTAATAAACTGTTGCCATATTAATTTCCAGCATTAATACATAATATTAGTAATCATTTTTACACTGTCTAAATAGTTATACCGGGCTGGAGAGATGGCTCAGTGGTTAAGAGCACCATCTGCTCTTCCAGAGGTCCTGAGTTCAATTCCCAGCAACCACATCGTGACTCACAACCATCTATAATGAGATCTGATGCCCTCTTCTGGTGTGTCTGAAGACAGCGACAGTGTACTCACATACATTAAAAAAAAAAAAAAAAAAAAAAAAAAAAGCTGGGCGCTATAGAGAGCCTTTCTGTAAAAACAAACAAATAAATAGTCATAGCAGCTTACACTGTACAGAGGTGCAGGATCAGAATGTGACATTTAACACTTGAAGGCTACTCCTCTAAGTGGCTTTCTCTGGGAAACAGGCTAGCCTAGGCCAATTCACCAGGCTTTTGAAAGTGCCCAGAAGTTGGAGATGTGTTATTTGGAACTCCAGTGGATTATTCCTGAACTCAGGTGACACCCACTGAAATTCAAGCCCGCTGCACTGGGGACTACTCTCCTGAGTGCTATTTTTGTCTGGGATGGTATGACCTGCAGCTGTCTCTGAAGGGTTTCAGGGGAAGCCTTGTGAGTCAGCTCTCCCTTTCCCGAGCGCTGACCAGAGTCCATCATGCCCCTGCGGTCTGTGTCCAGTGGGAATGGCTTAGGAAGTACTGTGGTTCCTTCTTACCAGTGGAGTGTGCGTTCCAGGACCACTGATAGGACCCCCAAGCCACAGGCAATACCAATCCCTATTGTCCTGTGCCTTTTCCACCATGACGAGGTCACCATCATGATGCCCAGGCTCATAGGTGAGGGGCACAGCATCCTAGTACATCTCCTTTGTTTACAACCTCACAATGGCACGTCTTTAATCCCAGCACCCGGGAGGCAGAGGCAGGCGGATTTCTGAGTTTGAGGCCAGCCTGGTCTACAGAGTGAGTTCCAGGACAGCCAGGGCTATACAGAGAAACCCTGTCTCAGAAAAAAAAAAAAAAAGCCTTCCTTCTTTTTCCCTTTCCTTTCTCATAGTGTGTGTGTGTCTCACACGCACACCTGTGTATGTTGGGTGCATGTATGTGAAGGCATGTTTGCAACTGGTGTGTGTCTGTTGAGGCCCTAGGCTGATGCCAGGAATTATCTATCGGCCACCTTCTTCAATGAGGTAGAATGTCTCCTTCAACTCCAGAGCTAGTCTCACCAGTCAGCTTGCTCTGTGGATTCCTCTGCCTCTGCTAAGGAAGGCTGGAACTATGGGCAGGCCACCACCCACCTACTACATGAGTTCTGGGAATTTCAATTCTGGTCATCTCACTTGCACAGTAAGTGAGTAACCACACAGGCATCTCCCCAGGCCCCTGAAAAAGTCCATTCTTACAGCAGAGCCCAGCAACTTGGGCCCAGGCTTTCATTTCCTCGCTGGCTGAGAACTCCTGCTTCAAGAAAGAACTCTGTGTGCACCCTCCTTTGGGCATGTAGGAACTGCAGCATTAAGAACCGACCCTTTGGAGGCAATATTAAATAAAACAGGATGCCCTGAGCACAGTGCTGTCATAGCCCAAGCGATGACTTGGTAACATCAGAGGGATGACACATGACTGCAAGGGACAGTATCGTGACATCAGACTCCGCCTCACCACGTGGGACGAGCAATGTGCGTTTGTATTTCAGGAGTTTTCCATTTAACAATTTCAGACCATGGTTGAAGAGCAATCGAAACATCAGAAGGTGATGCTGTAGACGGGGGTGGAGGGGGTGGGGATTACCACGTAAAGCAGAGAGGTGTGCCTGACCCTCAAAGAATGTCATACATGTCCCCGACCAAAAGAAGGTGCGAGGAGGGTCCTCTGCTCCCCTGAAGCCCTCCGCTGAAATTACATTACTTATTTGTGTACTTGTGGCAGTCAAAGAACTTGGGGGAAGTCAGTTCTTTCTACCTTGAGGCTTCAGGGGATAAATTTTGTCTAGTTGTCAGGCTTGAAACACTGGGCCACCTTGCTGGCCAGCCCTCTTTTTTTTAACTAGAGATTCCTTCATGTGAGTCCCGCTGTACTGTCTGGACACTAGTTTCAGCACAACCATCTATTATTGACCCATCATAAAAAGTGATGAAGTCAGTTTCCCCAACCGCCAGATGGCATCGACGAGAGACCCATCCTCCGGGAATACACATGGATTAAATGTGATGATACGAATAATAAATGAAGGTGTGATTATTCATACATGGCAGATGTAGAATACAACATGGACTCAGGAAAGGTAGGGGCCTGAGCACAGAGGGGTCTAGCTTCACCCCTGAGCTGCCCTGGTACCTGCTATTCCTAGAACCCAAACTCTGCCATTCAGCAGCCATGTTCCTTACCGACAGGCATCAGCAGCCCCCAGCCTTGCTCGCAAGAGCGCAGGCTGCCCCTCAAACATGCAGCTGTGAGCAGGAGCCCACACAGCACAGTGCTGCCTTTCCTGGACCTGCCTAAGCTAGAAGGTCCAACACAAACCTCCTTTCCTGAGTGTCCCCTCCCCTTGGGTGTGAAGTGGGTCTAAGTGGCTGAGGGGGGTGATGAGCCAAGAGGAGAACTCACAAGAGAATGGAGGAGATGATAGAGGAGCGGTCTGGCTTGGCGTCAACTCCATCTTCGCTGGAAGAATCCACCTTTTCCAGCTCCGCTGCACAGTCCTGATCATCGGTCATCTAGGAAAAGAACCAAACCAGAAAAACAGAGATGTAGAGTGGCGTCTTAGCCTTGTGATTGTGTGTGCGTCCATGTGTGGGCAAGTCTCTGTGTGTGCGCACACACCTATGTGCATGCCTCAGGTCAACCTTGGACGTCACTCCCTAGACTCTGTCCCCTTGTGTTATTAGCCAGGCTCTCTTGCTGGCCTGGATCTCCCCATTAGGGTAGGCTGGTCGGCCAGTGAGCCCCAAGGATCTACCAGTCTCGATTGTGTGTCAAGGCTCCTGGCTCTGTATGTGTGTGTTAGGGGCTGAACGCAGGTCTTCACACATGAGCAGCACTCTATAAACTGCCGCCCTCTGCCTTTTAGCATTTTCAGGTGACATAGCACTTAATGAATTAAACGTAGGGTGAGCAGTTTTGCGTGTTTAAGCTCCAGAGTTGCTGCACCATCAATGTGATAGTGTAATCCGACAGATGGCCTCCTTACAGAGACCAAGTAACCAACAAGAAGAAACCAAAGCCCCTGACCTCAGAGCTTCTGCTCCAGCTCCCGTGGCTTTGATAAACGTGTGTACAATGAACCGGATAGGTTCTGTCAGGGTTCGTAACAATCAGCCCCTTAAGTTCCTGGCAGGTCACAGACACTCATACCCAGCCTGACATCACCCGGCACATTTCAACAGCAGCAGCAACTCTGAGTCACAGAGCTCTCTTCACTGTAGGTGTGTGTGTGTGTGAGCTAGCATGTGTGTACATGATCTTTACTCTGTGGGACAGTGAAAGGCAGCCTGTTTTGGTTGAGCGAGTCTTGCTCCAGAGAGCCAGTAGAAAACTCTACAAGGGACAGAATAGTGAGCCACATTCCCAGAGACAGGTGCCTGACACCACAGAGCTCCCAACTCCATAATTCTGTGACTATCAGTCACATAGACAAAGCCCCAAGCTCCTGGCATTCTAGATAGACTCTACCCTCACAGTTACCTGACAATAGCCAGGTATGCTCCTCCCGACAGCTACCCTGCAACTGCAAGATAGATAGCCCAGCCCACTATAAAAGGGGCTGCTTGGCCCCTCCTCTCTCTCTTAAGCTCTCACCTCTCTCATTCTCATCTCTAGCTCTCCCTTTTTCCCTCCCTTCCCCCCTCTCTCAACGTGGCCATGGCCAGCGTCTCTCTTTCTACCTTCTCTCTTTCTGTCTTTCTACAATAAAGCTCTAAAACCATAGACCATCTCTGTTCATCAAGGCCTGCCATTGCTTGAACAATGGAACAGGTTTTCTAAAGAGCTGCGCTGGAAGGCCTTCCTGTGCTCTAGCGAGGGACAGGACCAAGGACGCTCGCCCTTGTGGGAACCACCCAGCACCCCCTCTCCCCCCCCCCCCCCGTCCTCCCCTCTCTTCAGCCCTGGGGCTGACTGGGGTCCCTACTTTGTTCTTAGCTCTTCTGAGACATAGAGCTGGGATGTCTGAGACTGAGAACCTGTTGTCTCTGGCCTCCATGAGGCCCAGGGACCTCCGACTGCTCCCTGTCCAAGGAAGTCCATGGCTTCACACAGCCAGGTACCCACCCAGGGCTGTGTGGAGAGTGAGCTGCAGTCCTCTGAGTTGCCCGCCCAGAGCACCGCAACTCTGGTGGGATGTGGGTTCTCTCCCACCCCCTTTATTCTCCCATGCCCGCTGCCCAACATTACTCTATACAACGTACCCAAGTGGACTGCCAATAAATGAGTTTCCTGCTCAGGAGCCTACAAGAAGCTTATGGGGACAGCTCAACGGCACAAGGGTGAGTGAGGTCTTGAGTCTGGTCCTAGAAATGGTGGCACATGCTTGTAACCCCAGTCCAGATCCCAGACCTGTGGATCCCCGAGTTTCACTGACAAGCCAACCTTGCTGAACTGGGAGTTCCAGGGCAGAGCGACACATAGCAGGACACCTTCTGCAGAGACACCTGAGGTTGACCTCTGGTCTGCAGTCATACACACCACACACACACACACGCACACACACACACACACACACATCTCCTTGGATTTGAAGGCCCTTCACACTCTGGGACAGGTGTCAGGAGACCGGCCCACTTGTTTGTTTCTGTGAGTAACGTCTGCTTATTGCGTACTGCCTCTGCTTGTTTCCTCTCTGCGAGCAGACACAAACATTTGCTACCTGCCTGTTTATCCATGCTCACTGCCTACTTGGCTCTTGTATTTATTTTCCATTTATTTGTGCTCTGCTAATTGCTTGGCTCCCGCAGGACAATATAAACTCGTTGTGGTAGAGGCATCTGGCACACAGAAGATGCTTATTAAATAAATATTAATTGAGTGGAAGGCTGGAGGAAATGAATACCCCCATGGGACTAGAATTGGTTAAACAGGATACAGCTGATCCAAGGAGAATCCATATTGGAATCACTGCTCACAAATCAAATCCTCATTAGCTCTCAGCCACCGATGGCAACTGGCAAACTTCAGCTTTCTATGGTCTCAGACCTGAGCGTGTGAGTGGGACGCCTCAGCCTTCAGGGGCAGTACTGACACACCTGTCAGGGCTGGCCTAGGGGTGTTTTCACTTGGTTGGAAAAGAAGGTGGAGTCTGTTTTTATAGAACATCCTTGGTTCCAGAATGGGACAAGGAATGACATCTAGAGTTGGAAATCCAGCCTAGAGAGGGACAGCCATACTGGCCAAGCAGCAGCTCTGTGGACTGTAGCTGTAACCGTGTCACTGTGATATCACCTTCCAGAACATGATGGAGAAAGAGGAGAGCAGCAGAGGAGAAGGGAGGAGAAGGGAGGGGAGGGGAGGGGAGGGGAGGGGGGAAGAGAGGCTTGGCTTGGCTCTGGGCAGTGGAGAAAGAACTGAGTCAGGAAAGAACCTGGGGTCACATCCACAGTGGCCAAGAGAGATCAGATGGCTGCCATGTTTCTCTGCACATCTCAAACCTTACCACAGTCACCAACATGGCTCTGGTCAGGACACAGATCTTTCAGATCAGACCCCAAACATTTCTTACATCAGCACAGAGGAAAGAAGCAGAGGCCAGGCATGGAAGACACCTGGCTGTCTGTGGTCCCTCTTCACATACACTTTATCAGTGCAGGGTCATTAGCAAGGCCCGCCCGCCTTCAAATACCTTTTACAGTCAACAAGTCAGTGTTTTGTTAAAACCTACCAGGAAAAGACACTACCTTCCATGTGGTCTTAAGCCTTGACTCTTTTGCCAAATTTAGTCTTAAGGGTTAAACCTAAAATCCATAAAACAGAAAGAGGGAGCAAGGCAAGAAGAAGGAAGAAGAAGAAGAGGAGGGGGGGATATATGTCCTCATGACTCCAGATTACGAGGTTCCAGCTCTGACCCTGCCTAGAAACTACAGCTTTGGCCATTCCCCACAGACGGGACTACAACCAGGAAGTAGAGGTGCCAGAAAAGATCCCAGGACCTAGAGGTCAAACTCTCAGAACTGTGCACTGCAGGGAGCCTATGACAGTTTCATCTCCCATCTCATTCCTTAAGGAGGCACGACAGAGTAACACATTTTAAGACCAATGGATGGATGAAGAAGGTGTGTATATCAAAAGGCTAATCCCCCCAACACTGAGGAGAGAGGGTTTACAGAAGGAATTCACACACCTGGATAGCAACATCAGTTAAAAAAAACAAGCACACAAAAGGTCTGGCTGGTTTGGATCTGGTGTGCCCCTTCCCCCAAAATCCCCAGCATCCTGCTGCCAGGAGGCCCTGGAACCCAAAGCGTGGCCTCCTGGGAGCTTCCTGTTGCTGATGGGTCTTCAGGGGAAATAATGAGACCCATTTCCTCCTCCCTTTTACCTCCAGGCCATCAAGACAATACCCTATTGCCGAGACTCAAAACGAAATGAGCCTCCACTAGACTCAAGTGTAGAACTCGGGCTGCTTGGTCTCCAGCTGGTGAGCACGGAAAGCTTCTGGAGGTGTGGCCTCGCTGGAGGTGTGGCCTCGCTGGAGGTGTGGCCTCACTGGAGGTGTGGCCTCGCTGGAGGTGTGGCCCCACTAGGGGTGTGGCCTCGCTGGAGGTGCGGCCTCGAAGAAGGAAGCAGGGCATTGAGAGTTTCCTGAGAGGGTAGAGTGCACCTTCCTGCAGCCGCTCCCCGCTTTCTGGCTGCTACAAGGAGTCAACACCTGGTTGCTATGGCGCTCTGCCACGGGTGGGCTGAGACTTCTGAACCAGGGGTCGCGTATCGGATATTTACAGTACGATGCATAGCGGTGGCAAAATTACAGTTATGACCTAGCAACAAAATAGTTTTATGGTTGAGGGTCACCACGACATGAGGAGCTGTATTAAAAGGTTGCAGCGTTGGGCTGGCGAGATGGCACAGCAGGTAAGAGCAATGACTGCTCTTCCGAAGGTCCTGAGTTCAAATCCCAGCAACCACACAGTGGCTCACAACCAGTCGTAATGAGATCTGACGCCCTCTTCTGGTATATCTGAAGACAGCTACAGTGTACTTATTTATAATAACAAATAAATCTCTTTTTAAAAAAACAAAAAAAGGTTTGCAGCTCTAAAGAGAGAAATGTCTTTAAATTGCCCTCCCATATCCTGATCACTGCGAGGAAAAACTGGCCAGTATATACCAGGTTGTGTTCCATCAGCAACTGGCCCAGGCAATCATGGGCTGGAGGCTCTAAAATGTGAACCAGAACAGACTACTCTTCTAAATTGATCACCTCAGGAACTTATTATGCTAACAGAAAGCTGACACAGGCCTGAAGACGTAAGGAACCCATTCCTGGCTGAGGAGCTATTGAGTGCTAGAAGAGGGAGGGTCTGTGTTCCTTACGAACACTGACTCCACTCCTGTGAATGGCCTCACACCGTGTACAAATGGTCAGCCCTAACTGGTGTCAGTGGGAGACTTCTCCACAACGCCCACTCCACCATCTGTTGGAAGCTCAAATCGTCTTCCTGACTGCCCTGAGGTCAACGACTTTGCCCCATCATATACTCTCACCACTAGGATGCCCCACCTCCATCACCACAGGCCCACAGCCACAGAGCAAGCAGACCAGAGAATGAGATGCCCGAAATCTGGAGCTAAAACACATCTATCTTACAGGCAGGAGTCTAAGTCTTAAGCCTTCCTGCTAACAGCCTACATCAGCAACAGCCGGCTTGACTCGTCAATCAGGAAGGCTAAGCACCCAGGAGCTTCCTCACTCCCATGGCTGATCCACTCGAGTCTTGGAAACATTCAAAGATCTCAGGTGACCAAGTGGGGTGCTTATCCTCAGTGACGTCATCAAAGCCAGGCCAGAACCCTCCGAGAAAGCCATCTCATCTGGGCTCATCAACGGTGCTGCCCGAGGGGCCTTCCTTGCATGACTTTTCTGTACCAGTCCTTTTCAGGGACTGCAAAGAGCAGTCATTACAGAGACAGTGCTTGCCCACAGTAAAGAGACATGGAATGTCTTCTTTAAATGACGTAAGATGTGTGATGCCTGCTGTTATGGTTTGGCTGTAATTGCCCCCCCCCACCCAGGCTTCTTGTGTTGGAAGGCTAGCCCCCTACACGAGGGGATGGGAATCCAGTAGGAAGTTGCTGGGGTTCTGCATGTGTTAGTTCCCAAGAGGTTGCTTAGAAAATAATACGTCCAGCCACTCTCTGGCTACCCCAAATTCCTGTCTTACAATGTGGCTGCTCCTACTTGCAATCACTTTGGCCACTGGGATGCCACTTGCCCTGAGAGCTTCCCCAGACCCATGCTAAGGGGTGTGGTGTCTGGTTTTGTTTTGTTGTTGGTTTTTTTTTTTTTTTTTTTTTTTTTTTTGGTCAAGTTGACACAATGTCACCAGGGAACAGGAAATCTCACTTGAGGAATTGCCCAGATCACAATAGCCTGTGGCTATGTCTATAGGGAAGTGCCTTGACTAATGGCTGGTGTGGGAGGGGAGGGCCCAGCCCACTATAGTGGTACCATCCACAGGCTGTGTACTAATGGTAGCTGAGTGAATAATCACATCTCCAGCCTCCAGGTTCCTGCCTCGACTTCCCTCAACGACAGACGGTGACCTGAAGTCATCAAATGAAATAAAGCCTTTCCTCTCTATGGTCATGGTGTTTATCCCAGCAAGAGAAAGCAGGCTAAGCGAGTTGATTGAGGTGGGTCTTCCTGAGGAAACAGGCTGCCTGCTTCCCAAACACAGTGACATTGAACAGGCTCACCTCCTGCCCAAATGCATACTTCCTTAAGTGAAAAAGTCCCGAGGCTGCCACCCAACCCACCAGTGTCACCTGAGGTTCACACCATTAGGGAACTAGAGACTTTGCCCATGTCCTATAGGAGGTTGCAGAGTGGCAGATTGTAATGCTAGGCTTTAACAATATGGACAGGGGTGTAAGGTCAGGCTGGCCAAACTCTGAAGGAAGAAACAGCTTGCCAACAGAAAACCAGGGCCTTATCAGTTATCTCAGCTCAAGAGAAAGGGCAGTGAACTGCTTACAAACACCGTCTGTGCCTACTAGTAAACTTACATCCCCATAAACCCGAAAGGCCAAGGAGTAAAGGTGAGGTGTCGCCTGGAGCTCATACTGACAAGTGTCGCCAGTTTTTCACCAGTCTTAAGTCACTGTAAGAGTCTAAGAGTCCCGATGCAAGGGTCCCCAGACAAGAAAGAGTGTTTCAAGCACCTATGCACCTAACTCCCTCTTTCCCTGAGCACAAGCCACCAGAACGGCCCAAGATTCCCATTAAATGGACCCGGCGGCGCCAAAGTTCCCGGTCTGACAAGGTAGTCCTTGCGGGTTCAAACAACCACATCTACTGCCCTACACCCGCTCTTTCTTCCCTGTTACATCCGGAATGGCACCGGATGTCGTGAGACCCTGGTCAGGAGACCAAGGGACCGCCGTGCCGAGCAAAGCCAGCGATGGCCAGGCACGCTGGAGAGCCTTCCGAGCCACAGCGCCCTGCAAGCAGGTTCTGCGAGCCTGCGGGAGGGAGGGGGACTCTGGGCGGGGACGCGCGGGAGGAAGGAGCGCGCGGAAGAGGGGCGGGAAAGCCGCGATGGCGGCCCAAGTTACCGTTCCCACGGCGGCGGCCAGGAGCCCACGGCTGCGTCCGTCCTCCGCAAGGGTCGAGGGCAGCTTTGGGAAAACTGAAAGTAAAAGTCCCGGAGGCGGAGGGGGAGGAGCGGGCGGGCCGGACGGGGCTGTGCCTGCAGCCCGGGAAAGCTGAGGGCGAGCGGGAACGCGCGCGCGCTACGGAGCCCGCCGCGGGAGAAGCTTGCACGGGAAGCTCGCGCGGGAAGCCCTCGCCGCCCACGTGCTGCGTCCCGCCCTCTGCGACGTTTGGGTGACCCCTGCCGCAGCAGGAACTGGGCAGATAGAGCGCTCCCTATAGAACTGGCGGGCTCTGCAAAACTGCCAGGCAGAAAAGTGACCGTGACCCCGGGCTACCTGCTGCAAATCTGCCACGTGCTCTGAAAATATGACTGCGAAGTTGGCAAGTGTCACCGGCACGGGAGGAGAGCAGCCCTGCAAATTGGGGCTATCCCTGGCCCCTCCTCTATGCCACACATGCAAATTTCCCCGCGCTCACCAGAGAGGAGTACTAAGAGACCCTAAAACTGTAAACGTCAAAAGTTCCACTGAGAGCGCATTCTACAAAACTGTCTATACAGCAGACTGACCCAAAATTCTGACTTGCTCTCCGCGATGGGGCTTCTGACTCGTTTTTGTTTGGTTTTTTACCTTTTTCCTAACGCAAGCTGCGTCTTGACCAGATACTGTGCACCACCAGTCGCTTTAGTCTGATGTCTTCCCAGACGTTGTTGGGGAGGGGAACGAACTTTGTCTTAAACAAGTTTATACTTCCCAAACTCAGCTTGCACGGATATTGCACCAAAATCATCATCCATGTGTGCTCCCTCCCGTGTCAGGCACTAGGTTTGAGGAAGCAGACAGTGAGCTAACATGGGTTCCTGTTCATGTCATCTTCGACACAGACAGACAGATCTGGGCTTCCATCTGTAGATGCTTCCAATTCCTCCCCTCCACCTAGAGTCCTCAGAACAGCTCATTCACTCACACTGAAGCAAGCTATGTGAGAGAACTTTGTGAAAACACCAGAGATACTCGCTTCTCAGACTTACAGGTCTCCGGAGCCATCAGGGCTATTTTATTTGCTAGCATGTTTTTCCTTGAACCCCAGAGTTTTAGCACTAACTCTAGAATCTCAGCCAGTATGGGCACTTTCAATTCTTAATATGCCTGCCCTCCTTCTTATTTAATAATGCTAGTGTCCCTGAACTGTCGAGGCAAATGTTGGGGTAAGTCATGGCTCATGCTATGGTGATTTGCTTTTTAAAACTGACAGTTCTTTGAAAAAATGAAGAAATTCTATCTCCACTATAATTTATCTTTGTGTCAACCATGACTTTTTCCAGGGTAGTCCTAAAACGTGGAACATTTAACAACCAATCTCTGCTTATTTGGTGGTAAGGAATGTGAGAAGTTGCCCACGTGACAGCACCAGGGTCCTGTTGCCTGGACAGTGATGTTCTATCCACAAGAAGGTTTGCCTGTGCTGTGGCATGCGTGGCGCATCCGCACACAGGAATCCATCGCTCGCGCAGATGGAGAGGCAGGGCGGCACCACAGGAAATCTCTTGTCCGTTCTTGCTTGTGGGTCGGCGTGAGAACATCCACTTACTTGCTCCCAGACTGGACTGTTACAGTACCGACTCTTAAACTTCTGGAAGCACAGAAGGGAAGAAACCCATGGCAGCTTCCGCTCTGTAATATTGTACTGACACCTTAAATGCAAGGGATTTCTCTCCTGAATGTCTCTCCTAGGTCTCCCCAGCTTTGGTGTTATGGCTTAACCCCAGGGCTTTGGAGAGAAGCTCCGCCAAGTTATACCCCTGTTCCCAGCCATGTAACTGCACTTAGCATATGGTCTATAGTAATTGTGTATCGGAATCTTCCTCCTTATCTATCAGGTGGTTTCCCTAGGGCTGAGCTCATAACTGCTCTTGGCCTCATTTCTCTAGACTCTGTCTCTAGCCTCCTCCGGTAGCCAGGCTTGCCAGTAAGTTTCCGTGCCTACCTACAGGGCACACCTGCCCACACCTCACCCCTGTGGGTACCAGAGCGACTGTTCTCAATCTAACAGTCCACAAACAGCTCAGGCTGTAACTACACAGGACTCTAGTATAGATGTGATGTGATGGTCCATTACATCTCAACATTGGGTCTGCTATCGTGTGCTTTGTGTTGTACAGCAGTTGCTCCGATGCTGAAATTCGAACCTCTGAACCTCCGAACCATCTTCATCTGGAGATGGTGTCTTTTTAAAAAATGATATTTACTTTTTAATTGTGTGTGTGTGTGTATGTGTGCGTGTGCGTGTGTGCATATGTACCTGCACACATGCACTTGCATGCACACATGTACAGGTGCCCTTGGAGTCCAGAAGAGCCTGACAGATTCCCCCTGGAGCTGGAGTTATAGGAGGTTTGAACTGTCTGTCAGTGTAGATGCTGGGAACCAATCTCAGGTCCTCTGCAGGAGCAGTATGAATTGTTAACCACTGAGCTGTCTCTCCAAGCTGGGGGTCTCTGAAGCGGTAAACTAAGGCCGTGGCTGTAATCCTGCCTAGCCTTTGCCCTGGTAAGAGGTGTAGATGAGGGCCCATGTGAGTGCCTGGAGTAGGTGGCTATCTCAGGTGAAAACACCTCAGGAAAAATTAGACCTGTTGATACCTTCCTTGTAATGTGCAGCAGCTACAGTTGTGAGGAAGTGAATTTCTGTTGGTTATGCTCCCCCCACACCCCGGATGTGTGTGAGTGTGTAGGGGGGTGGGCCCTTGTATGACAGCATTAGCTAACTGAAGCACAGCAAGTGTGCTCTAGCCATAGCTGCTGAAGGTCTGACTTGGGGAGGTTTAAAAGCCCCAGACAAGGCCCCAGTTTGTGAATGTCCTGGGTCAACATTGTCTCTGGAGTAGAGGGATAGACAGATGGACACTATCAGCCCCATCACAGTGGAAGCTCATGGTGAGTCTTGGGGAAACTCTTGACCAAGCTCCCATCCAATTTCCTATTTCTAACTCTGACTCAGTACCCAGTTGTTAGCCCTACCCATTTAGCCATCCACCCCCGAGGTTTACTTAGCTCCTAGGCTGGTTCACTCTGAAGGTATAGAGGAGTTAACGGCAGGTGAGAGTTGAGTGGATACGCGCCCCTATGGGGCATTTCTGAGGTGCATTCTATGCAGTTCCTCAGAGAGTTCTCAGCAGCACTTAGCCTCAGTGTCCACAGCAGTAATGGGCACAGCACACACTGCCCTGCTCTCCTCAAACCTTCACTCCTGCCAACCCCTAAGCATCCATCTCCCAACCCCCAGCATCCAAGATCCTCCTTTAAGTTCCAATTCAAGGGAGATCTGAAACAAGACAGTTATAAGCCCCATGGACAGGATGAGCAGTCCCATGCTAACCTGACCATAGGCATTCAGTAGCAGTCCTGCCACTAGAAAACAAGGTCACTTGTGCAGTTCCAAAGAGCTGGAAATGACTCAGAGGTAAGGAGATCTTGACTAGCCAAACCAAGGGACCCACCGTCAACAGGCAGGGGTTTAAGAGATGAATAAAGATCGGTGTGCTTAAGTTCAAAGGAAAGCCCTCACCACATCACGAACATCATTGGTAATATACAGAAACGCCGGTGGAGATTTTTCATTGACCAAAGCCAGAGGGATGGTGTTGCCAGACCCGTTACCACCAAGGGTCCACAAAACTGTGGCCTCTGTCCTGATCTAGCTGCAGTGTCTCATTCTCAAACCCAGGAACTAGCCTCTGCTGACCACTACTCTCAGTTGCCACTTCAGACTCCCGTGACCTCACTTGTGCGTTTGCAGGTGTCGGGAGGAACTGAGCCTTCTGGTGCCAGCCCAGCCTTGGCTCTTCAGACACCGGCCATCTTTATATGGATAAGTATCAGTGACCATGGCCCTCTGCTGCATGGTATTTGCCTGTTGGTATTGGGAGCTAAGGTGCTCCGGGTTTCTGTCAACACTGTTAATATTCATGAGCTCTCACCAGCAAGGGCTGATGGTCAGTTTCTTCTCCTTCCTTCGTCTGGCAGTTATTCACACAGAGTGACAGAGAATTTTAATTGTCGGTTTGATTGGATTGAGGGATTTCATAGGAAATTAACGAAGTGCACTTTGTGTGTGCCCGTGGAGGCACTCAAGAGATGATTAGCTTATAACAGCTTTGACCTCATGAATGATTTAGTCCATTGATAGAGTCTCAATTTGAATAGACGGAGAAGTAGCAGGAATATGGAAGGTGGGATCTGGTTGGAGGACCAGGGTCACCGGAGACACACCTTTGAAGGGTGTGATGGTTTCAAGGGTAATGGCCCCAATGGGCTTATATATTCAATACTTGGTGGCAGGTGGAACTGTTTGGAAAGGATTAGGGGTGTGACCTTGTTTGAGGAGATGTGTCTCTGGGGGCCAGCTTTGAGATCTCAAAAGCCCCCTTTCCCAGTTAGCATATTCTCTGTGTCTCTCTGTCTCTGTCTCTGTCTCTGTCTCTGTCATGGACTCTAACCCTCTGGAGCTGTAAAAGCCCAATTAAATGCTTTAGTTTTAAACTCGCTTTGGTCATGGTGTGAAAGCCACTAAGACAGAGGATGTGTCAGTTTTCTGGCCCTTTCCTCTGACTTCTGACACTTGCTGGTTGTGGTGAGGTGAGCCGCTCTCCCCACCATGCACTCGTTAACCCATTTCCACCTCCTCTTGGTCCAAAGCGGTGGAGTCTTCCAGCCATGGAAGGAATTCTCTGATACTCCAGGTCAATGTAAATCTTTCCTCCTCTCGGATACTCCTCACAGCAATGAAAAGCTACTTAACACAGGTGACCCCTCCCCCCACCTTGAAAGATGGAGATCGCCAGGCTAATGCATTTTATAGGGTTAAGTGTCCCTGAAATCCAAAACTTTGTGAGTACCACCATGAAGCTACCAGTGGAAGATTCCATACCAGGAAACTTTGCTTCATATACACAATTATTAAAGATATGCATAAAATTATTATCTGGCTGTGTATTAGGGCATATATAAAACATGATTTTCATATATATACATATATATATGTATATATATGACTTATTCACCTAAGATGCCTCATAATATATGTAAATATCCAAACTAAAATATAAGCGGAAACCTGAATCCTTCTGGTCCTGAGCATTTTAGATACAGATGTTGGTTTCCTTGAGGACCAACCTCACAGCACCTACCCCGTCCTGTTTCCTGCCTTCTCACTCCGATTCCTTAAAGTACTCTCCCAAATACCTTCTTCAACACCGGCCTTTGCCTCAGCTTCTGTTTTCTGGAAAACCGAGGCTAAGGTCCATATTATTGGAACCACTCTCAGGGGTCAGAGGAACCCCTGTGCTCCCTGGCTTGGTGGTCCTGATATAATCCTGGAGCCAAGGAGCCAGAGCTTGGACCAAGAAAGAAAAGTAGAGAGCCATGGTTTGGGCTGAGTGCCCACCCTATTGTCTTACCCTGTTCCTATAGCTATAATAACACCCAAGGTTCAGCAGCTCACGACGAACAGCATTTGGCTCATACCTCTGGAGAGCAGGCTGGCTGAGAGTATGACCCTGGGAAGGACTTCCTGCTGTGTCATGCCTTGGCAGATGGGAGGAGAACAAGAAGGAGCAGGGGAGGAGGGGACACCTCCATGTCTCCTTGGTGACATCAATCCACTGATTGCTACTCGGGCCCCGTCTCCCAGTATTGTGACACTGGAGATAGAATTTCCAGGACATAAACTTTGGAGGACATGCTTAAAACATAGCATCTGTCAGTTAAGGGACATCTGTCTGTCTGTCCTGCAATAGGCATTTACTTCTACACCCTTAGATTGTCACAATCCTCGTTCTCTGTGCTGTCATTCCCCAACTTTAAATATCTCAGGAAACAGAAGCTCTGGTACAAATCAAACTAAATATCTTTCCCTTCAACAATCCTTGTTTTGGTAAGTGGACGGAGAACCTGGAGCAGCCATAGGGCACAGTTGGCTTTTGCCAAGGTACAAATGCTTTTAGTTTTTCCTGATAAGTCAAAGTGATTCCTTCTCATGGTTTTAGGGCTCCCAGCTAACTTCCAAGTCAGGCTTGAGAACTCTGGTGCACGGCGAAGCACCCCAAGTTTGTCCCCATTGCTCGGGCTGGGGACAATCCTGCTATCAGGAGGGTGGCTGCTCTGTGGGAAGCAGCTGAACCTCGAGTTCCTGCTTTGAGTCCCTCCAGGCAAGGAGAGGGCAGCCTCTGGCCCCACCCCAGTCTCTGCTTAGTGAGACACTGCCCTAGCCCCACCCCAGTCTCTGCTTCTTACTTTGCAGCTTCCTCCACTCGGGCTGACCTCCCCACACCCAGCCTTATCTCCAAGAAGCAAGGCCCAAGGTCACAAACTGATATTCTTATAGAAAAGTGCCAACCGCCCTGTTTAATAGTTTTCACTCCCAGTGTTCCATTTACATTTTTTTTAAAAAGGAAATTTCATGTGTAAATCCAGATCTCTGGCTTCCGTGGAAAAATGAGAATATTTGGCAATACTGAGACTCTGTTCCCTCTTGAGATCAATTGGCTGCGGCGTGTTGCATGCTATGGGTGGGACTTGTACACATCTGCCTGAGGTCTTCGCATTGCCTAGGACTTCAGATCTAGCCTCTGTGGGCATTTTGGTGTAAGCATGACCTTTCTTACATTAGCTTACTAGCTCTCATGAGCACCAAGGACAGGCCTTATTCTAGACCCTGGAACATGGAAGTCGCAGTCTGGACCACAGTGTTATACTTTGGTGGAGGTGACATGATTCTGAACAGCAGATTTATTCACATTTAATATTTCCAGGTGGTAATCACTGTTGTAAGACTAATGAAGAGGAGGTAGACACACAAAGCAGTTGGGTCCTGGTGTGGACAAGTGATTTTGTAGAGGGTGTCTCAAAAGGTCACAGGTTGCCTGTAAGCAGAGACTAAACGCCATGGGCACATTCCCAAAGCAGAGAGGAGATTTTTGTCATTAAACTATCTCTGTTAGGACCTCTGAGGCAAGGGAATAAACCTTTTTGGAATCTTCTAGGACAAGATACAGAAGGCCAAACACCAAGCATTCTTATTTATTCTTACATATTTTTCGATTCCTGTAAAAGTTAAGCACAAATGAGTATCATAAGTTTTTAGTTTTGTAACTACAAAATTGACACCATTCAGATTTGGTTTTTATCCTTCTGAGAGTGTGAATCAATTCTCATTTATTCCCAGTGTTAGACCTCAAACCTGGGCAAACAGCTGAGGTGCCTATTTAACATATCCAAGTGGATCTGGCCGCCAGGTTCTCCCAGCTTCCCTTGGTCCCTACCTGTTGCAGGGTAAGGCTGGTATACCAGGTCCCCTACCCTGAACCCTCCAGGCTGGACTGCCCTTCCCCAGAGGCTATCCCCTACACAATCCCCACAGTTTGGTTACCTGCCCCTTTGGCCTCTTGGCTGCCACACCAAGTTCCCTCTCTACCTTCCCCTGCCTGCACACACGGCCCAGCTCAGACTGGCCGCGTCTACTCTGGACTCTGGAAGATGGCCCTGCCTCAGGCCGTGGTCTTGCTTTTATCTGCAGTAAACTTTCTCCTCCACCACACCTAGGAGCAGTCATGTTCTCTTTCTTTCTTTCTTTCTTTCTTTCTTTCTTTCTTTCTTTCTTTCTTTCTTTCTTTCTTTCTTTCTTTCTTTCTTTCTTTCTTTTTCTTTTCTTCATTCACCCATAGTCTGGGGATCCGCCTGTCTGCCTTAGTCAGAGGCGTAACAGTCAGCTTTTCTAATTTGATGTCTACACGGGGGTATGGCTACTCTTCCGGCTCCTTTTCTGGAGTATGACCACAGGCAGTGTTCACCGAGCCCAAGCATCTGACTGCCCCCCACCCCCCAAGAGTTGGTTCTTCACATAAACATGAAGCCATCGTGAGTTAACTTTTCTATTTTGAGAAGCACGTCAGCTTGAAATACCTCTACCTTGTCTCAGACGCATGCGTGCTGACGGAGTTGCCAAAATTGTCACTTGAGTAAGTGGCAGCTTTAAAAACCAACCAGCTGCAGACTCCAAAGCAGAAAGTCAGCTCAGTGTAGGAAAGTGGAAGTTGGATTCCGAACGCTCCAGGCGTCCCGAGGAGTTTCATAGTGGTGGGCTTTTGAAGGTGGTACCGACTCAACTGGAGGTTCTAGTGGATTTTGTCTGTTGCTTCTCCCTGTCTCCCACACTCCAAGATGAATGTGCAGGCCTGCTCTAGGTGTGGCTATGGGGTTTATCCTGCTGAGAAGATCAGCTGCATAGATCAGGTCAGTGGACTCGTTCTATGGTCTTTGGGAAGATTGACAAGCTTGGGACTTTTATCTTCTCAAGTATAGAGGTATATTGAATGATAAGGAAAAGATATGTTTTTTTCTACCTTACCTAAGTTCTGTTCATTTCTATGTCTTCTGCGCTGTTTCAAGGGAAAAAAATAGTTTCATTTTAACATATTATACCCATGTGTGAGTTCAGGAACTCATTTTATCTTCATTTTACACACAATTCCCAACTTTTTACCTTAAAGTCTGTGAGCTCCAGGCCTGGAGGAGGACAGCTAATTGGCAGGTCTTTTCTGTGACTTTCAGACATGGCACAAAGCATGTTTTCACTGTGAAGTCTGCAAGATGATGCTTTCTGTTAATAACTTCGTGAGTCACCAGAAAAAGCCGTACTGTCACGCGTAAGTGTCTGGCTCCCTGCTCGCCACTGCATGACTTTTGGTTTTCAACAAGTAGCCATCTGAAGGACCAGTTCCCAAGCTCTAGGCTGGACTCCGAGTAGCACCTCTCCTGAAGTGCACACTCATATCTAGTCACAGAAGAGCCCAAAGCGGGGTTTTCAACTGTGGTCAATAAATGTCAAATTTCTAGTTAGTGAGAGACCAAGCCCACCTCTGTAACCTCTGTGTGTCAGAGTTATGATGAACTTTGCAGAACAGTGGAACTGCCAAAGATATGCATAGACGGAGCTATTTCTCCTAAATAATGTCCAGATTCATCTATTCTGTAGGAAACTTCTCAAGTGACTGTCCTTGGTGAAATGTACCTCACTGTTTTATGTGTTCAGTTGACATGATTTGAGTTTTTGAGGGTGATTCATTGGGAAATCAAGGAACTGAATGCTTGAGTACTGTGTTCGTCCATCCTAAAAAGAGACCAGTGTTTTAAGAAGAATCCCTCGTCCCTTTGGATAAAGCACGTTCCTAATTTTGATCTGCGTTAATTTTACAGCCACAACCCTAAGAACAACACGTTCACCAGTGTCTACCACACACCCTTAAATCTAACCTTGAAGAAGTCTGTGGCAGCCATGGGAGGGGTAAGTTGCTTAGCTGTGCATTTTGAAATAGCCTTTAAAGAAAAATCCACGGACTCTGACACCTGTTGGGTTTTAAGTGTTTCTGTCTGTATACGAACCAACTCACTTCCTCCTCAGAGACAAGAAAAGTGCTCTTAAAAGACTATTTCTGCTCTTTGTCCTACCTCAACCTTAGCAGCCCATGCAGGTCCTTGATTCTGACCTATGTCTGGCTGGCCAGACCATGTTATCAGTTTATACAATAGGCCTTGCATACATTGGGTCGTTAACACATAAAACAAAATTTACGTAGTTGAAAATATTACAAAGAGCACTCTTCTTTCCCCCCCTCTGTAGTATTTTGGAATAGAATATTAAAACCCTCCAGTTTGCACTCCTTGAACTGTGTAGTGGCTTACAATTATGTATAATCTCACGCTCCCCCTTTAGGGAGGACAGCTCAGGTGTACTTTGGGACATGAAGTTTGCTTTGGGAGGATGGTGAGGTAAACCCAATAGTGAGCTTCAGTCACCCACTCAGCTGTTGACGGGACTGCTGTGTCCATTAACACGATGGATCATTAGCGCTTTGTCAGCAGGAGTAGCTGCTCTGTGGGATGGAACTAAGGCTAATTTCTAAAATTAGGAATTACCCAGCAGGTGGAGGGCTCTCTAGTAATCTCTCTTCACCCCAGAGTCCTTTCCTGGTGTCGTCCCCGTTTGCATGGACACTGGTATTCACAGAACAGAACTTAAGAAAGTGTCTTAATGCTTCTGTCCTTGCATGTGACTCTACAGCTGTTACCAGGACTACCTCCCTCAGCTCTCTGCATTATGCTTTTATTTCGCAAGTGCTCCGACTGGAAATTGCTTACTTCACTCAATACACATTATAGTCCAAGGGAGTAGATACTATTCTTACCCCATTCTGCTGGAGAAGAAGCTGAGACTCAAAGACATTATACAACGTGTACAACTCCATCCAGGTCACTGGGTACAAATTCAGACCTGGCTGGCTGCAGAGTCCATATTATTGGCCCACTGTGTGTATACCCAGAAGGTAGAAAACTGCAAAAGCCAGGAAAAATCGAAACTTCATATATCCAGATGTTTCTGCAGATGTGTACAGGAAGAAGTATTTGCTCTAAGAATGCTGTTGGGGGTATATCATACTCTGTACAAACAGATCTACACTGTCTGCCATTGCCCATCCTTTCCTAGCCTTAGCTGGCAGGACTACCTTACAGTTCTATAAGGCACACAGTGTTTACCTTTCCTTGGGAGGCAGTGGACTAATTTCATTCTAACTGTGTGTGACAGAGCTAGTAGAGCAGGATGTTAGTGTAATCTCTCATGCTTTTTTAGACTCTAGGAAGGAATGCCAGTATCCCAGAGTGTGTCTAATTGTTTGCATCTATGACTATGTGACAGTGTTCATATGTTTGCACATGGGCAGAGTGCATATAGCAAGTGTGAATAGCCATGCATGCACATACAGACATATAATATGTGCACTGCTGTATATATGTATGCATCCATGTGTATTGTATGTTTGCAATATATGCGTGTGCATGTATGGGTGTGTCTGTGTGAAATGTATGTGTATTTTTGTGTATATGTGTTTGTACAAGGATATATTGCAGCATATATTTTTGTTCATGGATATACATGTGTATGCACATGTACGGTTATATATCATGTGTACATGCATATATATGTGTGTGTATATATATGTGTGTGTGTGCATGTATGTATGGGATATATAGTGTGTGTGCATATAAACAGTTGATTATTGGAACCCCTTTCTCCTCTTTCTTCTCCTTTCTCTTCCTGATGAAAAACATCAGGAAAATTGAAATAGCCAATCATGTTCTTTCCAGGCCTCAACTCTGTGAACATTCCTAGAGTATATGATGAATGAGATTTCCAATACTACCCTTCCACCTCTCTGAGAGCCATGGCCAATTAAAGGAGAGAGAAATGCATTGTGCACATGCTATAATTTTCAAAGGGAAGAAAAGGTAGTATTGACAAGAATTTTGATAAAGACTTTGAGTGGGGATTTGCCACAGATCCATGGTTTTCTACTTCACAAATGTCACTCTGAAAAAAAAGGAAATATACATTAAGCTAGAACTTCCTGTTTGCTGAGAATGGAAGGGAATCCAACATTGCATTTCTAGAATTTACCTTATCTTTTAAAAATTACATATTTATTTACATGGGGGTATGTATGTATGTATGTGTGTACATATGTACATTTGCGCCGTGTGTGTGTGTGTGTGTGTGTGTGTGTGGTGTGTGTGTGGTGTGTGTGTGTGTGGTGTGTGTGTGTGTGTGTGTGGTGTGTGTGTGTGTGTGTGTGTGTGGTGTGTGTGTGTGTGTGTGGTGTGTGTGTGTGTGTGTGTGTGTGTGTGTGTGGTGTGTGGTGTGTGTGTGTATGTGTGTGTGTGTGTGTGTAGTGTGTGTGTGTGTGTGGTGTGTGTGTGTATGTGTGTGGTGTGTGTGTGTGTGTGTGTGTGTGGTGTGTGTGGTGTGTGTGTGTGTGGTGTGTGGTGTGTGTGTGTATGTGTGTGTGTGTGTGGTGTGTGTGTGTGTGTGTGTGTGGTGTGTGTGTGTATGTGTGTGTGTGTGGTGTGTGGTGTGTGTGTGTATGTGTGTGTGTGTGTGTGTGGTGTGTGTGTGTGTGTGTGGTGTGTGTGTGTATGTGTGTGTGTGGTGTGTGTGTGTGTGTGTGTGGTGTGTGTGGTGTGTGTGTGTGTGGTGTGTGGTGTGTGTGTGTATGTGTGTGTGTGTGTGGTGTGTGTGTGTGTGTGTGTGTGTGGTGTGTGTGTGTGTGTGGTGTGTGTGTGTGTGTGTGTGTGTGTGTTTGTGTGTGTGGTGTGTGTGTGTGTGTGTCTAGGTTAGAACACTGTCTGTGAACTCAGTGCTGGGGATTGAACTCAAGTCGTTGGGCTTGGTGTCATGTCTTTACTGGCTGAGCCACATTGCTGGAGTAATTCTAGCCTTTTAAATTGCACCATTCAATAGAGCTTTGCACACAGTAGTAGTTCAGCATGTTATCCAGCTGGTGGCACAAATGAAACCACAGATAACGAACGTGTTGAGCTTTGTAGTACCACGAACACCTCACTGCCTAGACTTGGAAAAACTGCCCCAATTTACCTACGCATCGCTTATTTTCTTTCTCTTCTCCGGTGGAGATGTTACTGAAAATGCTTTCATTGTATACAGATCGACGGCAAAGAAGATGGCGAGCCGTTTAAATCCGTTCTCCATTGGGACATGAAGTCCAAAGCTGGAGCAGGGGCAGCTAGCCGGCTGATGAATGAGGTGAGTGTATGGAGGGAGAGAGGATGTGGACTCTGCGAATGAAGACCGATAGCATCGCCACTTCTAGAGAAAGCCAGCTAGCCTTTCTTCTGTCCAGTGCATTGCTCCAGCTACGTTTAGGAGACCCCATCAATCCTTCCTAAGAGCAGCCAACAGTACCTGCTCCTGCCCAACTCTGCTGCCTGCTGTCCTCTAATCACAGGGATTTTTTTTGTTTGTTTTTTTGTTTTGTTTGTTTGTTTGCCTGCTCTCCTCCAATCAGAGTTTCTGTTCTCTTCCAATCACAGTTTTTGGGGTTTTTTTTGCCTGCTCTCCTCCAATCACAGAGTTTCTGTCGTCAGGAACAGTGACTCCCGCTTTTGTGGCCTATGCTGCTCTTTTTTCTGTGACACTTCACCTGACCCCCCCCCCCAGTCTCCATGTCACAGTACCAGACCCATGTGTAGCATAATTTCACTCTCAAATCAAATCAGAAAACAATTTTATTACACACAAAGTAAACTTTAAAAAAACTTGTTAATCCACAGCGCTGTTGCAAAGACTAAAGAAAAGATAAATGCAAAGATATTAGAATAGTGTCAGGTATAAAAACATCAGCTATTAATATTTTTATCGATGATTATATATTAAACACCTCATTATATATTACATATATTGTATTATTATACCTTAATCATCTTATATATTATATATATCATATTATTATATATTAATTATTCTTTGTTTTTTTTTTTCACTAAACAATCTGCATTATTTTCCAGCTTGTCTTTCATTCTACAGACACCTGAGAGCATTTCCACATCAGCCTCCCTTTTCAGCTGTTGTGGATGTGTTCAGGATGCATCCCTGAGAGAGCAGATGTAGGTGTGTTCTTAGTGACGGGCAGGTTGACTGCACATTTTAAACAACAACGTTGCAGCAGACACTCTTTCCCTCAGCCTCTTTTCCATAAGGAGGGTGTTTCTGTAGAACACTGTAGACAATGAGAAATAAGTACATTCAAGACGTGAGGTCATTTGCTACTCTGAGAACCATGAGCACTTTGGTTGGCTGAGACCCCGAGTGCAGGGGCTACTTGCTTTTAAAAAAAAACAGCTTATCTTGGCAGTGAGGGAGTCCTCCTGGGAAGGCGTGGTGTGGACTTGGGGGAGTTTGGGGTGGGCTGTGGGGGTGTGGAGTAGACCGTGGGGGTGAGGGGTGAGCTTGGGGAATGTGGGTAAGCACTCTGGAGGGAGTTTGGGGTGAGCTGTGGGGTGTGGGGTAAGCTGTGGGGGTGTGGGGTAAACAGTGAAGCATGCAGGAGTGTGTCTAAGTGCATGATCATGCTTCCTTTACAGAGAGACTCCTGGCCAGGGTATGCAGAAGGGAACACTTGGTGTCCAGGAGCTCTGCCGGACCCTGAGATTGTAAGGATGGTTGAAGCTCGACAGTCTCTCGGTGAGGTAAGGGCCTATAAACTGCTTACAACAAGTCCTTTCAATAATCCGTTATTTTTAAGATGGTGGTAGACAGAACACCCTGCTCCCTTATTGGTCTTGTCAGGATGGCAAAACCAACCAACCAACCAACCAACCAACCAAAAACCCTGCCAGAGACAAAGGGGGAGGGTTTATTTTGGCACATGGTCTCAGAGGGCCTATTGGTCATCAAAGTGACTTATTCACACAGAGAAATCACGTTAGATCCTGGAGTTGATGGATCTTTCAAAGGCTGATCCCCCATCAGCTACTTCTGACAGCTTTATACCCCATTGCTAAAGGCTCTGACCTCAAAATATCGCCCCACGCTAAGCTAGAGAACACGTACTCAGTACATGAGCCAGGAAGGGTGTTGTCAAGTTTTAACACCGCTGCCCCGCGAGATTCCTGTGGGGTCCCAATCTGTGGACCCCAACACTCAGTTTCCCCACCCATCAAAGACACCGACCAGATGTGACGAAGTTAAGGGTCTTTCAATGGGAAGAACCTGGATTCTTACGGTGAACCCACAAGGTTCTTTCTAACCAGTAGGCAGGGGCAGGGGGCAGTGGGATGGGTGGGCAGTGGAACAGGATCAGGTTAGGTTGGGCATGGTGGAACAAGAGAGGGGAGGAGGAGGTGCGGAGGGAGGTGAGGGGGCCAGACTAGGGTGGGTGTGGCAGGACTGGAGGGGGGGCAGGGAGAGGGGGAAAAGAAGAGGGAGGGGGAGGGGGAAGGAGGAAGGGGAGGGGGAGGAGGAGGAGGAGGAGGAGGAGGAGGAGGAGGAGGAGAATTTCCTCTTGTTGCTTCAGAAGGAGCCAATTCTGATGGATGACACTAGAGTCTTCGCCTCCAGGATTGTAAGGGAATGCTTGGACAGTGTAGGAATAGAGAGGACTGCAGAAATCCTTAACTGCAGATGGTATCCCCGTTCCTCCACAGCTCTTCTTTGGAAAACCTACTTTAGAAATTACTGTTGGGTTTTTGTTTTTGTTTTCTTTTTTTCTTCATGACAGGGTTTCTCTAAGTGAGGCTCTCTTAGAACTCACTCTGTAGACCAGGTTGGCCTTGAACTCAGAGATCCTCCTGCCTCTGCCTCCGGAGTGCTGGGATTAAAGGCATGTGCCACCACTGCCTAGCTACAGTTAGTTTTTGCAATTTTTCCCCCTTTAGAAAACAGAAAGCAATAGGAACTTGGGTCTTATTTCTCATTAGAAAAGTTAACCTTCAGAGTCCCTCAGTAGCTAAGGAGGAAAAATAAGACATTTCCCTTCCTGTGCTGTAGAACTTTCCCTGGAGGCGAGCTCCAGCCTCCTGGATTAATGGCTGTGTTAAGATACAGGGCACCCGAGGGAATTATACCGGGCTCCCCATAATATGATGTAAACACTGAAGGTTCCCAGTCTTGATGGTGTTAGTCAAGCGCCATGTTCAAGCTTACCCCAGAAATCGATGTGTTTCCGACGTATGGAATGAGTCCAGCCTCTGTTTGCTGGCAGTTTAATGAGCTCCTGTCTGTTCTCATGCTGCTGTGGTTCTGACCAGCAGGGGTACACAGAAGACCGTGAACAACATCAGGGCAAGGGGAGCTTTCCAGCCATGATCACCCCTGCCTACCAAAGGGCCAAGGCAGCCAACCAGCTGGCCAGCCAGGTGAGAGTCCCCGAGCTCATGCGTTCCCTTGATGATGCTAAATGTTGACATGAATACAGCCAGCTCTGTGATTCAGGAAAACAATATGAAAAAAAAAATCTTGTAGAGTTGTGGGGAAAGTCACGCTTTCTTAATGCTGTGTCCTCTGTGCCTTGATTGGGCCACATTTATGAGATGTGGAAAAGGGAAGATACAGAGACCCTGTAATGTATCCAGTGGCTGAAGTAAATGTGTCTTCAGGTTGCTGGTTTTTCTTAGAGTAGACGTGGGTTTACCTGGAGATTGGTGCAGCTTGTGTGTGGGGAGATAAGGGCTCAGATTTTTAGACATAGGAACTTAGGATTTGAATCCTGACTCTCTAGAACATTCTCTGTGTAGCTCTTGTCAAATTGCTTAGCCTCTCAATTATTCATGGTAAATAATAGTCCCAATGGATGTGCGTGTTGAAGGGGTCACAGGAGTTGCCATTTTAGAAGTGCCTGCTACTCTGCAAGTTGGTGTATCTTCAAAGATAATACGTGTGGGTACAGACTTGGAACAGGTTTGTTTTAATGTCTGAAGATGTAGTTTTTAGGGAGCAGTAGGGCAGGGTTCTCACAGAGGCTTGAGGTAGGCATGGCACTGCTTTGACTCAGTTTTTCCTTATCAGGTGCAATACAAGAGAGGCCACGATGAGCGAGTCTCCACGTTCACTCCAGTGGCGGACACGCCCGAGCTGCTCCGGGCCAAAGCTGGGGGACAGCTTCAAAATGACGTAAGAAATGATGCAGGAGGGCCAGGGAGATGGGTCAGTAGACACTGACACACACGTATCAGGACAAGAGTTTAGACTCCCCACAACCCTTACGAGACCCAGACAAGGGTGCTGTTCTGCCTGCAGTCCCAGAGCTTGGAAGGCAGAGACAGCAGATGCTGGGACAAGCTGGCTGGCTAGAGAACGTCATGTTGAGCGAGAGACCCTGCCTCCATACATAAGGAGGAAGGAAAATGCCAAATGTCAGCCTCAGGCCTCTCTATGTAAGCACACACGTATGCAAACGCACCTACACTGTGTGTACTCTCCTTCATGTGAACATACATGTGTGCCGCACACACATGCACATACAGACGATTCCGTCTAATGCATGATGATCCTTAAGACCCCTCTTTGTTGTTATCCGGAGGGGAGGGAAGGAGGAATGGAGGGAAGACTCCTGGTCCTGCCCAGGTACCAGGAAGACGTTCCTGAGGTCACATGCCATAAGTCAGCCCTCACAGGACTTGCAAAAACTCTTTAGACAGAAGCCATTCCATTATATTTGAACCAAGCCAGGCATATCAGATGCAGATGAGAGAACCCTTTTCAGCCACTGCAGACCTGAGAGACTGACTTCTGAAGGGGCTACCTCTTCCCTTTTCTAAGCCCACGGGTTCCACATTGTGCTAAGTCCACGAACCAAGTGTGGTTCTGAATGGAAGGTTGGAGCACAACCCCAGCTTCACATCCCCAGCTTCACAACCCTAGCTCTGTGCTCAGAAGTGGTCTCCACCTGCACTGGCTGAGATCTGTGTCTGACACGCCCACTTCCTCTCCCAAAAGTGACATCAGCTCTTCAGTTCCAGCCCCACCCCTGGCCCACACCAGTGCAACACAAGGATGTGCCAAACCCCACACTGTGTGTCTTCAGGAGCCAGGCATCATGCTGGGTACGAACAGGCAGCTAAGATGAGTGAGGCCCACCAAGCTGTAAGCTGTTCCATACATTAAGAACCATCCAAGGCGAGAGGCAGGACTTCCGGAGTTCTCAGAGGACTCCCGCTCAGAGCCCCCAGTACAACCGCAGTAGGTCATTCAGGTTTTCTCTTTTTAATTTTCCAGGTGAGGTACATGGAAGATGGTGGGCAGCAGAGAGGGAAAGGCAGTTTTCCTGCTATGATCACACCAGCTTATCAGATAGCCAAAAGGGCCACTGAGCTGGCGAGTGATGTAAGTACCTGGGTTGTGTTGTCTTGTTAAGGAGGAAGCAAGAAGTTAACCTGGTTTGGGAGGTCCAACTTCCTGTCTGCTTTTATATATTACTAAGAGGCAAGAACTACCTTTTATTCATAGTTGTCAATCATTTTCCCCATGACAGTGCTACTTCTGTCTATGGCATTCTCCTTAGACCTAAGCAGAGACTGAAGATGCCACAAAGCATTGTTTTGTTTTTTAACTTTTGTGGTTCTTATATTGGGACTCACTGAGTTTTTTTTGTTACTCCAAACAGGTGAGATACCATCAACAATATCATAGAGAAATGAAGGGAATGGCTAGCCCTGTCGGAGCTGAGGGCGGGATGACAAAGGACTCTGTAGACCGATGTGGCCAGGTACATGACACTTCTGGGAGCTGGTCTTCTCCAAGCTGTGACAGTGATGGACACGTGATCAGAGTTTGGACTTGGGGCAGGCAATATACAGAGCTCAGCTCATCTGCTTAGGTGACAGATCCCAAGTCCTTAAAAAAGAAAAAAAAAAAAAAAAAAACCCTGTGCTAATGTGGTGGTTTGGCCAATAAGAGGACATTTCCATCTGTTCGTCGTAAAACTGTCACTAGGAATCTGATCGGTTGAGTTAGGTCACCACTGCGTGAGTATTGACAGGACTCAAATGTACGCTTGAGGGGCTGGGCAGATAGTTCAGTGGGTAAGAGTGGTTACAGTGTCAGTAGGAGGATTTCAGTTCAAATTTCCACCATCCATGTTAAAAAAAAATAAAGGAAGGGAGGGAGGGAGGGAGGGAGGGAGGGAGGGAGGAAAAGCTGTCTATTACATGCACAGCTGTAACTTCAGTGCAGGGTAGAATGGTGGGAATAGCTGGGGATCATTACCTGCCAGCTTAGCTCCAGTTTCAATGAAAGACCCTGACTCAAGGGAGTAAGGTGGAGCATGATAGAGCAGGATGCTAGAAGTCTTCCTCTGGCCTCTGCATCCTTGCACGTGTGCATATTCAGAACACACACACACACACACACCCCAAAGATGTATATCTTGAAAAATATTGAGTATTCTCTAAGTCACAGGGATAACTTTCTTAGGATGTAAGTATTTCACCTAAGTTGCTAGATGGAGTGGTGTATTCTGGAAAGCACAAGCCTTGTGCCCCATTCCATTTATCGTTGGGACTATATCAGGTCATGGAGTAGAAAGATCAAGATAACACACTCAGTGTGACTTATTCTCACACTCCTGTGCTGTCAAAAAGTCATCATGACAAAAAGGAAGCACTGTTCTTTTTACAGTCACAGGTAAAAATATTGGAAGAGTGTGAGAGGGTATGTATGTGGGTGTGTATGTGTGTAAGTGTGTGTATAAGTGTGTAAGTATGTGTGAGTACATGTGTGTGAGTGTGTGTATGGTTGTGTGTGAGTGTGTGTGTGAATGTGTATGGTGTGTATGTATATGTGTGTGAGTGTGTATCAGTATGTGTGTAAGTGTGTGTGTGTGTGTGTTAATGATACATCCAATGAGGTTAAGTGGTTAATAATTTTTCTTAACTATTTGGCAGTATACATGAACTATATAGCAAACCACAAAGAATTCTTCCTCTTTAAAAAAACCAAGTTACCACAGGTGGGTGTATCCCACATGAATCTTGGAATGCATGTGAATATAGGTTTGAACCGTGTGTAAAAGTGTCTGCCTATGCAAGAAATGGTTCATTTTGAATTTAAAACACAGTTTAATCAAGTCATACAAGCAAACTACAGACATCTTATTGTATTAAACTCAGTGAGATACATTCTTAACATATCCATAATTTAGAAGATGCAGAAAAATGTCTATGAAGAAGTTTCTTTTTTTTTTCTTTTTTTTTTTTTTTAAATCACACACACAAACAAAACACCTAGCAGAAGCCAAGTGTGATGTCTTACATTTGTAATCCTATAAGAGAAGGCAGAGGCAAGGAGGGCTCCCATAATTGAAAACATCGTGAGTCCCAATCTAGTCTGGGCTACACAGTGAGATCTTGTCTTAACAAACAAAAAGAAACTAACAAAACAGAGCAGAAAACTCTTGCTTTGATATTTGGCAAAAATATCTAGTCTGTATTTTCACCATCTTCCCACCCCTAGTTATAACACAGACATAATTTCATTTGTGTTCACCCGACTTGGAAAACCACAAAGCCCATTTTCAAAGAATCTTAGAACCTTCTTTCCCCTGCCCCCAAAACAGCCTTTTCACTGATTATGTTTGACTCAGAACATTCTCTCAGCCAAGCAGGCAGGAGGCTTAAATTAATCAATTTTCATTTGGGGAGAGGATCAAAAGGAAGCCTGGACACTAAGTTTGGCCCGTAGCTGACATGTAATTTGGTAGTGTTCTAGTAGGTCCTAGTCATTAGCGCACATGCTGACGGCAATGTCCAGTCTTGATGATAACACACTCAAGGATCAAGGTGGGTGTCGGATGGCGGCGTCAGTGCTGTGGAGGGAGCTCGGTCTACTGTAGCATTTTGCTGTTTGATTTAGCATGACTTGTCAGGGCATGGGTAGGACGGTGTTAGAGGCAGGCGGGTGGGTAAACGATAAATATCTGTAGTGCCTTAAATACCACACAGCTCATTCTTGCTAATGACTACACTCATGAAAAATCTATGCTATGAAAATTTGTTATTCACAACCAAGCAATTCCCCAACAGAAGTCAGTACCTTACAAAAGAGACACACACACACACACACACACACACACACACTTTAAAATGAAGCTACCAAAACAAAACTAGAGAGTAGAAGACCAAAACCAAGCAACACCACACTTAGATCCTTTCCTTCCTCCCAACTTAACCTTTCCCCCTCCGCCCCCTTACATTTGATTCAAGCATTCTGGCAGAGAAGCAAAAACAGAGGGCTCAAACTAACCAATTTCCACTTTGGTCATAAAAAGGGACCTTGCTACTTAGATTTGATCCAAGTATTTTACTTAAGGAAATGTATTCACTAGAGTCTATCATGGGTCTCTTGAAGGTAGGCTCTCGTCTCAGAGGAGGTCCCAGGCAGAGTGCTATGATCCTGGGGTTCTGTAGACTGTCTCCTGCACAGGCCAGAGTGCAGATGAAGAGGCAGGTATATGTATACATGTATGTATGCATGTATGTATGCATGCATGCATGCATGTATGATATAGTGTATGCATCTTTGTATGCATATATATGTGGTATGGTGTAGGTATGTATGATATAGAGTACGTATGTATGTATGCATGTATGTATGTATGATATAGTGTATGCATCTATGTGTGCATGCATGTATGTTATAGTGTATGCATCTTTGTATGCATATGTATGTGATATAGTATATGTATGTATGATATAGAGTATGTATGTATGATACAGTGTATGCATATATGTATGAAATAATGTATTATGATATAGTGTATGTATGTATGTATGTATGTATACACATATGTATGATATAGTGGTCCAGGCTCCAAGCTCTAGTATCTTATTCACCACATGTACATCTCTGGATGAGCTTTTCTGAGATCAGTCTCTGGGGCCATCACTGCTGACCCCACCCGTGCCAGGAGGGACACATTACTGATCAAAGTTTCTGATTGGCTCACCAGGTTTACTCAGAAGAGTGTGATGGGCCCAGGGGAAAGGGCAGCTTCCCCGCCATGATCACCCCAGCGTATCAGAATGCCAAGAAGGCCAACGAACTTGTTAGTGACGTAAGTGCTGGCAGAGCCACTGAGGCGTGGATTATGGGATGCTGACAGCCACACTTGCTGAACACTGAGCACAGGCACACATCTCCTAGAGCCAAGCAAAAGCAGACTCTCTTATTGATCTATTTATAGACTTTGATTGTGTTATCTGTTTGCATGGAAATGCAGTTGGACAAAGTCTACTGCTCACTTAGGCCATTTTCAAAATGTACAAATGCTGGTGCAAGCAGGTCAGCGGGGATGAGGGGAGCCGTTGCCAAAACGCCAGTGTGAGATTGAAGGGAAAGCTCACTGAAGAAGTCATGTATTATCAAATTGGGCGTGACCCAGTGAGTGATAAGTTTATTTAAAGAATGTTAGGCAGCTGGCAGTTGGTCCTTGAGAGACGGGCTATAATTAAGCTTGGTAGACTGTAGTGCTCACTGCAGTTCTTAACATGCCAGCGTGGACTTGGTCCCTAGCATTCATTCTTTCTGCCACTGTTCAGTGAGTGCCTGGGTACCTGGAACAGCGCCACCTTTGCCCTGAGATGGGAAGTGCAAGGCGTTACTCCTTCCTCTGAGACACTGCAGAAAAAGCGTTGAAATTTGGGGCAGATTGTGGTTGGATTTTATTCTCTTAGCCATGGTAGCCTGAAGAATCTGTCTTCTTCCTCTAGGCAGTATTGGAGTGCAAAGAACGAGAAGTGTGTGGACAGAGCCAGGAAAAGTTTTAGCACAAAAAGAATCAAGTGGTTTCTAAATTTAATAAGGTGTTTTTTTTTTGTTTTTTTTTTTAAAGCCCATAGGAACTTTCCTTCCTTTCAAGAGTCCTACTGAGTTAATCTTAACGTGGCAACCACAACTCCAGATTCCCCTTGTGTGTTTCTTTCAGATAAAATACCGGCAGGACTTCCATAAGATGAAAGGTGCAGCGCATTTTCACTCCCTTGCAGCCCAGGACAACTTGGTTCTTAAGCGAGCTCAGAGTGTGAGCAAGCTTGTGAGTGAGGTGAGTACTGGGGAGAGCTATACTTCTGTACTGTCCCCCTTTTCCTCTCAGACAGTGAATGCAATGGCTTTGTTTAAAAATAATGCAGCTGGTTGTGGCACCTATCTATAACCTATATACATATACACACACATCCATACACACATCCATATACATACACACATATATACACACACATCCATACACACATCCATACACATACACACATATATACACACACATTCATACACACATATATACACATACATACACACATCCATACACACATCCATACACATACACACATATATACACACACATCCATACACACATATATACACATACATACACACATCCATACACACATCCATACACACATCCATACACATACACACATATATACACACACATCCATACACACATCCATACACATACACACATATATACACACACATCCATACACATATCCATACACATACACACATACATACATACATACACATACATACATACACATACATACATACATACACACATATATATGCATAAATAACTTGACAGGTAGGGCAGGAAGATCAGGAGTTCAAGGCCACTCTAGGCTATATAGTGAGTCAGAGGCCAGCCTGTGCTACATGACATCCTGGCTTATAACAAATAAATAAAATGGAACCACGCAGATGGTCCTCATGTTGCCAGTCTCCAAATATAGAACCAAACAAGTGAAATCTTTCCCTGTTGGCTCATGTGTGTGTGTGTTCACGTGTGTGTGTGTTCACATGTGTGTGTGTGTGTGCACATGTGAGTGCAGGTGCTCTCAGAATCCAGAAGAGGGCGCCATATCCCCTTAAAGCTAGAGTTATAGGCAGTTATGAGCTGATCAAGTTGGGAACCAAACAAAATGGTCCTCTGGAAGAGCTGCAAGCACTCTGAACCTCTGAGACATCCCTTATTGTTATATTAGTGTGGAATCAAAGTCTAGACTGTCTTAAATGCCATATTTCCCTTATCACTGGAGTCAGTTCAGAGAAGCTGTATCTATCACCCGAGTTCCCCTTTCCTTCCAGGCTGGCCTAGCTGCTGGAGGGTGCAGATTGTTTAAACCACCCATGCTTAAGCCTTTCTGAAACAGGACTGGTTGGCAAAGACATATGTCCTGGAGTTCCCTGGAGCTCCCTGGATCTCCAGCGTCCCTTCACAGTGGCTCCTGCCACTTGCACTGGTGTTCAGTACTTGAAGACCTTTGAGTGGCATCTCTGACAAAGGGGAAGAATTTGTGGCTATGAAAAATGTTCCCTGTGATGCTAACGCTGCAATGTAGATACCTTAGAACATTCTGTTACTTCTGATGGTCAGGCCTTAATCTCAAACCGAGCTGATCGATGGCCCTCTGACTTTTAAATGCTCAGAATCATACTTTCTGGAGCCCCATCAAGAGATCTGGACACTTTGAGGTTGAAAGTTCAGTGCTGAGAGCTCAGGTTCTGCACTGATAAACGTTCTAGATGATTCCCATACTCTAGAGCAGATGCCAGCACACCATTGCCTCAGTGTCAGATCTAGCTCATGGCCCAAATCCAGCTCAGGGACTTTTTTTTTTTTAAATAAAAAGTTGTGTTTGGGACCCAACACATTGTCTCGGCTTACAAAATGACCTCGGGTCATTAGGTTCACACAGCAAATGAGAGCACTTGACACTGAGACTGTGTGGAGGGGAAAGCCTGAAACATTCGATCTATCTTGTTAGCTATATGATATATAATATAATAGTGACTGTATCGATATATAATTAATATTAATATATAACATGTGATATATATATGATCATTTTGTTAGCTCTGGCTGACCTTTGCAATCATTGGGGCATCCCTTTTTCATAGGCCTTGAAAAGGAAAGTCTCTGACCTGATATACTGAACGCAGGGACAGAAGTAGAACCAGAGTCCATCGGGTAGGTGGAGTTCAGGGACAGTTCAACCACCCAGGAAGAGTATACTGCCTTTTTCTGTGACTATACATAACTGACCATACATATGAGTATCAAGACACATCTATAGGGTCTGGGGAGATGACTCAGTGGGTAAAGTGCTTGCTATACAAACAGGAGGACCTGAACTCACATCCCTAGCACCCAGATAAAAGCCAGAAATGGTGGCACAAACTTACAAGTTCAGCATTGCGGGCAGGGGTGGGGGTGGGGAGAGCAGAGGCAGGTACATCCTGGGAATTTGCTTTCCAACCAGTGTGGCTGAAACAGTAAGTTCCAGGGTCAGCAAGAAACCCTGCCTCAAAAAAGTAAGTGAGAGAGTAATAAAACATGCATTTAATATTGACCTCTGCCTTCCACATGTGGACTTGACAGTGTGTATGTGTGCACTCACAGGCACAGAGACATCCGCGCACGCACAATTGTAATGTTAAGTCCTTTCATATGTTTTATGTGGATGTGCGTGTGCCTGAGTGCATGTTTCTGCACCATGTGTCTGCCCAGAGATCAGAAGCACTGGATTCCCTGGAACTGAAGAGCCTCCCTGTGGGTGATGGGACCTGAACCCAGGCCCTCTGCAAGAGCAGTGGCCTCGTAACACTAAGACATCCTTCCAGCTCTCACTTTAAAATAAGGATGTAGCTCTAGAGTTAAGGTTCAAACGCATACACGGTTTTACCCTTTTAACTATATATCCTGTTGTCAGCATTAAAGTGAACCTTGCATACTTTAAAAAGGCAGAGCTCTTCCATGCCATTTGATCAAGCACTAAAACAATTTGCATTGTATTTCCTTTGATGAGCCATCTCAAGGGTGCTTTCTACTTCGTTTTGCCCTTACGATTACCCAGTGAGATGAACCAGCTCTGTCCCTCCTAATGGTACTCCCCATTAGCTGTTTTCTGCAATTACGTGGGACTGACTGGTCTTATTTGATAACAATGGCCTCACATCCTGCACCCAGGCACCCAGAGAACTCAAATACCAGCTCATTTTAAATTAAAAGATGGCCTGCCTTGGAGTGGCTTCCTTTATGATACTGCTTTGTAAAGCATTTCTGTTAAATTTTCTTGACGTGTTCACAGAGAGACACGCCACGTGAGTCTACGGTGGGAGGAGTTTCTTAGGTGGACTTGTCTATGTAGCAAGCTCCCGGGAGAAACAGGACATGACTAGAAGTCTAGATGTCCCAGAAACAGCCAAGACATTTTACCCCAAGAGTACCCATGCCATTTCTAAATTTTTCTACCACTATTATTATTGTTATTAATTGAATCTGTAGGGGAAACACAGAGCCCCATACTGGGGAGATTCTGTCGTGAGTTACACCCTAACCCCTGTTTTACAGTTCTTGATCTGTGTGAAGCATTAGAATACCTGTTGTTGAGAAGGACTGTGTATTTGTAATTTCTAGGATGAAATAACTTGCTTTGCTATTTATTTTTTTAATAAATGAAAGCACCATACGCTTCCAGTATCCTCTGCCCTACTTAAAGTCTTGAGTTAAAAGTTTTGTTAAAAAAAAAAAAATATCCCAGTCAAACCTTGGGGAATGTTTTCGAGAATGGCTTCAGGGGTGGTTGTGTTAAGCACCTGGTGTTTGGCATTCCAAGGTGGAGTACAAGAAGGGTCTGGAGAATAGTAAAGGTCACAGTATCAACTACTGTGAGACACCCCAGTTCAGGAATGTGAGCAAGATCTCAAAGTTCACCAGCGATGTGAGTCACTCCATCAGCATCATCAGCATGCTTTGTGGGTTGGGCATCTGCATCTCCCAACGGATGAACTTTGTGACCTGATCCCCGTGTCTCAGAGAAGCATGGCCTCTCGGGTGCATGGTGCACTGAGTTTGGTTAGGAATGCCTGCTGGGATTAGTCAGCTTATTATCAAATGACGTCACGCCCCAGTGTTTCCCTGCTTGCCCGTATGTGACTGAGTCCTCAAGGTGGAACTATGTTCGTGTAGCCTGTGTGGCTCCGCAGCTGTTCCTGGTGCTGAATGCTAGTCTGGGGGACTGATGGAGCATGCAGCGTCTCTTCTCACTGTGACTGTGTGCTTCTGAGTGAATCTATGATCTCACTTAACAGAGTCAGCTGAAGAGCCAGATAAGATTTCCCCACGTTACCTATGACCAGATGTATGCTAGAGTATCATTTATACATTTGGGTGTTCTTAGAGAAGGTTTGAAGATATATTCACCCCATTTTGATTTTCCTCTTCTTTGATAAACAGAATTTAGGGCAGGACTCCTTTTTCTTTTTCTTTTCTTTTTTTTTAAAGATTTATTTATTTATTTATTATATGTATGTACACTGTAGCTGTCTTCAGACACTCCAGAAGAGGGCGCCAGATCTTGTTATGGATGGTTGTGAGACACCATGTGGTTGCTGGGATTTGAACTCTGGACCTTTGGAAGAGCAGTCGGGTGCTCTTACCCACTGAGCCATCTCACCAGCCCAGGACTCCTTTTTCTATTGGTTGCCATAGTGGTTAGTTTTTACATCATAAAATTTGACAAGGTTCAGATTCCATCCTTCGTGTATAACATCCACTGGGGATTGGTTCAAGACCTCTTGGTAGGTACTACAATCCTCTACAGATGCCCAGTCTCTTATATAAGCATGGTGTTGTGATGGAGCCTAGCCTTCATATAGGCGTCAGGTCTCTCCAGATTATTTATAATACCTGATGCATCAATAGTACCACATAAACAGAAATGCTGAGTTTTTAAAGGAGAAACAGTAAGAGAAAAGCCTGCACATGTTTCCTACAGATACAATCGTTCTGTCAGATGTTTCCATCTGTGTCCGCTTGAGTCCACACATGTAGATCCTAATGGATGTAGAAGGGTGACTGCATTTAGACAAAGAAGCAATAACTTGTAATGACTTGACTTGTGGCTCAGAACCACACAACCAGGGCTTGTCTACTGGTTGTCCATTGCCAGCTCCATGTTTTGGAAGTGAGTTTCCACACCGGAAAAGTCCGGTAAATTTAAAAGTAAACATCTAAAAATAAAAATAAAAAAAAACCACATGTAGCCTGCCTCAAGGTTCCCCATGACAGTCTGTGTTGGTGTCTCCAGGACAGTCTGCCACAGTCCTCTCAGGACAGTCTGCCATGGTGCTCCCCATGAAATGTACTTCTGTGTGCTTGTCTGCCTGTCTTTCTTCAAGTTCTTGGGCTTTTTGGAAATTTAAGGTGTTTAAAAACAAGTTGTTGGTTTTTTTTTCTCCAATAGTGCAATCCTGCTTATATTTAGACTTAGACCGTTAAGACCGTTTACCTTCATCTAGTTGGGAAATTATCATGAAAAGTTTGTTTCCTCATAGAATAAATATAAAGAAAACTATCAGACCCAGCTGAGAGGCCACTATGACGGAGTCGGCATGGACAGACGCATGCTCCACGCTCTCAAAGTTGGCAGCCTGGCTAGCAATGTGAGTTGTGTTTAAGGGAAAGTGGAAATCAGCTGGTTGGCATGCGATTCCTTTGGCCAATTCCTTTTAAAGCCTTTTTTTTTTTTTAAATGTGGGTGTTTCTATTTGTAAAAATAGCCCCCCCCCCCGCAGATCTTTAAATGTTGACAAATGTAAAGAATTATAAGAGCCTTAAAACTTTCAGAGGCCCAGCCAGAGCCAGTTAGTGTGCTTTGGCTAGAAGGATCTGTTATCATTGATTCTGTGTAATATAACGTGCCACTGCTGAATGATTCAGCAAAATGCACCAGTGCCATTCCTATTGGAAACACTGCGGGATTTCAAAGCTCTTATGGACGAGAGGTGATTACTTAGGGGAGAGCTTGTTTTTCATTGAAGACATGCTGTGGCCATGCAATAGGGTAACGGGGTAACCAGACATCAGGGGTTGGCATGGAGACTAGCGCACAGATATGAAAAGACTGCATTTTAAATCTTGGAGGTAATGAGTACTTACAGGAGACCTAGTTCACATTCCTCTGTCCAAGGGCACAGATGCTGACTGTTAGAACAATAACTAGACTACTCTGAAGTTTATAAGTTTTCATTGTCTTTAAGTTTGCCCAGAGGCACTGCCCTTGTATAACTGCGTGTTACTGCGTGTTTAAAACAAAAAAAACGAGAGCCTTATAATTAAAAAGAAAGATAAAATAAATGTACTACAGATGGAAGTTGACTCAGTTTGAACTAATTAAGAGTAATTCGAATTCATTAAAGGCAAAAGTGTGAATGCGATGTAGTTTTCTTTCGAGGTGATGAAAGCGAATTAATCTTGTTTCTAATTATTAGAAATATTTATGACATTCGAAAACAGGTTAGGGGGAAGTGGGACTGATCCCTCTTTTCTTTGGGTTTCAGGTTGCCTACAAGGCTGATTATAAACATGACGTTGTGGATTACAACTACCCGGCCACTGCCACTCCATTCTACCAAACAACGATGAAGCTGGTTCCCCTGAAGGATGTGAGTCCCCCCCACCCTTCATTCTATGACTTGCTGTGGAGTAAGTCTTAGGCAGAAAGATGGGAAGGAAAAAAAATCTCATCAATATACAGGAGATCAAAGGGGCTAGGAATGGGGCCCATCCCTCCTCTGGGACGTCCATGAATGCATGACTAAAAACTCACTTTCTATGTAAAATTTGGATGGTTCTGCTCTTGTCTTGAAAATATCCTTAAGTTCAAATTCTCCTCTCAGAATTTGGAGAGCTGGACACATTTACAATAATTTTCCCACAGCAATGATGACCTTTAAAAAATTAGAACTTAGTATGTTAAAGATAAAGTAGGTATAAATTAAGAGCCAACGGTAATGTTAACTATACCTTTTTCTCAGGGGGCATGTTGACAAACATAGATAGATAGACAGGAAGGCAGGCAGACAGACAGACAGACAGATGAGTAGCTAGATTCCTTACTTATTACAGGAGTGAGACTATTTATAGGCATCCCAAACAAAATGATTCAATTAATTAAAATTATTATTTTGGTATTATAATAATTGTATTGTGTGTTCAGTATTAAAACTTTAAAAATATAGAAAAAAAGCATGAAGAGAGAGATAAAGTAATTCACTTGCTTAAAAATGAGCTGATCTCGTAGTTAGCCAGAGAAGGCAATCTCCAGTCTACTAATTACTTAATAGATCGGGTCATTCTGCCTGTGCTCCCTGACTGCCCACAGTGCTTCCCTCCAGCTCCCATGGGCTCAGCACAGCACCAGTGGCCAGCTGGGGTTTTCTGCTGCTAGATAGGACTTCACCGCTCTCCCTCTTTTTTGTGGCAAGTAGATGTGGTGAGATTGGTTTGCTGGATCTGAAACAGTGTCTAGACCACTGAGGAGTAAGAGCTGGTAATGACAGCGTATTGCGTGAACAGGGCTTTGCAGAAGTGAATGAAGCAGGCAATGAGAGCCCACAGGGCAGAAGGGACCAAGCTTTGTGCTTCTCTTTCCCAAGGAGTTTTGTTTGGTTGACTCTCTTGTATCCCAATGAAACCAAAACATCTTTATTTTTTGGTCCCAAATACTTCATAAGCTATGTAGCAATTAAAAGTAATATCATGATTTGTGTGTTTACAATCAGGCTCTAGAGACCAAGCCTAGTCATTAGCACAAGTAAAATGAGATAGATTGATATAGCTCTGTATTTCCATTGTAACATTCTTTTCTACTACAGGTATGTCTGTAGGACGACTCTCCGTCAAGGTCTACGTCTGAAACGTTGTAGCTAGTTTAGGATTAACCTGAACTGCAATAGACACTGTTTTTAGAGATAGTGTCTAAGCAGGCAGCACAAGAGCCATTCCCAGGCTAGTTACTTGTTTTCTTGGGCCTATGCAGAAATAAAATCAAAATCAACAGGGCTTCTATGTCTTGTGTAGCAGAAGTTGGCAGGGACTGAGTCAGGGCTGATCTACAAGTGCCTCTTTCCTTCCTTCCTCTTACTGTCGTGGCTCTGGTATGTGTTTGAGCAAATTAGTCCTAATGTAGATTATTAACACTCAGGAAGTGGGAAAACCATTTCTTTTTCAAGAGAGTTTGTGGTCTTGCCATCTGGTCGCCTTAAAGGTGGTAAAATAGCCATGAAAATTAAATATAGCATGGATCCTTAATTAGAGGGCATTCCTGTAGATGGCTTTTTATACATACTAATAGAACTAAAATGGGACTCTATCTTTAGCATAGAAGCTTTTAGAATGTAGATTGAAGTGGTGGCCAAACGTTTGTGAAATTAATCATGGAAGCTGTTAATTATGTCCTGCAGAGAAAAGTAATTGTGCCCAGTATGACATATTCAGTGCAGAACTATCAGGAAGGGATGTGCTATTTTAAAAATACAGTTTTTGTGACATTTTATCATGCCTAGTTCTGAATTCTAATAAGTCTCTATTATGAGTTGATAATTTTTCCTCTGAATTAATGCATTAGACAGTTGCAACACTCTAATCTCATTAGCAGTTGACTTTGAAATGACTTCATATCTCCAGTTTTCCCTATTTACTCTGGATGTACGAAGTGGTTTTTTTTTTCTCCTTGAATTATTAATGAAAAAGCAGGGAAGTGATGGTCTCCAAACAGCGCAGTCAACTCTGAGCCCGAAGGTTTGCGGTGTCCATGTATGCTGTTTTAACGACACATTTATCTGTCATGTTTGCTCACGGGATAGATTTCCCAATCTCAATATACAAGTCAGAAGGCTCTCTGTGGTGAGTCCTGTCTGTCTATAAGCAATTGTCCCAAGCACTCCAGGTAAACTGGGCTTACAGAGTGCAGACTCAAGGGCACAGCCGGAGGACCACTCTCCAGTTGATCTGGGATGCCGATCGCAGCTCTCGCCCCTCACTAGCTGAGCTGCATCTAGTTAGTTCTCTGTGCTTCCCTTTCCACATTTCAGGGTAGGAGTTACTGCAGGGCAGGACCGCTGGGGAGGTAACTGAGTTAGGATGTATGGAGGAGCACTGAGAGCCACGGGACGTGCACAGCAAATGCCCTGTGTTGGTCAGAACTGCTATTACTGGATATTGAGTGGAGGGAAGTGTGACATGAATAAGCTGGAAGCCAGCATGCCCAAGGTGGCCTCAAGTTTATTTCAGAAGTGAGCCTATGAACACGTGGGCACCCCATGCCTATCGGTGGCTTTTTAAAATATAGACTTATTTGCCAGGTCTTAAAATGTCAGTGGGCATGGAGCAGGCCCGTGCTGGGAGTTTGTGGTTGGCACGGCTGTGCCTCGCCTGGAAGATGTCAGTTGCAGCCTGTCTTCCTGTCTGTCTTCTGGCATCTGCGTTCATTCTGCTCCCTTTTCTGCAGCGCTCCCAAGCCCTGGGGGACATGGTATTCATGTCTCACTTATTGTGAGCACACACCCATCTCTGAGCATCTTGTGCATTCACAGCTTCGTGCCCTTCGATGGGGAGAGAAGCTCCTCTGATTGAGCAGAGGACAGCTGTCTGTTGGTATAAGCATACATATTTAGAAAGCAGCTTGGTATTATGTCAGCTTAGATAAATGGCATTCAATCCTCACCCCAGGGCCTAGGATCTCAAGACCTCACCGTGACACTTTTGACCCTGTTTACAGGAATGGATTCCCTCAAATCCCATCAAAGAGTTGCGTAAGAGTAGGCCTAGTAAAAGTCAGGCATGAGGGAAGATGGTTTGGGGTGGTCTGTCTGTCTATCTCTCTCTGCTGAACTGCTTGCTACTGATAGATTCAGGGAGAAGACAGGGATCGTTGCCTTCAATTGTGGATCTACTAAAGACCACATAGGAGCCAAGTGATAGTGACAACTGGTGCGTCCAGGTGACCCTGGTTCAACTAAGTAGGTTGTAAAGTAAAAGCAAAGATCATGAATTTGGGAATGGGTTGGCTGAGGATGGGGAATGAGGGATCAGTGGGCATGGGAGGGAGATGCGAGAGGGCGTGGGGAGGAGGGGGATTGGAACACGTTATACACAAGCAGGAAATAGTCAGGTAGCAAAAAACGATCAGTTAAACACTCTCTAAGAGGAAATGTTTAAAACCAAATTTAGAAAGTCCTCTGTCTTGGAGTTGTGTCTTTAGAAGTGACAAAATGCTGTGGAAGAAATTTAAAGACTGAGAAATCCTGCCAGAAAGCTTGCTCAAACCAGGATTTTATATATCTGTTTTTAAACCTGTCAACGGTATGTGTATACGTTACCCGTAAAGATGCATTAAAACACGTACACGTCACGGGCAACTAAACTGAGCAAATGAACATGAGCATTGGCTCAAAAAAATGGCAGTGGTTTATACAAGAACGTGGATTTATAGCTTCTTGGTAACAGATGGGAAACAGAGCCATTGTGTGCTGACTCACGAGGCTGTCATGTGAGTGGCTCCACCAGCAGAGAGGGCAGTGGATAGTAAGTCTGAAGGGACATGCTCTGGCATCCCAGATGGGTTTACTGGACTTAGGGAGGAGTCCAGGAGATGGGGAGGCACGCACTAGGGAGCCACCACTATCAGCATGGGGTAAATAGGCAGCAGAGACTCATCTGGAATGTGGGAGGGCAGGGCTTTGTCTAATTTTGCTTGTTCTGCACAGACTCCATGTCTGTTGAAGGAGCGGATGGATGAACAAGAGGTCGAGGCCAGATAGGTTGAAAGAGAGAGGAGGGATGAGTTTACTCATTTCCTGTGTTGTTGGAACGTGAATTTGTGAAGGGGCCGTTGGCCAGCCATGGCATGTTGGCCAGCCATGACAGGCATCACCGCTTCACTTTCAGCCATCCTGAGTAAGATGGAGGGCTTCTTCTCACTCAGCTCAGCTCCATTGCCTCCCATGTTGCGTACCTTCAGGCCCCAAACCTAGGCCCTGATGTCTCTTTTTAGTTTCCCTTCCTATCACTCCGAATCGCAGTCAGGTGCACGTAGAGGAAATACGCGGGCTGGATGAAAGTATCCTTGTGTACAAATGGCTAATGACACTTTACTCCTTCAAAAATAATCTGCAGTTTCAAGAATGAAATCTAGCAGCCCCAAATATCTACTGTTAGACAAACAGAAAAATTGCACTGTATATGCATCGAAACATACAACTTGAATTTTTGTCAAGATGCAACTCATTTTTAATTGTGTGTAGGTGCCTGAATGTGGGGCATGTGCTCCTGAGTGCCGGAATCTAGGGGGGCCGGGGCATCGGATGCTCCAGAGCCGGGGTTATTGCCGTTTATGAAACACTTGATGAGGGTGATGGACTAAACTCTGGTCCTCTGCAAGGCCTGTGCATGCTTTTACCACTGAGCCATCTCTCCAGCCTCCTGATGGTTTTATAAAATGGTCCTGCGTCCTTTTTCACTGGCAGTGAGCCTCGGGATGAGATTACTGGGACAGAGGTTTTGTGTATGCTCTCAAATGCTGTTCTGGATTCCAAGTGCTATTAGCAAAGTCTCCACAGTTCCCATAGCTACCTTGTCCTTGCCTGCATGCACTTTGCCAGCCACTTTCCTTCTCTCTCTGTGGGTGGGGAAGGCAGGGAACTGCTGCGGTTGGCAATGTGAAGACAGACAGTGTGTTTCCTGCGTCCACTGCGGTGTGAGCTGGTCTCTGCTAATGTGTTGCTTGTCCGTGTTATCCAACCTTCCACGTATGGATCATTTTTCAGTCTCCGTGGGCTTGGCGTGTCCCTTGATATCCAGTTAGGAGTCTTCTTTTTCTAATTCTCCGAAAATCACTACAGCCGAGTAAGGGAGCCATGCACATCCCAGGGATGATGGTGAGTGACATTTCCCGTGCCTGTGTTTGCCCAGGTCAACTACAGGCAGAACATTGACAGACTGAAGTTCAGCTCGGTGACAAACACGCCACAGATTGTTCAAGCTAAGATCAACGCCCAGCAGCTGAGCCATGTACGTAGCACGCCCCAGCTCAGCTGGGAATTTTGCAATTGCTGTGAGGCCTCTGGACAGCTGACCCCGAGGATTTTACTTTTACTAATGCTGGAATGCGTGGTTACAGCCGAGAAATGATGCCCTTTCTTGCAAACATTTTATTGTGGAGGACATCAATGTATGCAAAGGCAGAGCATATTGAAGCCCCTGGTACCAGCTTCAATAACGATCAGCTCACAGCCCACCCTGCCACATGTGCATGCCCTCTGACCTTCCCCTTCTTTCTCATTGTGAAGAAAATCCAAGATGCTACCTAGCTTCATCTGTAAATATCTTAGTATGAATCTCTAAAAAGTAAAAAGAATGAAGTACGTTTTTATAATTTTGACACAGCACACCAAAAACTAACAATAATCCCAATGCTGCCACTCTCTCGACAACGCCCCGTGGCCCAGGGTTAAGTTTTGAGCTACAGTCCTCACAGGTGACACTGCCATCTTACCCATGTGTTTAGCTCTTTTGTGCACATGAGGTTCAAGGTGTGCCTTTTATAACTGTACATAATCAATATTATTACTTCTGATAATACTGATTTTTGATTCCTGGCAAGTGTCTAGCCTACATATAGCAAAGTGTTCAGCGCCACAGCAACTTAGAGGTATCTTGCAAACTTACAAACTTGGATGTGCCCGTGAGCTGTTTCATTTTTCATTTGACACCTTCAATCTGTTAACTTAAAACTCCCTCCCCCTCACCACCCCAAGTTTCTTGTAAAGGGCCTTTCCCAGGGACCCCCTCTCTGCAACAGGAATCAGAGGGATGTGGGAAACGGCTCTCTTCCTGTGTGTTACACACAAACCTTGCAGACCTATTTTAAACTCAACAGGTGAATTACCGAGCTGACTATGAGAGAAACAAGCTGAACTACACATTGCCCCAGGACGCCCCTCAGCTGCTGAAGGCCAAGGCCAATGCAGAACTGTTCAGCGAGGTAAGAGCAAGCTGGGGAGAGCTTGGCGTGACATTCACCAATGCTCAAACAAGCAGGGCCTCCTTGCCTCCCAGGGAAGCGTCTTCCAGGGCATTCAACACAGAGGGATTTAGAATGTGAACATGCAGATACACGCATGGTATGTGAACATGCAGTCTTGTCACCACCACCATCATCATCCCGGCGACTGACTGGTGACTTTGTGAGAAGAGATTTTTTTTTTTAAGTTTCAAGAATAATCTTGACATGATCAACAAAAACACAAGGAGTCACAGGATGGTCTGCGATTAGGCCACTAGCCTAGGTGGGAGTTATGGGGAAGGAAAACAAAAAATAGGGACAAATTGTTTTGTACAAAGACTACTCTGTGTTGAGGCGGAGGACGTGATGCCATAAATCTGTGTTTATTGGGCTCATCGTGGCGTTAACGTACCTCCCAGCATTTGTTGCCGTGGGTTTTGATATGAGACAAACCCCGATCCAGAAGTCATGCTGGACTCGTTTGAGCTGTACGACCCTAGTAAATATCTTGCTGAGCCTTGGCTTGTGTGAGGATTTGTAGTTAGTGTCTACAGCGCATTTAGGAAGGGACCACACACGGTGGTTCTTGCAGGCAGCATCAAACCCTCGCTTCTTGGCTGCACCACACAGTTTAGGATTTGCCTTCAAGCTCCACGCCCAACTTAACATTTCCAGCAGCTTGGAGAATTATAATATGCATTTTGTAAATGGTCAGCCACAGCTCAGAGAGGTAATTACCCAAAGGCACGTGACCAGGCAATGAAGGTTCTTTGTCCTGTCCCATGGGTGGCCCTAAGGATCAGTGATTACTGTGACAGTCTTGACAATAATAGCTGAGACTCTCCCGCCTGCCAACAATAGAAGAAACCAAGTTTGCTTGAAAGAAAAATTCTCTCAAATTCCTGCAGATGGGTGGGTAGCAGGGCCCACTCACCTGTGCTTGTGTTTGTTTGTCAGGTGAAGTACAAAGAAGGCTGGCAGAAGACAAAGGGGAAAGGCTTTGAGATGAAGCTGGACGCCATGTCTCTGTTGGCCGCCAAAGCCTCGGGGGAGCTTGCTAGCAGCGTAGGTTCTTCTCGTTAACACAGAATTGTGTAAGGGATAAGGAACAGTTGCAATGTGATGCCAGCCACCTGCTGAAGAAATAATGGCTGTTAACATTGTAAACATCGCAACACTTTAATCTTCTTCTGGGTTTGAGAAAGATGGAGGGGGCACTCTCCCCACCCTACCGCAAGAATTGTTCTCTTTGTGTTTGTTACAGTCAGAGTCCCTTCTAGGGCAGTTTCTCTCTTGCTCACTAGACTGTCTTCTTCCTCTCAAGGTTAAATACAAAGAAGAATATGAGAAAATGAAGGGCAGAGCCCTGGGAGCCACAGACTCTAAGCTTCTGCATTCTCTGCAGGTGGCCAAGATGAGCAGCGAGGTAAACTTCCTCCCGCCCCAGCCCCTAACTGATAGCTGTGCTTAAAAGTTCCTCCTGGGCAAGCTTGCCTTTCTGCCGACTTCCACCTGCAAGGCTTTTCTCTCTTGGCTTATATATGAGGAACTTGTTCACTTTCTTTATTTTGCCAAAGCACAGCGTTCTTTAAAAGTACGTGAAGCGGATAGTCCCGGGGATGACAGCGTCTACTGAGCAAGGTACAGAGGTGCTTGAGTACATCTATTTATGCCACAGGTATTTGTCACGCAGTGCTCTGGGTGAAATACTGCAAGAGACTCTGGAGCTCTGAGAATGAGCAGTTCACAGGTTCCCCGCTCCCAGAGCTAAAAAACTCAAATGTGAGAGTGTCTTAGTCCATCTTTCTGCTGCTAAACCAGAATCCTAGAGACGGCACTTGAGGAAGGAAGAGCTCTGTTTTGTTGTGTAATTCTGGAGGCTCCAGGGCCCAAGGATGGACAGCTGCAACACCCTTGGGTTGGCCCCGTGTTGCTTGGGATGAAAAGAGGTGTAAAGGGGAGCTAGTGTATGTAAATGAGAGAACACAGGCAGCTTTGCTTTATATTAATAACAACGTGTTCTTATGATGATAAATCCAGCCCCAGGACAGGCAGGCAATGATGTGTTCATGAGGCTGCAAGAGGTTTGACTTGGTACCTCCACCACCACTACTGTTGAGGGATTAAATCTCAATCTAACTTTCAACAGGGACAAATCACATCTAAATTATAGCAGGGAGTTGAGCTTGTAGGTTTTTTGTGATGATGTTCTGGGTGGTCACAGTATTAATGTTTAAAACATTTGCCAGGCTAATGGGGTATCCCCAGCTCCAGCCAACTTGATTGTCATTGGTTGTAAATAACTGGAATGTCTGGAGATTGACACTCATCACCTAGGACAGATCATGGTAGGTTGGTCGTGGAGCCTCTGGGGAAGGAGAGCTCTACTAGAAGGGACACCTATGGTTTCCAGTCAAATCTTTCACCCAATGCAAAGCATACAGGATGGACACATGAGCACTGAGTTCTTACTCTAGCCTTCCCAAGCCATGCAATGAAGCCATGCAATGAAGCCAGCAATGAAGCCATGCAGCTCTGCTGAGCAGCTGAGCAGATTTACCTGGCAGGCCTTTACGAGACCATGGCTTGAGTGGAGTAAGGGAGCTGACACAGAAGTCATGCATTTAGATACACCATGGGACACGTCTTGGGAAATGCATGGTCATGAAGCATAAAGACACAGTAAGAATCGGAGTTGGGCTTTGACTTAATTGACAACAAATTGTTACATTGAGTATCTGTGATCCAAAGCCATATGGTCGTCAACGATAGCAGTGGGAGAGTAGAGTTAGAGCCTAGATCGCTCAATACCTGGCACCTTGCCCCTCATACTGCTGGGCACTGTCTTTTCTCACCATATGCCATTATAACTGGTGTCATCACCATTGCCCCAGCTGTAACTAATGTCATGACCGCCATTGTCACAGCATCAGTCATCATCACCATCTCCATGGAAACCACCATTGACATGCATCCTCCTCGCCACCATCACCATCACCCTTGTATTCTCATCACTAGCGTGTGCTGTTTGCACATAACACTCCCTATCCTAAGCACATTTCTGTGACTGTATTAAGACTGGCCACAACTAGTTCCTTAAGGAAAATGAGCCCTAAGGGAGGGGATGTAACTTTCAAGAGGCCTCCTGGCCATGTGAGCAACGTGAGTTATATTTAAGGGACAGTGGGAATGAGCTGGTTTGAAGTTAGGCTTCTTTGATTCTATAGCCCCACACTTTGTTGTTTCGTTTTGGAAAGCCTCTGCAGAAAGCATAGGTGGCAGCCTCTCCTGCAACAGCCATGAACTGGGGTGAAGTTTGGTAAGAGATAGCCTTAGATGACAAGCAGGTAGGGGACAGGACCAGTATGACTGTGGTAACACTGACTTGGGGCCACCTTTCCAGCAGATAGGTGGCTGCACCCAGAGTGCTTAAATCTTCCAGAATCCTGAGAGTCTCTCCCCACTCTCTCTTAACTCCTGCAAGAACAGCCTTTAATCAATGAGCCCTGTTTTGTTGCATTCAAGATTGAATATAAGAAAGGGTTTGAGGAGAGTAAAACCCACTTTAACCTGCCCATGGACATGGTGAACCTCAGGCACGCTAAGAAGGCCCAAGCTCTTGCCAGTGACCTCGACTACAGAAAGAAACTGCACGACTATACGGTGTTGCCTGAAGATATGAAAACTCAGTGGGCCAAGAAAGCCTACGGGCTGCAGAGCGAGGTGAGTGGTCACTAGCTGCTGGTTCGGCCCAGCACCTTGCCATCAGATGAGTTCTCAGAGTGATTTGAACCTGTGCGTGAGTCCGTTGTATAACTCAGAGAAGATCTATAGCTGTAACAGGTCCAGGATAGACAGGTGTAGAGAGACAAAGAGCCAAGACAGTGTAAACTCAGGATGGGGCGGGGCTTGGAGCTAGTGTGAAAGTCAAGATGGGCTGGCAACAAGAGCCGAGGAGAAACATCTTGGAAACGTTGGTCAATGGTATGAAAGATCACTTTTGGCAAGGCCAAAGTGTCTCAACACGAAGGTGGAATGTGTTCATTTCCATCTCAGGGAGCACCCAGTGGCCTTCCCTCCCTAAGGGAGACGAATGGGGAGTGGCTTTCTGGGAAGACATTTTGGATTTTCCCATGAACTTGGTTATGTCTGTCTGTGTATGTCAGATTAGAGCTTGGTGACATTTCTCCTGCAGCTGCAGTACAAAGCTGACCTGGCATGGATGAGGGGAGTTGGGTGGCTGACAGAGGGGAGTCTCAACCTGGAACAGGCAAAGAAGGCTGGACAGCTCATCAGTGAGGTAACTTGAGTGTCTGTCCCCTGGGCTCCTGAGTCACTGAGCTCTGGTTCCCTGCAGTGCCCTCCCCTACCTGCAGGGCTTTATTCTGAATTCAAGCCAAAGGGCGAGACACCTTCATGTCTGTAACTGTAAAGTCTCCAGAACCAACTCACTGCCCCCTTAAACCTCCTATAGGTTTTGTTGTTTTCTTGACACAAGATCTGCCCATGTAGCCCAAGCAGGCCCTGGACTCCACATCCTCCTGTTGTGTTTCCTGAGTGCTAGGATTACAGGACTGTGATACCATACCCAGCTCCAGGGAGGTGTTTTTGAGATTACCAATTTATTTTAAGAAGTAGTCATTCTTTTCTTTAATTTACTTAATGTATGAGTGCTCTGCTGCATATACATCCGCAGAGCAGAAGAGGGCATCAGATCCTCTTATAGATGGTTGTAAGACACCATGTAGTTGCTGGGAGTTGAACTCAGGACCTTTGGAAGAGCAGCCAGTGCTCTCAGCCGCTGAGCCATCTCTCCAGCCCTAGAAGTAGTGGTTTTAAAAGAGTGGTTTTTAGAGACAGGTTTCTTCGTCTAGCCTTGGCTGTCCTGGAACTCCCTCTTTGGCCAGGCTGGCCTCAAACTCAGAGATCCACCTGCCTCTGCCTCCCAAGTGCTGGGATTAAAGGCGTGCGCCATCACCACTTGGAAAGGAGTAGTCTTATCCAGAGAATCATTTAGTGTAGAAAGACTGTATGAATAGAGCAATTGAAAACCGGAAAACACTCAAGATGCTTTGCAATCTCCAACATTTCGAACGCACAGTTCACAGCATGACATTTTTCATTAGGCACTAAATTACTGAAAATATCACATAAAATAACCTTAAGATTATAGCTACCATAGGTGTATATGAAACATTAATGAATTTAAATCAGGGTCTCACCCCCAAAATATGTCATTATGGACAAATACCCATCCCAAACCAACCAACAGGAGAACGATCCTCTGAAATCTGAGACTTCCCATCCGAAGTAATCAACCTGTGCTGTCTTTCTTACACCAGGACTGCTTCACAGTCTGGCGCTTGGAGTAAGTGTTGCTACACTCTGGAGACGTGGGTGGGGTCACTAAATATCATGGAGCCTTTTCTCATGGAAGAATGAGAAGGCTGAGCGAGCTGAGATACCTCCAGGCCCCATGGTCTAAACCTGTGCATCTGTTTACATCTTGGGGAATTGCTTTGGCAGGAGCAGAGAGGGACTCTGGAAGGATGTCTCATGTGGAAGAGGGACTGTCAGGAACTTTGGGATCTTCAGGGTGATTCTCGCTTCTGGGCCAGGGAGGCTGTGTCTGCACATTGCTAAGAGATAAAATAGCTACCATTTACAGACAGATAATAATTCAGTTAGCAATAACTACTGGTGTAGTTGTCGGATCCCCCTGAGTGTATTGGTTCACGGTGCGGTGGATTGGTCACTGCGGTCCTAGGCATAGATCGTGAGGTTATCCTGCTGTGCTCTATCTTATACACAGGAAAAGCAGACTTAAGTCATCGTTCCACTCAGGAGCAGTACTCAGTACTCAGTGCTCAGTACTTAGTACTTGGCATGGGACTCAGTGACTCCTTGGCAGTACACATCCCCAAACACATACTTTATAATTTATTCTCATTTTTCTACCTTACTTACTCTCAAAAATACATTTGGTTTTAAATTGTGTCAGTAATGGAAGCAGTAGAGACAGAGCATCACCCCGAGGCTCTCGAAACTCCCTTCTGTGAGATCCAGGTAGACCTTGGATCAGGGTGCAGTTGGGGAAGAATCTAGGAAGTTGTCCTTACAGCGTCAGAGATGTGGGTGTCCACCTCACTTCCTGCATTGACTACAGCTTTTTATGCTCTTTGAGGGGTTTCTCTCCTAGTGATTTTCGGTGTGCTAGAACATAGTAGAATGAGCTCTTAGCTCCAAAGTAAGGACTCAGGATTTGACCAGTCTCTGCACTGTGACTGGGGATTTGCAGCCACAGAAGGGTCATGTGATTTCCTTCAGTTACATAGTAAATGAGTTTTTCCACTCATCACAGGAAATAGGGAGGAAAGCCAGCAGTTGTTTTGGGATATTGTCTCTAGACTTTTTTTTTTTAAAGGCAAGAAGGGTTTATTTTAGCTTAGGGTTTGAGGGTCCAGTCCATCAGGATAGGGAAGGCATGGTGACAGAGCACAAGGCACCACAGTCAGGAAGCAAAAAGAGACAGGTGCCGATACTCAGCTCTTTTTTTCTATTCTGTCTGGATCCTTAGTCCATGGGATGGCGCCTCCACACTCAGGGCATGTCTTCCCACTCTGGTTGAACCCATCTGGAAGCATGCTCACGGTCACACCCTCTCTTAGTCAGGGTTTCTATTCCTGCACAAACATCATAACCAAGAAGCAAGTTGGGGAGGAAAGGGTTTATTCGGCTTACACTTCCATGCTGCTGTTCATCACCAAAGGAAGTCAGGACTGGAACTCAAACAGGTCAGGGAGCAGGAGCTGATGCAGAGGCCATGGTGGGATGTTCCTTACTGGCTTGCCTCCCCTGGCTTGCTCAGCCTGCTCTCTTATAGAACCCAAGACTACCAGCCCAGAGATGGCCCCACCCACAAGGGGCCTTTCCCCCTTGATCACTAATTGAGAAAATGCCTTACAGTTGGATCTCATGGAGGCATTTCCTCAACTGAAGCTCCTTTCTCTGTGATAACTCAGCTGTGTCAAGTTGACACAAAAATAGCCAGTACACACCCAGAGGCTATGCCTCCTAGGTTGATTCTATATCCTAACAGGTTGAAAAAAAAATCAAGATTAAGCATCTTGCCTATGTTGGGGAAGTGTGTGATTCCTTCTGAACTGGGGTCGGATGCTTGCAGTGAGCTTTCTCCTTTGTCTGTGTTTTCCATTTAAAAGAAAGATACTTGAGGTGTCCAATATTCCTGTCACTGTCTGGCCCTCAGTGGGTAAGACACTGCTTCTGCCGAGGGAGTAGAAGCTCGGTGGCACCCTACGCTACCGCTTCAACAAGCCTTCCACAGGGGCAACTGTTCTCATCCATCTTGGCAACTCCAATGGAAAAGCCAGAGGAAGTAATCTTCATGAAAGAGGAGACGTCCCCAAGGGGAGACAGAATTAGCACACTTGAAAATTTTCCAATTAGTTAGTGGCTGTGGGATAAGGACACAATGAAAGCAGACCTTAGAGAAACAGTGTGACCTATGATCTCTGACCTTCCACCTGCAGCTTTGGTGCTCCTTTCTTTAGCTCCTTGGAGAGTCATGGGGACCCCATGGGCAATGTGCCGCGACCTTGAGTCACATGGAAAGAATGATGTTAAAGCATCCCCTGCTGCACCTCAGGGTGACAAAGCTTTCGTCATCACTGTTAGCCTTGTGCAACTGAGGGAAGAGGGTCTTGGGTCTGTTTAGTGACTTGCCCAGTCAGGGGACTGGAAAAAGGTAGAGGTGAGATTTGAAATGGTCTTGAGTCCAAGTCCCTTCCACTTCACCTCTCATGTCAGACCTCGGGTCTGTAGGGTAGAAACAGCCCAGTGTGTGCAGTGTAATGCAGAGTTAGCTGAGAAGCACTGAAGTTCCCATAGGCTTATGGGAAAGCAGAGGCAGGAGGAGGCTGACAGGAGTGTAGCAGAGACAAGCTCTAGGTTCAGTGAGAGACTCTGTCTCACAAAGCCAGGTGGAGAGTGACCAGGGAAGATACCCAAGACTGACCTCTGGCCTCTTCATAAACATGCATTCATTCATATGTTCACATCTCACACACACACACACACACACACACACAGAGAGAGAGAGAGAGAGAGAGAGAGAGAGTGAAGACAATCTCCCTAGAGCAGGGTGTGAGGTTCTATTTTAGGACTTGCAGGAATACCCATCCCACAAGGAAATGCTTGAGCTGTAAAAAGCACAAAAGTGTATGTGCATGTGTATATGTGTGTGTATGATGGAAGGGGGCAACTCCATCCTGACACTATGGCGTACCTTTTCTTTGGAAACAGAAAAACTACCGGCAGAGGGTGGATGAACTGAAGTTCACCAGTGTGGCTGACAGCTCCCAGATGGAGCATGCCAAGAAGAGCCAGGGGCTGCAGAACTCGGTGAGTCCTGGGTTGCCCTCCAGCCATAAGGCTGCTGTGTCTTGAGCCCAGGATCCTCTGGAGACAGCAGCAGGTGCTACCCACAGGAACAGCTGAGGAGTCCTTAAGGAGGCTGGACCTGGCATGGCCCAGGCTTCCAGGAAGTCTGCAGATCAGACACGCCCTGCTTCTCCCCCATTCACCAAGACAGACCGATCTCATTACTCCTTTGCTGTCAGTATTTCTTAATTGCCCTTTCTTCTTTCTCTTTAACCAAGACTATAATTTTGGATTAACAGAGAATTATGTTGGAAGTGGATCTGCTGGCTGGGTGCCAGTTTAGTTCTAATATTGGAGTCAGAACAACAAGGTGCCATTTGTATGATGTACAGTCTGGTGCTCAACCAGAGCCCCCCACTAATTGCCCCAGCCTGTTCTTCCCAGCTTTTTTCCCATTGGTCCAGCAGATGCTGCACCCCCCCTGATTCTCGCTGGAAAGCTGTCAGAGTCAGTAGAAAGCTACTGCTTGCAAACATGGCTCGAGGGAAGGGAGGAAGGAAGAGAGAAAGCAGAGATCTATTTCCTGGTCGGGTCACTGCCCATTTCCTGGTGTCAGTACTTCCTAGTGTATGACTGGATCACGGATGCAGGAGGGAGTATGCTTCCTGCCCAGCCTACTTTGGCGCCCTCTGGTGGTTGGGAGATTTTTGATGTTCACAGGAATGTAAATGACAATAGATTTGGGAGGCAGATGGCAATTCTAAGGAAAGAAAACCAGGAGGATAGTTGTGTTGGTCTCTGTCTCTAAACATGTTTTTTCCTGTGTTGTCTCTTAATGTCTGGCCTGGTGTTACACACACATACACACACACACACACACATATGTGTGTGTGTGTATATATATATATATATATATATATATATGTGTGTGTGTGTGTGTGTGTGTGTGTGTGTGTGTATATGTGTATATGTGTATATATGTATATATGTATATATGTATATATGTATATATGTATATATGTTATTTTGGGGATCTTACTCTAGAGCCCAGGTTGACCTTGAACCCTCAGCAACACTCCTCCTTCAGTCTTCCTAGTTCTGGGATTACAGGCATAAGCCTGTTATTTGCTTTAATTGATTTACAATATTTACATTTATGAGGTACAGTATTGCAATCTGATACACGAATACAGTGCACAATGATCAAACCAGGGTAATTAGTGTTTCCAACTTTCAGTGTGATTTCTATGTGTTGGGAACCTTCATGTTCCTGGTATTTCTCTCAAAGATGTAAAATTAATTGCTGGAGTCCATAGCTAGCTTACATACACATATACGTGTATGTGTGTTGTATGCATATATACAATATATGTATGTATGTGCGTATATTTATATATGTATGCATTTGTACATACATGTATATGTGCTATGTAACAGAAGTACCTCTCAACATCTGTATTTTTGTACCTGTTATGCACGCCCTCTCTGGCCCCCCCTGACTGCTGCCCACTTTGTCGCCTTTGTTTGTTCCTTCTATGAGGTCAGCGCCTTCAGTTTCACAGATGAGTAGCATCCTGTGGTCCTTGTGCCTAGCATGTTGCATTGATTTCAATGTCCCTGACTCCATCTATGCTGCCCCAGTTTTAATGGACAGCCCACCCTGTTCCTTCCTCACCCCTGGCCCTGTTCTCTATCAGGTGGCCTACAAGGCAGGAAACGAGCAATCCGTCCATCAGTACACCATCAGCAAAGACGAGCCTCTCTTCTTACGAGCCCGGGCCAATGCCGCTCAACTCAGTGAGGTACCGCAAGGGTGGGCACTGCAGGCTTGGCTCCTCCATGTGTCTGTGATCAGCTGGTCACCAAAGCCACCAGCTACACTGCAGTGATTGGTTCAACTGCAGGGGATGTGCTGTGGTTCCTGACCAATGCTTCAGGGAAGAGGAAGACAAACTTCCTAGCAATGGCTGGCAGTCTTCAGTTACTGACTAGACCTTAGTGGGTGGAAGGGTGCTTGTTCCAAGAGTCAGCCCTGAGTGGTGGAAGGTGGGAAACCCAGTTGTCAACTCCACACCTTGGTCCTTAGCTTGACCACTTACCAGGGGTGCAGCTATAGACCGGGCGTTTACTCTTGGATGTCCGTTAGTGAAGTGAAGCTAAGAGCCGCTCTTCCTCCCTGGGTTGCCACGAGGCTTCCTCGAGCATACAAGCCTGATGTTCTTCAGGAGTGAGCACTGTGGTAGCTCCCTGATGTGACATGTCTATGACATGATTGATATCCCGTCCCAGTATGCCCGCTCTTGACTCTCTATACACAAGTGTCCCAAGTCTCTGCCATCCTGACCTGGAAATAGGCAGGGAGGAGAAACAGAAGCCGGGGTAGAGGCTGAACTGATATCCACTCTGAAAGGAAGGGAGGCCTTCCAGAAGAAAGGCCTTCAGACTTGGAGGCAGAGGTTTCAGATGGAAGGGACAAAGAACAGCTCTAGGACTGGAGGCTGGAGGAGGGATGGTTCAGGAGAAAGTCCTCCGAGCCCTGTGGCTGAGCCCTGTGGCTGAGTTATAACTGAGCCTGTGGCTGAATTCTATGACTGAGTTCTGTGGCTGAGTCCTTGCTCCTGGTGTGTGTGTGGCTGAGTCCTGTGCTAGCCCATGCGATGCAGTGGCATCTGTCATGTTTGCGAGACTTCTGTGTGGTACCTATGGTATGTTTTCAGACTGATGTGAAGTTTATCCTTGCTTCTTATGGTGGAAGTCAGATACGCCAGGAGGCCCTCAGCAAGGGTTAAAGAGACCTGGTTCTCAGGCTAGGCAAGGATGCCACTGCTGCTGCTCAGAAAGGTTTTCACAGAGTCTAGAGCAGTAGTTTTCAACCTGTGGGGGGTTCCCAGGGGGGGGCTATATATTAGATGTCCCGCATATCAGGTATTTACATTACAATTCATAGCAGTAGTAAAATTACAGTCATGAAGTAGCAATGAAAATGATTTTATGGTTAGGGGTCACCACAACATGAGGAACTATATTAAGGGGTTGGAGCATTAGGAATATTGGGAACCACTTATTCTAGGGGAACCCTCTCATCACTTAAAGATAACCATGGCTCCCCTAAATCTCCCCCAGACCCTGTACAAGAGCAGCTGGGAAAAGCAGAAGGCTAAAGGGTTTGAGCTGAGACTTGACTCCTTGGCATTCCTGACAGCCAAAGCCAAGAGAGACCTGGCTAGTGAGGTGAGTCCCTCGGGCACCAGAGCCGGATGCACACACACACACACACACACACACACACACACACACACACACACACTCGATCTTAAAACACTGGAGACAGGACTTTGCAGTCAGGAGCACTGGAGGGATTCAATTCCTAGCACCCACGTGGCTGCTCACAAACATCTGTAACTCCAGTTCCTGGGAACCTGCTGCCCTCTTCTGGCCTTTGCAAGCACTGCATGCATAAATGTCCATGCAGGCAGAACGGCCATAAACATAAGCTAAAGATAAACAAGTCTTTAAAAGTACAAAAGATTAGAGAGAAATCAAGCGAAGACATCTGGGGTTGGGAGGGGGGAAGGAGATGACGCCTCATAGAGGTGTGGTGTAGGTCTGTAATGACATCCAGCATCCCGTGGTGATATTCCTTTCGTCAGTTTGATGAGAAACCCTTCTTTGTACTGTTATAACATGCTATATGGCAGAATTATGGCTGACTTGGAATCTTTATGGATAATAGAATATCATAATTAAAACCCACATCAGTTGCCCACAAAAGGATTCTACCAAATAGATGGCGGTTGTTAACCTAGTGTACATGATTTGAAGCCGCTCAGCAACTTGAGGAGACCGACCTGCGTCCCGCTCTGTGCTTTATACTCAGGTGAAATACAAAGAGGACTATGAAAGGTCCAGAGGGAAACTCATTGGGGCGAAGAGTGCACAGGGGGATTCGCAGATGAGCCACTCCCTGCAGATGTCCAAGCTACAGAGTGACCTGGAGTACAAGAAGGGCTTTGAAGACACCAGATCTCAGTACCACATCTCCCTTGACATGGTTCACCTCGTCCATGCTCGCCAGGCACAGCACCTAGCCACAGACGTAGGCTACAGGACAGCGTCTCACTGCTTCACGGCTCTGCCCACAGACATGAAGGTGGAGTGGGCCAAGAAGGCTTACGGCCTGCAGAGTGATGTAAGCTCAGAGCCTCTGTGTACACAGACGTGTGTGTGTGTGTGTGTGAGTGTGAGAATTAGTGTGTGTGTGAGAGTGTATGTGTAAGAGAGTGTATGTGTGTGAGTATGTGTAAGTATGAGTGTGTGTGTGAGAGCGTGTGTAAGAGCGTTGTGAGTATGTGTGAGAAAGAGTGTGTGAGAGAGAAAGTGTGGGTGTGTGAGAGTGTATATGTGTGAGAGAGTGTGTAGGTGAGTGTGTGAGTGTGTGATAGTGTATGTGTGTGTGTATGAATGTGTATGAGTGTGTGCATGTGAGTGTGTGTGTTTGTGTGTGTGTGTGTGTGTGTGTGTGTGTGTGTGTGAGAGAGAGAGAGAGAGAGAGAGAGAGAGAGAGAGAAGCAGAGGGGAAAATATCCCTGTATTCTTTCCTGGTATGTCTGTTTCAGGATGCATAGATGACGGACTACCTTTCAAGAAAAGTGTCCATTTAAATAATTTTCATTAAAACTATTCATTCAGTAGCTACTGAAGAAGTGAGGCCCGTTCTCCCAGGCCCCACAGTTCTGGGAGGAAAGAGCTGATGCCCTGACGGTTCATCCAATGGTTCCTACTTGGTTCTGTTCTGAGCCATCATTGTCTTTCCCCCCACATGTCACTTTAAGCAGTGCTGGTACAGCCAACAGTGGGGATGCTCTTGCTCAGAGGGAAGATGTGAGTCCCTAATGAGGGCCCAGGTTGACTCAGCACCTTCTGCATACCTAAGTAATGCTGGGTAGGGCCTAAAGCCAACATCTACCAGTAAACCTCTGATTAAAGGGGAGGGGGTTAATTTGTATATTTGGGGGCCTTACCCACGACTCCTCAGAAACAGGTAAGACAATGGCATTTGATTTGACTCAGCTGGCACCAAGGGTACACCGGGAATGCTATCAGCCCTTTAAATGGCTTCGCAGTGACAGTGGCCTGCCTCTCCCCCTTCCCCCTTCCCCCTTCCCCCTCCCTTTCTCTTTTGTCAGAACCAATACAGGGCAGACATGAAGTGGATGAAAGGCACAGGCTGGGTGGCCACCGGGTCATTACATGTGGAGCAGGCGAAGAAGGCAGGAGAACTCATTAGTGAGGTGAGATTCCCCGACAGTGCGTGTGACGGGCTTGGTTGCATCCGGCATGACGGCATTTCGGTATGGAATTAAAATAATTTCCACTCAAAAGGCAAAGCCACATGAAAGGCCTCCAAACCCAGACCAGGGATGCTAATTAGAGAGAACCCACACACCAAACACACACCAGTAGGGGCCCATCGAGCCCTGGCAAAAGCAAAGTGGGTGACAAGTGATATTATGTATACTAATGACAACCAAACAGGGCTCCGTTGCTCCCCGCCCCTTACCATTTAATGAAGCGGCCCAGGAGAGATGGTGAAGGCTAGGTCTGTGGTGCCCAGGAAGCTCTTCTGCAGCTTCATCACATTTCTCCTCTGTTGCCCCGGTATATGCAGTTTGTGAATATTCACAATGCTGTCCAACACAGGGACCTACCTAGTTCTTTCTTTCTTGTGGGAGGGACATGTCCCTTCTACTGTCTCACCTTGTCAGGGTGCAGCTACCCTAGTGGACCTGAAGGCAGTTCTGCTCAAGAGAACAGCCATTCTCCTGCTCTCTGGGCAGTCTCCCTGAGCAGCAGTTTTAAAGACTGTGGGGTTTCAAGGGTGGGGTTCTGCCTCTGTGCTGTTGATACTTTTGTCAATTCTTTCCGGGAATGGTCAGCAGCATGTCTGGCCTCTAGGTGTCAGAAGCACTCTCTGTCAAGTGGTGGCAGCCTAAAAGGTTGCAGATGTTGGCAGGCAGCAGATGCCCTCTAGGGGACAGAATGGCAGCTGCGCAGAGTGCCTCTGAGAACTGTGGTTTTGAAGTTCAGGCTCATTAGAGGCTCTGCATCACCAAACTCCCAAATCCACCCCCTTCATGCCTATTGAGAAGGCCTGTGTCCAGAAGGCAAGCGGGCATTCCATTGCCTTTAGAGTAGACTGGTCTTTCCAGAACTTTCTGGACAGGGAGGAAGCCCTAAGTTTGCATAGCCCTTGAAGACTTTAGTTTTGGCAGCAAGGCTCCTCAGATGTTGATTCGAAGCACGCTTCTTACTGAATGCATAGTCGGCGTAGAATGGCAGCCCTGTTGGTTTTGTAACGCCCTTGCCCAGAGTTGCAGGATCTGTAGTCCAGTCTCCTCACACGTTAGACGAAATTGCTGACCTTGCCTTGTATGTACTGACGTAATTTTCAGAGACCTTATTCGTCACTTAAGACTCAGAGAACTCTGGGACCTCAGTGGGTCAATGTTGGTCTGTGGGGTTTTTTTGTTTGTTTGTTTGTTTGTTTACTTAGAGAAAGGGCCTCTCAGCAACCTAAACATACAAAACTATGGGAACACGCATCCGCATTCAGGATTAATCGCCCCGACCCCAGCATGGGGCCCTCTCATAAAGAAGACTCGTCGCTCCCTACCTGCTCATTTTCAGTTCAGACTACCAGATGATGTCTTGGCGTGTCTAAGTCTGGCACCGAGGACTTTCGGGGGAATCACTGGCTCTGTGTGTTATAACTTTGTCATCATCCTTTCCTCATTTTGCAGACTTTCTCAAGACATCCTCTGATAGTCATCGCATCTTTGCTTCAGTCCAGTTACCAAACTTTATATTGGGCAGGGTGTATTTTAACAATTTCTCACCAGCGATCTGATGTTCCTAGGTTCTTGTCAAATTGGGCTGATTAACTTTCAGAGAGAACACTAGACATTGTGGAAAGAGCCACACATGACTATGGACACACTCACACACGTATTCATGCAAATACACATGGATCTATAAATTCACAAACACATGCATGCACACGTACACATGCATTTCCATATACACGAGCACTTGTATACATGCATTCACACCTATGCACACATACACGTATGCATTTACTCCCACACATATACATACATTTATACACATGAATACGTGCATTCACACACATATGTACACATATATGTATACATTCATTCACACATGTGTAATTGAATTCACACACGCATACACATGTATACATATGTTCATCCATGTGTACACAAATACATGCATATATGCATTCACATATAAACACAGAAACAGACACACACACACACACACACACACACACATCTGAGGTGTGACACAGAAGTCATTACAACTATTCTGCTTAGCCCCAGGTAGTAAATATTTTTAGCTTTGCTAATTGCATAGTCTCCATCACAGCCCACTGAGAACGTTTATGGAGAGTATGTCCCTGAATGAGCGTGGCTATGTAATAGTAAAGTCTCATTTGCAAAGCACAGGTGGCTGGCTGGGTTTAATTGCACCTAAGACAGCCTAGTACAGTACACACAAACTCAAGCAGACCAGTGAGCAGGTATTTAGAAAATAATATGATTTTGGGGAAAATAAACTTCACGGTACCGTTACGATTATAATATATCAGGCTCTGAAAAAAAATGTGCGTTGATTAAAAGAACATGGAATGAACCTGGCCATGCTATGCAGAGTTCTTCAAAGGGAATCACCTAGACCTTTGCTGGCATTTGCATTTTCTCTTGCCTTTTGTTTTGTTTAGACACGTTCTATGTCTTTCAAATGTTATGAGCGCTCCTTTCAATGGTAACGGGGTCCTTTCCCTTATTGTAATGTCTTTGAGAATTAGCACATATGCTAGATAAAGCATAGACCACAATGTATACACCGTGCGTGTTAAATGCAGGGTTTTGGCTGTGATAATGTCTGCTGGGTCCTTTGGGGGAAGGAAAACAGAAAGCTTCAGTTGATAGATAAACGTAACCAGGAATGCCCTTTCTGGCCAAACTCAGACATAAACACCGGCGACACAGTATTTGAAGCCTCTCGAAAGGACGGCTCTGGAAGTGTATGCGCTACAGCATTTCACTGGTGTAATCTAATTTTGAGATGTTGTCTCTGCACCGGGCAGCAGTACTTTAATGTTAATTGACACCAGGTTATTCTTAAATGGAAACAAATATTAACCTGAAGGTACCTAAGAAATAAAGATGGAGGAAGCCGAATAATAATTATGTTCACAAATTCACTCTAATCTCAAGCAACCTGTGATTTTTTTCCCCCTTTCAAATGGCATGAAAGAGCGGCACAAAATTCACAGCTTTGATCTTTCCCTGCTCAACAGAAGAAGTACCGTCAGCATCCAGATGCTTTGAAGTTTACCAGTATTAAAGACACTCCGGAGATGGTCCAGGCCAGGATTAGTTATACCCAAGCAGTGGATGTAAGTGATAATGTACATTACGACTCCGAGAGTGTGCTCTCTTTCAGCGGCATGATTGAAGCGGAGGGGATCTCAGGTCTGCTCCTTCTGTCGTCCCGAGGATGAAGGGACCCCTCGTCTTTCATGACGCTCCCCTTGGTGGGGTTCCTTCCTCATTAGGATGCAAACGGGGCTGTTCCTGTGCTCCTGTGCCAAGTGGGGCTCTGCATCCCACTGCCTTGGATGCCCTCCCTCCTTGCCTCTGCAGAGCTTGCAGATCTGTGGCCGCCAGGCCCCTTTCCCCCCTCCTCCTTTTGTTCAAAAATGTTGTTTTCAGAGCTAGAACCTGCAATAAGATTGTGGCTAATTGGGATGGGGCTCGGGGCTCTTTGGGCTCCGAGGGCAGGCATTGATGGCGTGTTCTCATTTCCCCACACTTTCATAAATGATTTGAGGCTGACTTGTGGGTGTGAGCCTGACTTTTAAGCCACTTCTTATCGTATTCTGTATTATTACCGGAAACCAAGATTTGACCCTGTGCTCAGTTCACTAGAGATTAAATAGAACATTGAGGTCTTAAAAAAAAAAAAAAAAAACTCCCTTAAGCACAGGCATTAACAGGCTGCAACTACTGTACAAAGTCCACAGATCTGTGCATAAGGCAGACTTGGCTTTGAAATATCTTAAAATATTCAACGTCTGACACAACACACAAACATATTGACAAACCCTGGGATCCAGCCTTCAAAACTCTCTGTACGGCTTTATAAGAAATTCTGGTTGTATCTTTGTCTATAGGCATCCCAAAAGGGCCTGGGTACTCTTCATGCTATGAGATGGTATGGCTCCCAGACTTTTGGACTTTGGAACTGGTTCCTTGTTTTCCCTGCTCATCAGAGTCAAATTGAATTCTGAGCAGCATAGTTGGACAAGGAATTCTTGGGAAGGAAAAACACTTGTTGTGTCCTTATCCTAACCAACTCTAGGGGGCACTGCTGTGATATGTAGAACCCTGGACATGTCCACTAGGCACTGGGATGGAAACACATAATTTTGAAAGTTTCTTAGGTGGCTGTGCCAACTCTGTATGCCATCAAGCAAACTTGTAAGCGGCACGAAGCTCCCTGCGAGTTCTGGGTAAAGAAAACCCGAACTTTCCAGGAGAATATTAGGTCAGGAATCCTAAAGGTGGAGACTGAAGGAAGATATTGGTGGGCTTGTGACACCCCCTGCAGAATGCCATCACCTGTGTGCCTTCTGGGACCCCAGTCCCTATTGCATAGCTTTGAAGTGAATGGTCAAGGGTGAATAGTCAAGGCTAGACCTCATTTTTAACCAGGTGACACCTGTCCCAGAAGAACTTAAGTGTAGCCTTGGTGGTGGGGAAGGTTTCCACCTGTCATGCTGCGAGTGGGAATGTAGATCTGGCAAGAGAGTGACATGAATTTCATTGTGCCATCTATGAGAGATCTGGGTGGAGGCAGGGTGCCTTGATCAGCTCTGGTGACATAGCAGCCGCAGGCCCTCTGACTCTTGGAGTACAACGTGGCTGCTGGCTGCATGGGAACGGCTCTGGGTGTAATGCGAAGGCCCCTCTGTGCCCACAGAGACTGTACAGGGAGCAAGGGGAGAATATGAAGCACCACTACACACAGACTGCAGACTTGCCTGAAGTCCTGCTGGCCAAACTGAACGCCATGAACATCAGCGAGGTGAAACTGCCGAAGGGGATGCTGGGTTAGAGGAGGGAGGGCAGGGCGTCTTCACAGGCATCACCATGCCCTATGCTGGGTCTATGGTGGGATACTGGCTCAGAGACAGGAGGGGATGGTGTGCCTTCATGGGTTTCATGATATTGTGGTCTATGACCACTGGGAACAAGGGGATCCATACTCGTGTTTGCGCTGGGCTCTGTAAACGGTTTAGTGTCCTGTGCAACATGCAAGCTCGCTAGGGTGGAGGAGTCAGGAAGAATATCTCCTTTAGTATCAAGGCTTCCATGGAAGAGAGCTGAAATACAGACCCATCTTACTAACGCTAGGTGCGGCTGGTGGTTGTGCCAAGGACACACTTGGAGATCTCAACTCCCCCCTCTGCAGTTTCTCTAAGAGCCCCTCCACCAGTCATTCCTCATCTTTGGTAGTGGCATTTGGCTCTTCTATTTTGTATAATGAGCTATACAAGCACAGCCTCATGCCTTATGCCTCTGCACTGAGCTTACTGGTCAGCAAGTTCTAGCTGGGTCTGACAGATCTTAAGCCCTTGTTCTGAACCCATCCCCTCTATGGCTTCATGAGCCAAGGGTGGACAAGAGGCAGGAGCTCACTCTAGGATATAACCCATTCTAAGCCACAGTGATTTCTAACCCCAGATAGGGCTGTAGGTGGGAGAGGGAGACCTACTGAACCAGATCCCTGTTGGGGTAGGAGAGGGGGAAGTAGAATGTAGGAGCCTATCAGACCTGGGCCTTTCTCCCTGCCAGACTCGCTATAAGGAATCTTGGAGCCGGCTTCGAGATGGAGGATATAAGCTGAGGCTGGATGCCCTTCCATTCCAGGCAGCAAAGGCGTCCAGCGAAGTTATAAGTGACGTGAGTGTCCAGTTCTGTGGCAACATTTAATCCAAACCTGTCTCAGTTCTTTTGCCTCTAACTCTTGCCTTCTTTTGCCTGTGGATTTCATATCCTCTCCCGTCCCAACCGACTGTGTTAGGGCAATCAGATAATAATCACTGAGAAAGAGTGCGTCTCACACAAAAAATTCCCTAGCCCGGGGCACAAAGCCAAATGCCAGACTGTAAACACAGAACCCGGGCAGATGAAATGCACCCTCCACCAAGAGATTTCATAAAGCCAGCCTGCGAGGAGCCCACTAACGATGCCCGCACCGTCTCTCAGCCTGGGCTGCCCAAGTGCTAAGGCTTCCGCCATTTCAAATCGGAGCCCTTTAGTCATTGGGAGTCTTGCATATGAAAGAATAGACTTTTCCACGACTCCTGCGCGCTCCCTTTTAACTCACCCAGTTACTGTCAAAAGAACAAAACATTTTCGCCCAATACCCACCTCTTCCATTCTGTGTCCCTTGTCCCTGAGCTGTTACTCTCTCCCGCTCTCTCTCCCTTTAGTACAAATACAAAGAAGCATTTGAGAGAATGAAAGGCCAGATGCTCGGCTCCCGGAGCTTGGAAGATGACCTCAGCCTTGCTCATTCAGTGCACGCGACCTCGCTGCAGAGTGATGTAAGTAGGAGAGGCAGGAGCTGAGGAGGGCCCACCCGACGCTGCTCCTGGAACAGCCGGCCCAGGTCGCCCAGCCTCTGGGAAGTGGGTGATCCTGTTGCTTCTGACTTGCTGGGCAGAGATATGAAATCTCCTTCAGGGCCTTAGCTTCTTCCTCTGTAAAATGTGCTTGGATTTGTGGCCCTCCTAGTTCTGTTCTGGACTGGGCGTTCTCTGATTTGGGTCTAGGTGGTCTGTGAGATGTGTTTGGCCTGCAGAGATATTTTATTTTTTGTAGGCCACAGAGTGAATTAACACAAGTGTTCAGAAATGGGACAAGATTTTTATGAAAGTTCTAAAAGGCTTGTTAGATGCAAGACTGGATTCCTGGAGGCGATAGCCAGTTGAAGTTGCTCGATAACAGTTCAGTGTAGTTGGGGTATATACTTGTATGCACACACACACACACACACACACACACACACCCCACTTTATTCTTATGTGTGTGCCTTATTTGTTATCACCCTTTGACAACTAATATGGTCTTGTGGACTCTGGTACACAGGTGTATAAGCAACCTCCTTGCACAGGTGTGAGGGGTAAATGTCAGGGTGAAAGCTGTGCCCAACATGTTACAGGAGTCTAGCTTATATATTATCTCATTTAACTGTCAAAGTTCTCTCTAGGGTCTCCACTGGCTTATTGAAGTCAAGAGTGAATGACTTGCCCAGAATCAGCTAGAAAGAGGAACACATACCCTCTCTCCCTCTTCTTCTCTCTCCATCTCTTCCTCTCCCCTCCCCTTCTCCTTCTCCCTCCCCCCTTGCTTTCTCCTCCACTCCCTCCTTCTCCTTCTCTCCTGTCCCACAACCTCATCTGTTCTCTGCCATCTTCCTCTGCCTCAATCTTCTTCCCTTGCTTTCTGTCTTGGGTCTCTGACCTCTGAGTATGTGGTTAGATGGGAGCTGGCTTTGTTCTGAGGGTGAGGGCCTGATTCATGAGATGAAAATGGGAGGTTTGGGCCACGTGCTTGAGTTGAGTGTCAGAGGGCAGTCGGCAAAAGGGAGAAGTGGTGAGTCTAGCCCTACTTCTGAGGAGGCCCTGGATGAGAACCACCAGCCTTGACACAGCTCCTCCCATGGCTGGTGGGGATGGTGAGCCTAAAATGGGGTTCTTCCTCAGTTTTCAAGGTATATGCTGGGCTCTGGGATGAGTATCTATTCTCAGGACTTACTTCTCAGACAGCCTTCTCCTCCTGCTGGCTCTCAGATTGACTAGGAATCCATCTAATGTTTGAAGAAACTATTTGCCAAGTGCCATGACCTGAGAAGCCCTGAACTTGAGCAGATATTGGGGGGGGGGTGTACATTGAATGGAACTCATGAGCCTTATGGACAATGTAAAACAGGGTGACCTAGGAAACTGATCAAGGGCTCCCTGGTGTTGGCTATGTCTCTTGTTTATATTTCCTCCTACTCAGGGAGTCAATGCCCCTGTACCCAGGCCAGTGACTTCCATGGCCAAGCATTGCAAAGTCTTGAGCCAGACGCAAGAATGCTTGTTAGGTGTGTGTCTGTCTGCAAGGGGGCCACATGGACCCGCATCAGTGTCTCCGGTTGATGGGATGGTTGCATCGTAGTTGCTCTCCCTGATGATCCTGTGCAAACAGTAGCTTTGAAATGATGGCTGCCGGTCTGCCTGCCCCTCTAGGTGAATTATAAGAAAGGCTTTGAACATGCAAAGGCTCACTTCCATCTGCCGCTGGATATGGTGACCTTGGTGCATGCCAAGAAGGCTCAAACCCTGGCCAGCGACCAGGACTACAGACATCCGCTCCCCCAGCACACAGCCTTGGCAGAAGACCTGAGGCTGAGCTGTGCCAAGAAAGCTCACAAGTTACAGAGTGAGGTAAAGTGCCCGGGCCTCTCCCTCAGGACCCTTCTCCTGGCAACTCACAAGCCAGTGACTCGCCAGTTCCTCGTGGCTCTTTGTAGCCTCTTTAGGTCAGCCATCCTAAACTTCTTTATCTAGCCCAAGTGCCCTCACACTATCCCAAAGCACAGTTACAGCGCTCCCGTGAGAGTAGCCGCCACTCCTTGAGAGTCTCTGTTGAATTCAAAGCGTTGTATTTGGAAATTACTTCATTTAATCCCCACAATATCCCTATGCTAATCGTTCTTACTACTCAGAGAAGTTGTAGAGGACACACGGGAGGGAACTCAGTCATCTAAATCGGGTCAGCTGTATGTGAGAGAATGGGGTGAGATGCCACATGGGTTTGTGGGTTTTCAGGATTTGTCCCTGGCCTCAGGTTGGATGGAAAACCTTCTTGCTGTTTCCCAGGGTCCTCCCAGGGTCCTCTTAGTCCTTGTGAGGTATCTTCACTCCTCTGGTGGCATGCCCAGCTCCCTATCCCTATGCCTGTTCTGCAAAGCAAGGAGGCAGAGAGGAGTTAGGTAATCTTACATTCCCGAGGAAACGAGGTGTGTTTCCTCTCAAGACAGCAGCATCCCTGGTACCCACCTTCCTCCCCAGCCTGCTAGGTTTGCCCGATCCAGAAATGTGCAGGCAACAAGCGACATGGAGGACAGTGAGACCAGCGGTTCCGCAGGGTGGGCAAGTGCAGTGGTTGGAGCTCAGATCCGGGATCTGTCACCCTTGGAACACCGTGCCTATGCACAGCATTTCCTGAATGGCTGTGCTAACTACCAGGAACCCGAGCATGGCTGTAGGGATGAAGGAGCTGCCGGGCTCACTGTAGGCCGTTTGTCACTTATGCAGAGCCCTGGAGACCGTCCTGTCTGGTGCTGCAGTACTAGTCAGAGGGTAGCACACCCGGTGCTTTGCTGGCTGAGGGGAGTAAACATGGGGACTCTTTAACTGTCACTCCAAATCACTCAGGGTTAGGGTTAAAAACACACTTACCCACAGAGGTGCAGACCCAAACGAGTCTTTGCCAACTTATTTTGGATTCATTCATTAATTCTTCCTTTACCCATGATTAATTAATACCACCCACTGCTGCTGGCTTTTGTTTGAAAGCCTGGTTAAACCATTTTTGTACGTTTGCCCCGAGACACCTGACTTTCTAGCCACAATCCTCTCCAGCATTTAGGTTTTGATAGCTCACATTAAAACAAAACTCCATCCGGTACCCCTGTCACAGCTACTCACCGAGAAGTGACAGCCGAGTGACTTCCTTCTGACCCACATTTTCCCCTGGTAAGCCTTTGCAGAGAAGCAGGAGCCGCGTTGTTGAATGGTGCCACATCTGTACAGACAGACCCAGACAGCCTGGGGTCCTAGCCATGCGCTCCTAGATGGTGTCCAGAGACCCTGGCTTCTCTTGCTTCTCTGTGCAGAGTTTGGATCTTCTGATGTTTATATATGCCTCGTAGAATCTGTACCGCTCGGACTTGAACTTCATGCGTGGTGTTCCCTGTGTTGTTCCTGGGACGCTGGAGATTGAAGGAAGAAAGAAAGCCTCTGAGCTCATCAGCGAGGTACCACGGGACTCCAGAGGGTGATGGCGTTATGGGATGTCCACGGCAGACATCCCAGTGGACCTGTGTCCCAGTGCTCAGGCAGCTGGAGGTTGAGCTGTTACCTCTTGTCCTGAGTATTTGTTCTTACTGAAGTTTTTATTCATACTGGACTCCACCTAAGAAAGCTTGGTGGGGACGGGGGAGATGGCTCAGGAGATAAGGTTAAATGAATGATGTGAGGACCCCAGCACCCACTTACATAGTCAGGCACCGTGGTGTTCATCTGTAATCCCCGTTCTGGTTAAATGGAGGCAGGAGGATTCCTGCAGCTTACTGGCCAATGAGTCAACCTGAAGCAGTGAGTCCCAAGTTCAGTGAGAAACCCTCTCTAGAGTAAAGTGGGCAGTGGTAGAGGAAGATACTCAACATTGAGTTCTGGCATTCATACATACACATATACACATATACACATGCACACACACTATACATACATACATACATGTATATGCATACACACATTGTACACACACATGAATGCACATGTACATGCATATACATTGTACACACTGTATACATACCCATACTGTGCACACACATGCACTCACATGCAAGCACAATGCACATACATAAAAACATACTGCACACACACACATGTGCATACACATTGTACACATACATGCATATTCATGCATACACACATTGTACACACATGCATGCACATGCACACACATTGTACACACATGCATACATACATACACATTGTACACACATGCATGTACACTGCAATACATACACACTGCACACGCATGCACACACATGCACATGCATACACATTGTACACACTGTACACAAATATGCATGCATGTGAAAACACATACTGTAAACACACCCATGCACATGCATATATACAGTATATACATACAGACACACATACTGCACATGTATTTTACATACACATGCATGCACATGCATGCATACATACACTCTGCACACACATATGCATACACACACAAACACACATACAAGAATATCAAGTTGCTGACTCATGAGCCCATTAAGATGCACTTTTCCTAGGTCCTTTGAAGGGCAGCCCTGTGGTACAGTGGGAAGTAGGAAGGCTTTGAAAACCACAAATAAGGCATTGAAATTCTCAGTCGGCTCTCATCTGCTTTGTGACCTCAGCCTAGTTACCTGCCCTTTCTGATCCCCAGCTTCTAAATTAGTCACATGGGCTTATACAGAGCACCTCTGTCCGGCTTTTGTAAGGATCGGCACTGACTTAAGCCCTGTGTTTCTCTGACAGCTCTGTGTGAGATGGTAACTATGTGTGTGCTGGTTAGTTGGTTAAAAAAAAAAAAGTAAATAGACTCGGGAGCCTTACTCGCCCCGTGATGCTTATGGTGGACTGAAGGACCAGGATGGTGTTGGGAATAGAGGGGTAGATGTTTAGCTCCAGCCTGCAAGCTAAGATGGGTGGACTTTGCCCTGTGGGAGCTCAGGAGCCCTGGGCTCTGCATTTCCAGCACAGCCTCTGCATCAAAGCTCTCCATGCCCCATGTTCTTCAGAGCCCCATGTGGATCTTCAAACCCATAAAGCCAATGGCTTTCTGAGTCCTGATGCAGGCACGTGTAGTGTGTGTGTGTTGGTGTGTACATTTGTGTGGCTGTGTACGTGGGGCCTAGACTTTGTTCCTTAGGAGCGATCCTTGAGACAGGCTTCTTTCCATGACCTAAAACTCAGTATGTATTCTAGGCAGGCTGGCCAGTGAGCACCAGGGATCTGCCTGTCTGCCTCTCCAGTCCTGGGATTACAAATGTGTCACAGCCCATGAGTATGGTTTTGAAAAACTACACAGTGTTTCCTGTGTCCTCCATGAAGTTGTATCCACTGTAAGTGTAGCTGGTCCAGTTTGCCTGCAGAGGGAGATGGCCTGCTGGATTCTAGAGGGATGGGCTGGCAGCCTGGGCAGAAGGAGGCTTAAGTGGGCGTGGTGGCACACACTTCCAATTCCAATGTGTAGAAACGCAGAAGCAGGAGGATCCTGGGGTCTCTGGCTACCAGGCTATCTAGGCAGCAAGTTCAAGGTCAAAAAGAAGATACAACACCCCAAATTATCCTCTGGCATCTACATGCATGTACACATAGGGGCACACACATGTGCATGCACATGCACAGGCGTGTATGTGCTCTCGCATGCATACACACACACACACAGACACAGACACACACACTAATTAGGACTTACAGCACTGTTTCCTCTCTTACCATATCTCTCACCCTTACCTTATCTCTTTCCTTTCGCAGAGCAAATACCGCCAGCATCCTGGGTCATTCAAGTACACGGCTGTGACAGATACTCCCAACCTCCTCCATGCCAAGTACAGCAACCAGATCACCAATGAGGTGAAACTCCAATGGCTGTTCAAGGATGGCTAGATTCTAAAAGAAAAGAGAAGATGTGTGAATTTGTGTAACCTGGGGACAGGAAAGTCATTTGTATTTATGGAGGATTTGTAAAGAAAAAAAAAAAAACATTTTTGTACAGAGCCTGAATGTCTTTCCAGGGACAGGAGGGCCAGTTGGGCATCTGCTTTAGACTTTAGTCTGGTTCCTCTAGACCAGGGGTGGGTTGGAATCAGCCTCAGGCCACACCCTACAGTGGCTGGACCCAAAGAGTTGTGGACAAGGCCCTCAACTGACTTGTTTGTACATAGTCAGAAAAGCTGGCCTGTGGCTCTATTCTAGGCAGATGGTGACTAACCAATATAACGTTCATTTGTGGAAGACATGTGGTTATCCGAAGGCAGGTCTTGCATGGCGTCTGTCTGGAAGTTTTCACCTTAACCTCAGTCACTATCTCCTAGAACTATTCTCCACAACATTTGCTACTCCCAATAAGAAAGAAAAGGAGGAGAAGGGGGTCTCCTCTGCCAAAATTATTTTTTCCCACCCTCCCAGCTCTTCTCCTTGCCGGGATTCTCCTGTCAGCCGAGCAGACACATATTATTGGATCATTTTCGTTCTTCAGATTCTCCCAACTGTAGCTTTCACAAGTTATGTGGAGGACACTGGCCAATTTTCCCACTCACCTCCATATTCAGCCCAAGCCTTCAGAAGCTGGAAGTGGCAGCTGAAGATAAGGACCCAAAAGAGACAGAGTTTAGCATCTTGCGCAGAGATGCCATCAGTTTAAAACTCTTCCTTGGCCCTCCCTGCCTCTTTCTAAGCCGAGTGCTCTGGAGAGGCTGTTTTACAATGGCCTCTAACCCGACAGAAGCTGGCAAGCACTGACGCATTTCTGCTCACAGGGACTGGCCCTCCAGGGCGGCTCTGGCTCAGCTTGCCCTCAGAAGACGTCAGGGAAGGGTGCAGAACAGGCTACCTCTCTCCACCAGCAGGGCTTCCATTATGTGTCCCAGGCCTTAGGGTCACCCTGTGCTGTATCAGGGGAATGAGTTTCAGGACACTTGCCCCTTGTTTCAGTTCCATACACGGTCCTTCTATTTCAGTCACCGTGACTCAGACAGCCTGACTGTACTGAAAGAAATGTCCATCAACTCAGGCTGAAGCCGTGCCCGGGGAAGCCTCCCCAGCTGCAAGCATGGACCCACACACCACTTTCTTCTCGCTATTTACTTATTGATGATTAATTAACTAGTCAATTAATTTTTAATTTGTGTGTAGTGTCTCACTATTTGTTTGCTCATCTGTTTGTTTATTATTATTAATTAATCAGTTAATTATTTTGTAATTTGTGCGGAGCACCTCACTATCTATTCGTTTGTTTGCTCGTCTGTTTATTTACTTATTTTTCCTTTGGGTTCAGCGTCTCTATAAAGCAGCTGGCGAGGACGTGCGACACCAATACACGATGACCCTTGGTCTGCCTGAGTTCATCCGAGCCAAAACCAACGCAGCCAACCTGAGCGAGGTCAGCCTTTCTCCCTGCCAAAGTCCAAGCATGGACTGAAGTCCAAGCATGGTAGCCTGAAGCTACCTGTAATGTGTGCTCTGAGCGATCCAACAGCCGTTTCCCCACACTGTGCCGAAGTTTTTAAAAAGCATCCACATGCGTGTTATATATGCATATATGCTCAGAGCCTACATGTGCTAATGGGAGTTTGCTCTGTGAAGCTGAAGGCGTTTGCTGCTCACCAATGGATTCTAGGACACCTTGCCACAATGATAGGGCATGTACCCTTTGCTAATCGATTCATGTGTGTTCTTGAAAAGATATACCTGTGTTCCCACTTTAGGCAAAATACAAGGAGGCTTGGCATAATCTTCGCGCTCAAGGCTACAAGCTGACGATAGACGCTCTCCCCTTCCAGGCTGCTCGGGCCTCTGGAGACATAGCCAGTGACGTGAGTGGAATCCCCTGACCTCCATCTTGCCTTGTCTCTGTTAACTTCATGTAAAAACAATGTGTGAGGCGGATTTTTCCTGAATTAAAGGAAATCTATAGCCGTGTGAGACAAGGTGCCACCTGCAGAATATATTAGTTCTGAATGAGGTCCTTCCAAAAAAAGAGGGAGGGTTGATCACAGGCTATGTGCAACGGTCTCTAGCAGAAGAAGCTGGCCACTCGGGTCTAACTGCAAGTGGCGGGCAGCGCTCACCTGAGAGTCGCCTGTTTGCAGCATCCAGAACAAGGAGGAGATAAGAGATGGCGGTTGCCTCTCCTTGGCTCTCTGTCACTTCCCCCCACAACCCACAGCTGTGTTTCATACGCCCACGCTTTGGGACATGACGGTGACTTTCTCTTTCCCTGCAAACAAATCACAGAGAATGTGGACTTCAAATGGGCAGATCCTGTTGTGAGATCTAATGTTTCTCCAAATGAAATACAAGATTCTTTCCTACCCTATTTGATAGAATCCTTGTGGGCCACAGGACACATAAGGGGAGCAGGGAGCATCCCAAAGTTCTGAGAATCTGATTTTAATGAGATAGGAAGGGAGGTATAATGTTTTCATCCTTCAGCCCCGAGGGCACACGCTGACTCCATGCTGCTGTGAGGTAGGCATGCGTGCACTGGCGCCTGATCAGCCGGCCGGCCCTTCCAGTTTCTCTACAGGCACGAGTTCGTGAAGGAGCGTGGACAGCTCATTGGGGTGCGGAATGTGAGTGACGACCCGCGGCTACGGCACTGCCTACGGATGGGCCAGCTGCAGAGTGAGAATCAGTACAGGAAGGAGGCGGCCAGCAGCCAAGCTCAGTGCCACCTGCCCATGGATATGGTGTACCTGGTCCACGCCAGGAAGGCCCAGGCCCTGGCCAGTGACCACGACTACCGGACACAGTGCCACGAGTTCACCGCCCTGCCTGAGGATCTGAAGATGGCCTGGGCCAAGAAAGCACACGCCCTGCAGAGTGAGGTAGGCGCTACTGTGTCCCATCTTCTTTCCAACACACCAAGGTTCTTCTTTGAGCTTTGATCCTTCTACATTGCAGACTTGGCCTATGTCCTCCAGGCTGGGGCTATTTAGTCAACAGATATTTATTGAGCACCTACTATAAGCATTCTGCTGGCTTGTCTTGTCTTCTGCCTCTCTTTAGAGTCTTGCTCTCACCTGCGTTCCTGCTGTGAGTTTCTTACCTTCCTCCCTTCTCACCGCCCCCTCTCTCTCCTCCTCCTCCTCTCTTTCCCTCTCATCACTTCAACTCCTCTCTCCTTCTGGGACAATGCTTCTGTCTGACATCGAACATACTACAACTGGTCCTGCTGGTGGTTTGGCCTTGATACCTACTGCTCTATCTGCACAGATTCCTCTATCCCCTTCCCTCGTCTCCTTTAGGCCTTGTTGTTCAGATGTCAGGTCATTTCAGTGAGAACTACATGAAGGAGATGTCAGTCATGTCCCATGCATGTGCAAGCCCTGTGGAGGAAGACGGATCATGATTGATATGGTGGATATCTTATATCTCAGATGGAGATACATGCTAGGGAGGTGAACGGAACATAGAAGTGGTGTGTGTGTGTGTGTGTGTGTGTGTGTGTGTGTGTGTGCCTGTGCACAGGTGCACATGTTCATGCAGATATGCACATTTTTGAGGCAGGGCCTCTCTGTGTAGCCCAGGATGGCCTCACAAGTGAGGTGCTTCCGCCTCAGCCTCTGAAGTGCTGTGATTACAGGTGGTGCCAGCCTGTATCACCACCCAGCTAATGTCCCATTTACAGTGGGGCATCCGTGTAGTGCTCACTGAAACATCATGACATCTGAACAAAAAGGCCTACAGGAGACAAGGGAAGGGGATAGAGGAATCTGTGCAGATAGAACAGTAAGTTTCAAGGCCAAACCATCAGCAGGACCAGTTGTAATATGTTTGATGTCAGACACAAGCCAGCAGTGGGGACAGCTCAGTGGACAAGCACTTGACAAGCAAGTGTGGGGACCAGAGGCTGGATCCCCAGAACCCACATAAAAGCCACATGAGAATGACAGCCACCTGTCATTCCAGCACTAGGAAAGCTGAGATGGGACAAGCTGGAGAGCTCGGCTCCCCAGAAACCAGCAAACTTCAGGTTCAGTGAGAGACCCTACCTCAATAAAGAAAGCAGAGAATGACTGCAGAATATGGCCGATGCTAGCTCCTGGCTTAAATACACACATACAACACGCACATACAAATTGTGCACCCCCTATAAACACACTCATGTCCTCATACATGTGAACATGACATACATACCATGGATACCACATACTCATGAAAGTGGGTAAACCAAGTGAAGTTTCATGGATAGGCAGAGAGCACAGGGTGGGCTGAGGATCTAAAGAGAATTTGACTGTGGCTCACATTGACTGCTATCCTTTGCTTATAGCTGCCAGGGAGGCTTGGTAAGGTGGGCTCAGATCCCACCTTCTGAACTCTGACTCTCTTAAAAACAGTAGCCACAGGAATAGGCCCCAAGGCTCCCAGAGGACAGATCTTTCCCTAATCAAGAGCAGGGGCAGGAAAGGGGAGAGAGGCTGCAGCCGTGCTCCGTGTACCTGGAAGAAGTCTGCACTTATATTCTGAGGTGTACATTCCCTTCTTCCATACCAGCCGTGTGAGCTTGCACAGGTCCCTCATCCTGGCCCAGTCTTCAACATGGTGGTGATAGTTCAGTGATCAGGTGCTGTGCTTGTATAGAACACACAGAGTGGAGCATAGCGCCACTATAGATCCTATGCCAATCTTAAGCAAAATGTACTCCCACTTTAGACTGTAAGCTACGGGCAGTTGGCCCTTGTCATGTCTTCCTACCATTGGAAGATCTTGGGCCCAACAGTGGAAGTGTGTTCAGAGCACCTCAAGGCACTTAGAGCACGCGTGTCTCAAGTAACAAAGTGCCTCCAAGAAGTCCTTGAGGGTAGGAGGAGCAAAAGTAACTCAGGCTTAGAATCTGGTTTGTGGCTGAGAGCTAGTCTATGTGAAGGACTTAGCCTGAAGCCTGGTCCACAAAGTCCTAGAAGAAACAGGCTGCTTTCGTAAGTTCCCTCATCAGACCTCAGTTCTGCTGCCCCCAGGGCAGTGCCTGCTCTTGGTTCAAGGCAATAAGCAGGCTATCATGGACACAGAAATGGCTAGGGACTGTTAGAATGATAATCTTATTGATGAACGATTCACCATAAGTCATTGCTGAGCCAACAGGTGGATGCTCACCCAGCTCTGCCCTTGGGTGGCTAGGTGAACCTGGGTAGTCATTATATTTCCTGGACTCTATCCCAGAATCCGAAAAAGAGCAAAGTTTGATCTGGTCCATGATCTCAGACTTTTTGAGATCACAGGAAATTTTCTTTTAACCAAAGGATCAACATAATGCCAAGTTTATTTTATCAAGGGAAAAAAACCCCTAAATACAAAATCCAAGGGTATGATTTATGTTATGATACTTTTGAAAAGAAAGAAAAAAAATTTAACATTTGAAAGTATCGAGACCATAGTCTCAAAGGAGAAATGGTAGGTGGCAACTGAATATTTACATTTTAAAAACCGAGTCTGTTACAATTCTGAGGGTTAAGAAACGACCACTTGGTGTTCTCATACTGTTATTAGCCTACGATTGGTTGGATGTTAAGAAGTCCGAACTCCCAGCTGTGATGAACAGTGATAGTGTTCCTGGTGTTAACTTTATTATAGTCATCATCCTATCCATCTTTCATATCTATCTATCTATCTATCTATCTATCTATCTATCTATCTATCTATCTATCTATCAATGTATATTATATACATATATTTATATATTACACATACATGCCTACATTCATACATGCATTCATACATACATACACACATACATACATACATACACACACACTGTGTGAGTATAGTGCCTGCAGAGACCAGAAGGGGGCACCCTATCTCCCGGAATTGGTGTTATGGGCAGTTGTGAGTTGGCTAGTGTGGGTTCTGGCACAAAGGAGCAGTCCTTTGTAGGAGCAGCAAGTTCTCTTAACCTCCAAGCCCACCACAAGAGTTTGTTAGTTGAGCCACTTCTGTGTATCCCTGCCCTGGCCAGGAAGAAAGCATTAGGTTGTACCAGAAGGTCTAAGACATGTTCCCGACTTGGGCTAAACTTTACAAGGCCATGACTGCTGACATCATGTCCAAGTTCTGTTTTCCATCAAGGGTCACGACCTGTTCGCTCTGGCCTGGGGGCATCCCTTATGAACACTTGGCAGAGCCTTCTATGGCTTCTTTGGTCCGTTATGAGTCTGCTGTTTCCCTGCTCCTGCAAAATCTCATACCAGGGCTGTAGGAAGTCTTGAAACATACATGCCCCACCCTTTCCCAGTGCGGTAACCTTGAGTTGACTCTTGAAATACTCCAAGCTTCAGTTCCTCCATGAGAAATAGCTAAGCTAATAGCTAAGCTAAGCTAAGAATAGCTAAAACATAGAACCCCTATAACTTCCTGGGCCAAGCATTAGTGTAAAGACTTTGTAATCTCATTTAATATTAAGGAACAAGTGTCGCTCTTATTTTTGCAGGTGCAGATATGATACTGTCTTCACCTAAATCATCTGCCTTGGGTCACAAGCTGGCAGGGAAATGGTTTTCCCAAGGCCCTATAGCTAGAAAGAGATGGAGCAGGGCTTTCGGCTCTGGTCGCCTGATTCCTGGTTCAGACTCTATGGCTTCCATAGTGAGCTATCTTATGTCCCAGGTACTCTAGTCTGTATTCCTGATGGCTTCCAGTATGCCTTAGTGGCAGCCCATGGCTCTTAGTATCAGAAACAGCATCCGTTCACTAAAATTGTTTTGTGGGCAAGGACAAGAACCCTTCCTTTGCAAGGCAGAACGGGCATGTATTGAGATAGAGTCTGCACAAACACTACCTAGGTATAAGAATGCCATTTTTGTATTCACATGACAAACACACAATTTCTTCCCGGTACCTCCTGGGAACAATTGCTTGCATGGTACCCACTCGTTACCACTCAGGAAATGAATGTTGTGCTTACAGAATGTGCAAGAGATTGTTCCAAGATGGGGGTGTTGGGAAAGCTTCATCCATGATCACTTGAGTAGGCCTCCAGGCCTTAGTATATATAAGGGAAAAGAGAATCTGCCATTTGGGTAAGTCAGGTGAGGTTGGGCAGTCTGAGAAGGTCTATTGCTTCCTTAGAATAATTCTCTGAAACCTTCTTTGGATAGCTGAGTTCTCAGCTCCCCTCCTTTCTCCCTTCTTTCATCGTGAAGTCTGGGGCGGGTGTGTTGTTTTTAGGTTCTGTGTGAATAGCGAAAGCTGGGCTGGGGGGCTGAGATATCAATGGCTGATCTGTTTATAGGAGTCAAGGCACAGTCAGCTCTTTGGGGACCCCGCATCTTGCTTTCTGTCTTACCTGTAATCGTACTGTTCAGCTGAGCAAGAGGCGAGTTGAAAGGGTACTCCGCACTTCATCTTGCTCATGAAAGGAGCAGACACTGGCTGTGAAGAGGCCCTGTAGGATTATGCTCTCCAACTTAGAAATTTATCCAATTTTCTCTGTTCTTTATCAGAGTCGAAGGCAAAAGCATTGCCGCGGTAGACTGAAAAGACACGGTATGAAAAGCAATCTTACTGACGTGGGGTTTTGAAACCCTGCTCCTGGGCCTGAGTGATGCCCTCCCCTTCGCCGGTCGGAGAACAGTGTGGGATTGACACAGGGGCATTAACCAGCAGACAGTAGATCAGAAACAGACCCTCTTTGAGGCCGGCTGTGAGGAGCGCTGTGGATCCTGAAATGAAAGGGAACTAAAGGGGCCGAGAGGCTGATATCTAGAACGATATTTTGCGTTGCAGCGGGGCTTATATCTAAATTAGAGAGACGCCATCAAACTTCGTTTAGGCCTGAATTTCAGATTTCCTTAGAGAGGCTTTTTCTACCTTTAAAAAAAAATACCCAATTTCCATAAAGAGGAGAAGAAAGGCACCTGTGTGATGGCGTCATTTAGGCGATGCAGGTTGATCAAGGACACCTAATAAGATCTGACAGTTTAGACGCTCGAATCAGAGCCACTGTTGAAATGCTTCCTGCTTATTTTCTCCCAGGAATGGTGTGACTGGCCTAACCTTCTCAGCCTTTAGAATACAGAAAGCAGATAAGACCTGGCCTGATTTCGCAATATGAGGAGATTAAAGGGGGCCTACTCATTGCTGGCCCATCACATGGGAATTTGTTTTAGTTTTAAAATTTGTCTTGTGGTTGACTCTGGCACCCTGTGTGGCCACTACATCAAGAACAAAAATCTGACTGTTTCTTGTCCCTGGGGACTCTTAATGTCTTGTTTTGTATTTTCACAAGAAGGGTTGTTTTGGCCTTCACACGTGACAGAGACAACATGCATTTTGGAAAAGTAATTTGCTCTGAGTCATGACATCTTTCATCTGGGGCTCAAAACCGTTTGATCCGCTGAACCTGAGTGTAGATCGTTCCTGGATGACAGGTGGTAGACTACCTCACTGGCAGAATGAACCTGAATAATCCTGGTTGATCCTTGGATTTGAGCATGTAGCTCTTTCTTTAAATGCTTTTCCATGGAAGTCATCGCTGCCGGCTTCAAGTCTTGCTGACAGGGGCTTCGTGTGCCTTTAATTGTGTTCCTTTATTTGTGGAAAAAAATGCACAAACCCAAAACAGCTGAACATGGTCTCTCTTAGTGATGACAGTGAGCTGTTGGGATGAAGCGGGATTGCAAAGGCCTCGCTCTTCTTTACTCTTTGTTATTATTTACAAGGCAAAGGCCTTCCTGAGATGCCCGATGGTCCTAGACATAGTCTTGACAGAAGCCCCTTGGTTTTCTTTTGCAGTTTCGCTACAAGGCGGACTTGATGGGCATGAAGGGGACAGGCTGGCTGGCTCTGCAGTCTCCTCAGATAGAGACTGCAAAGAAGGCTGGAGACCTAATCAGCGAGGTACCATCTGCCCACCTTCCTGAGTGACACAGGCAGCCTGAGCATTCCCTGTTGAATAGGGAACCTGTTTACGCAGTAGAGACCCCAAGATGAACCCAGAGCTAACAGATACTCAGCATCTTTTCTGGAGACATTTGCAACCCAAACCTAAAACAATATTTCCCTACAACTAAGTCATTGCCTGGGAGTTGAAGGCATTCATTAAACATTATTAGGAGTGTCTTACTAAATACACTATGACCAGTTATCATCCAGTGCGGCCTCTGTTTTCATTGGCCATGTGGGGAGTCTGTATCTATCCATTGAGTTTGGTCCAGTGTACAGAGGTCACTTGGCTCCTAGATGGGTATTCAAGTTGCATAGGGATAGCAATACCAACTGATGGATGGCCTAGGACCTCTGCTGTAGAATCCCCTTGAGAAAATACTGCCTTCTTTGGTTTTCTTACTAAGAGAACTTGCTTGGCGAGGGTCTAACACTTTGATGCCTAATACTTTCCTTAATAGGTCTCCTTTATAGAAAATTCACACATATATATATATATATATTGAATTCATATGTATATATATATATATATATATATATATATATATATTGAATTCATATGTATATATATATATATATATATATATATATATATATATAAAATTGGTTATTTCATTTATTTACAGTTTAAATGTCACCCCTCTTCCCAATTTTCCCTCTACAAACCCCCTATACCATCCTCCCTCCTCCTGCTTCTGTGAGGGAGCTCCTCCATCCATCTACCCACTCTTGCCTTACCATGTTACCATTGAGCCTCAATAGGACCAAGGGTCTCCCCTCCCATTGATGCCAGATATGTAGCAGTCCTCTGCTACACATGCAGCTGGAGCCATTGGCCCCTTCATGTGTACTTGTTGGTTGGTGGTTTAGACCCTGGGAGCTCTGGGGGGTCTGGTTGGTTGATTATGTTGTTCTTCTATGGGGTTATGAACCCCTTTAGCTCCTTTAGTCCTCCCCCTAACTCCTCCGTTGGGGTCCCCCGCTCAGTTCAATGGTTGGCTGCAAGCATGCACATCTGTATTGGTCAGGCTAAATATCGGTCTCATGCTTTTAATCATAGAGGAAAGCTTCAGCCCCTCCCACACTCCTGATTGCCAGGTGCCTACCAAGCAGGCTTGTCTTCTGATATGCAATTATCATTTATACATTTGGTCCCAAGAGGCTGGGATTAAAGATGGAAGTTGTATTTCATCATCTCTTACGGGAATCTTTTCTTTTATAGACCAAGTACCGTAAAAAACCAGACAGCATCAAGTTCACTACCGTGGTTGACTCTCCAGACCTCATCCATGCCAAGGAGAGCTACATGCACTGTAACGAGGTGGGTTCCTCAGCCTCACCCACAGTGAGGTGCTATGGCTTGGTGCTAGATGGGAGTGTAAGCTACCCAGGTGACGGTGGGTCAGTTGCTAAGCTCTTCTGACCGCATTCTCCCATTCTCCTTACCTGAAGGAGGGATGGGGTGGGAGAATGGAGATAGCAAACTTTTCATATGGCTGAGTGAATTTAAAGAGGATTAGATAAGAAAAAGTAAATACAGCTTTAAGCAGGTGCCAGGAACACAGTGAGTCCTCCATAAAGGCCATTATTATGGATGGAGTTTTAATCATAATGATGCCTAGTATTACCAAACATGAGATCAGACATACCCTAATTACTGATGTTTGCAATGGAATTAAAAGGCCTCACATTGCCCGCTAGTGAAAAAGCGAATTGTTATATTCAAAGCTTCCTCCCGCCTGTGTTCTCTGTGTACTTTAGCCCTGTTTTCTCTGTCAAGGGACAGAGGGTTATGTGTATTTTCTCCTTCCAATTGACAAAGGGTTTTATTCCTCACACAGTTACAGGAAAGCCAGAGTCCCGAATCCTGTCCCGAACAGTTCCCATTTTCCTAGCCTAACTGGCATCGGGAATGATCAGAAATGGGATGTCAACATCTGTAGAAATAGATGAGATCCAACTGCTTCTTAACGTTGCTGGCAAGGCTCACATCACGGCTCTAAGCAGGAAAACCAAGACGAAGCATTAATCTTAAAATTATGTCTTTGTGGGGTCTGGGTAAATGAGGAAAATCTTAAGGTTTGTAAAGCACTTAGACATGCAATACGTTGAATAATAATAAAAAAAAAAGCTAACAACTCATGCTCAACAATGGGGCCTTAAGGCCTGGGATTGTCTCTAGTTACCAGTGAACGCATGCATTGTGTTGCATAGGGTCTGAGACATAGTCACCCACTTGTGGCCAACACAGATGCATGGCCAATGCAGGAGCTGTTGGTTTATGGTCCATTTTGGAACAGATCATGCAAATATTTTAACGGTGTTCGCCATCAAGGGACCCTGACCACATAGGCACCTTCCACCCAGCAGATAGTTCTAGAAGGATTGTCTCAAAGAGCAGTGCTAAATTCTGTTTTTTAGGTAGTTGACGGGAAGGGCCAGAGGAGGGAACCAACCGCTTTTCTCCTGGGCTTTTCCCAAGGACAGTTGTCAGCTCTGCCTTGACTGTTTTGTTTTGCCTGCAGCGCTTGTACAGGTTGGGAGATGCAGCCTCCCTGCATAGGTACACCCCAATCCCAGACCACCCGGATTTCACCCGAGCCCGCATGAACGCTATGCATTTGAGTGACGTAAGTAGCGGTAAGGGGGCACAGGTGCTGTGTGTCTGCTTCTGTAACACTTTCAGCCCCCAATTGATTTATTTATTGGCCTTTTTTTTTTTAAGTCTAAGAAGGAGGACATAAAAATGAAAAAAAAAAAAAAACCCTGATCCCAGAGCAGGACAGACTGTTCCTGTGATTTCCCATCATTCTCCTTGCCGGGCCTTGGTTTCCTTACCTGTAAACCAGGAAGAAATGGAGCTGATGTAAATGAGAGTTCCTTGTAGCTCTAACACTCTGATTCTAGGGGAGGCTTCAAAGGCCTTGCTCATGTGCCTGGTAGCGGTCAGGGGTACGGTCCCAGGCACTGACAGGTTTAGACACACCTGCTCTGTTAATTTCTTGGACACCTCGGACATTTAGAGACGTCTGGCCTTTGAGATGGAATGATACCATCTTACTCTGCAGTTTGAAAAGATGTTCCCAATGTCGCCGGCTCCTTTGTGCATGGAACCGTGCCTGCCAACACTCCAGCTTCCCTTGGATATCTGCCCTTTGCATGCATTCACCAACACGCTGTTTCCTAAACTCGGGCTTGTTGTTGGCAGGGGTTGGAGGCCCCTGGTTGTAAGAGAATAGGCAGCCGCTCAGCCAGCGATGCTGTGATCCCCAGATGACAGGTAAAGAAACAGGGCAATCAAAAGACACCGTCAGGTCGGAATAACACAGGCTGAGTGTGTCGGCCTGGGGCAGCGAGCGGCCTCCCGGCGTCCACACATTCTTCCTTGCCTGGCCTGGCCATTGTGTCCTGGGGCTGCGTGTGGATGACAGCTGCTGCTGTTCACCCCAGAGGTGGCTGCCTTGCAGGGGTTGGAGAGAGGCGCCTTCTAGTTAGCGTGTGTGTTAGTTTGTTGCAGTTGTAAAGCCCTGTGGGATCCCCGCACGGTGAATGCTCTCGTGCTTTGTAAATATGAGTTATTACAACCATTTGATGCTTTTGAGGAAACAAGCGAGGGATAATTTTAGAAAGCAGCTCTGGTGGGCTGGCCTCCATCTGGGGAAGCTGGACCGCCCCCTTCTGCAGAGCTGGTGGAAGGTCCAGCTCATTAATTCCCAAGGATGGGGAGGCCAGACATCTGCTGGAGTAACTCTCCAAGGACCTCAGCCCAAAGGCTGGGAGGAAGGTACTCGTCCATGAGGGTCCCAGCTCAAGGAGGACAGCCACCCCGGGGATGGCAAGAGCAGTCATTGTGCTTGCTCTCACAAGAGGGAGGGGACAGCCTGCAGAGTCCCGGAGCTGAAATTAGCCACCAGAGCTCATGGGGTGTGGAGAACCTCGTTTGAAAGAGCACTTCTTCAGGGGTGTGTGCACAATTGGATCAAGTGCTCTGTGAGGAGGATGTGGAGGCAGAGTGACCTTCGTGAGCAAAGAAAGCCATTGAGATGTGCAAGGCAGCCGAAATAACTCAAAAAATCAAATGACTCTAATGTGTGAGGACGAGGACAAAACTGTGATCAAGAAGAGGGACGCCCAGGGTTCCAAATCAAAGCGTGCCGCGCCTGCGGAATGTAAAAGAAAGTCAGCAGCAAAGCAGAGACCTCAGCAGCATAGAAAACACAGGAGGATGCCGCCATAAGCAAGCAGTGTGTGGGGGTGGGGGAGGGGGTGGGGGCACCTGGAGAAAGAAAACTCACACACCGGGGACAACCCCAGTGCAGGCCACTGTGTCTACAGGTGTCCCCGAGTTACCCAAGGCTGGGGTGCACAGGTCACCGACCCAGCTTGGTGTTGGACTTGAAGTTGGCGGAAGGCTTTGTGTCATTAACTGGCCTAGATCTGGGGTAGAGGCTTGCATTAGGAAGGCACTGGGTCCCCTCTCAGAGTGTTTGGGGTTCTTGTCACCACTTCCCACTCAGACATCTTTGGAAGCAGACTGCTAGAAGGGATTGTTGGTAGGTTATTGTCTGACGATTCCTTCTCTTGAATATCTTCCGGTCCTCACTGTTAATCTAGATAGTGACCCAGTCCATGGAGGCAGTTGGCTCTGGCTATGACCGCAGTTAGGTGGTTCCCATTGCAAGGCTTGGTTCTGTGTGTTCTCAGGACTGGTATATTCAGCTCATGTGTTGTTTGTTGGAGTTGGAGGTCAAGGTGGTGTGATCATGGCAGTCGCAGGGAGATGATGAGATCTACCCTGCTTGGCCCAGGCACTTCCACTCCTTTCTGTGCCAGGCCCAGAATAAAAGTGGGCGGAGCACTTTGCTTTCATCTGCCTGTCTTCCCTTGTTTAACTCCCCAAGTCTTTGCAGAACAGAGAGCTGGTCCTGACTTCCACTTCCAGGCAACAAAGGGAAGGCTCTCAAGGGGCCCTTGACCCGTGGCAGCTCTCAGAATGAGCGAGCAACCATCACAGTCTGGGGCTGGCACTTTGTCACCTGTGGGTGCTATGATTGTCCTGCTGTCCCGTTTCTCTAAAGCTGAATAGGGGAGAGCATCTATTGGGGGTCTCCTGAAAATTCCTTTCATGGAGGAATTGCCTTATCTTGGAAAGAAATGGTTAGCTACAGGAGGGCAAGAAGAGTTTGGCACCTCCCTAGGGGGTGCGGCTGTGTATCAGGCCTAAGAGGAGGAGGTGATTATAGACCCCATGGGGGTGGGAGTCAACTTGAAAAGGGGGAAAAGAGGAAAGAATAAGCTAGGAACTGTGTGGGTCGGTCAGGTAGGTACCCTGTCCGGTTCTTGACAATCCATTTAATTCAGATGAAAGCTAAGACCTCCCTGCATGAGTCTGGAGTGCGGGAGAGATATACTGTGCCTCCTAGTGGTGAGGTGAGGTATCACAGCCAGACTGAATCCCTAGTCTTAGGGACCCAGAGAGGAGCACTTACAGTGTGTGGGAACACCTTGGTTCTGGAGCTTCAGGTTCTGGGGTCAGGAGCCTGAAAAGGTGAGACAGAGCGGGGATCCAGACACAGAGCAGATGGTGCAAGGCTCTGGAGACCAGCAGGGTGTGGCAGGCGAGCTAGACTCACAGACCACAACTCCTAAACAGCAGAAATTCTTTATGACCAGTTCCATCCATCCTAGAGTTGGGAAGTAGTCGCCCAGCCTCAGAAGGGCCAGTGGTCCGAGATATCCCTGGGGCCTGATTCCTGCTGAGACCAGCTGAGACCAAATAGCCTGCAGGTAATGGTTGTTCCTCACCCAAGTGTTCTTGTTCTCTCCACCAGAAAGTCTACAGGAATGCCTGGGAGCAGAACCGGGCTGGCGGCTATGACTTCAGGCTGGATGCTATCCCGTTCCAGACTGCACGGGTGTCCAGGGATATCGCCAGTGATGTAAGACTCCAAACCCTGTCTGCAGATAATAGAGTTCTCCCTGGGTATCCAAGTGAGCAGAAAGGCACAGGGCAGACTCACAGGCCACCAGATTGCCTTTCTCCACACTAAACCAGAAACGAAATGTATGTTTCAAAGGGGTGAGACCACAGGCCTGGCAGTTAGGATTGTAGGCAGAAATATGGGTTGGGAGGTTTTTGGGTTTTTTTTTTTTTGGAAGCTTTTTAAGGAGAGGCGCGCAACAGTTGGTGTGGCACATCTGAAGCCAAGGAACCCGTGCTTCTGTGTGTGCTTAATCTGTAGTAACGAACCTCTTGTAAAACTGCTTCTGTGCAAGCATGAAGACTTATGTTCGGACTCACAGATCCCATGTGAAGCCAGCTGTGAGTGGTTTGCATTTGTAGCCCCAGATGTGATAGAGCACCAGCTAAATGAGACTTTATTTCTAACACTGTAGACGGTCAAGACAGACATACAGTGTTGTCCTCTGTCCTCCACAAGTACACTGTTGCCCAACTCACACGCTCGAACTGATACGTACACACAAGATAAAATAAGGAGTGAGACTGCAAAATGAACCAGGTCCTTCACTTTTAAGTGGTTTGAGGAGCATCAGCCTTGGTCCCTGAATGTAGGGAGGACAGAAGAAAGAATGACTCACTGCCATTCTTGTTGGTGTGGTACTTACAGCAGCCATACAGGGTTACAGATGCATTCTTTGGCACCCAAGGTTACAGGTGCACACTATTATGTCTGAGGTTGCAGGTGTATACTACCACACTCTAGGTTACACGACATCATCAGCGAGTGTGCATTGCATTTCAGGCCCATGTCATTGACCTCTCTCAACACCCGATGGGGTGAAGATCTATTCTGCTGTTTTATCAGATGGTCTGAGAGGCTCCACAGCTGCTCCAAGCCCATACAGCTTTGTTTGATTCCAAAGCTTTCGCCCTTATCCACTGTTGATCAAGCTTCCTGCTGAAGTCCTGGGGTCTGTCCCCTCTAGGGAGGCTGGCTTTGAAGGCTTTGAAGGGGAAGGGTATCCCCATCACCTCTCTCTGCTTCTCTGATTCCCAGTTCCGGTACAAAGAGGCGTTTCTGAGGGACCGGGGCCTACAGATTGGGTATCGTAGCATCAGTGACGACCAGAGGATGATGCACTTCCTCCGAGTCGGCAGGCTCCAGAGTGACAATGAGTACAGGAAGGCCTTTGCCAAAGGTCGCTCCCAATTCCACAGTCGCGCTGACCAACCAGGCTTCCTCCAGGCCAAGAGGAGCCAGCAGCTGGCCAGCGATGTCCTCTATAGGCAGCCGCTGCCTCAGCACACCAGCGACCCAGAACAGCTGGGTCTGAAGCATGCCCGGAAAGCCCATCAACTGCAGAGTGATGTGAGCTGCCTCCACTTATGCCCTGTTACCTCCTGGGGGAGCAGGCCGAGAAGGCGTAATTACAGACATTCCCAAGTCTGCCACAAATGCACCAAATGCTTTCTCAGGATTGGGTGGTGTGGCCTTTTTAACAGACAAGCAACCCAAGCCAGGGGAAATTAAGCAACCTAAGATCACACAGGAAATTAAGCGGCAGCCCCAGGGTATTTGATGACATAGCCCAACTTCTTATTTTTCTTAATTAATTAACTGGTTCTGGGGATTGAGCCAAGGGCCTTATGCATGTTGGTCATGTGCTCTGCCACCTCAGCAGCTGTCCAGTCTGAAAGCTCGGGCCCATGGTGGTTCCGTTCTGCTATTTCCATGGGGTCTTGATACTTACAGAAGCCAGTTTTATGCTTTCCCTGATATGCAACTGAAGCTCAGAGAGGGGAGGTGAGTTTTACAAGGACACAGAGCATATTAAGATAGGAGCTCAGACTTGAACCAGGTATCTCCAGGGTATTTTATTACCCAACTGGAATTTTGGGAGCAAATGCATAGTGGCTGGTCAGGCTTATTGTTCAGGTCCTCTGCATCACATGACGGCTCTTTGTTCTGACTTTAATGATGTCAGTGTGGGTCCTGCATCTCCGGGCTGCCTTTTAAATCTCCCTCACTCCGCTGTCATAGCACCCAATCTCGCTGACTTTCCTCTTGCTCCTTCCTTCCCTCCAGGTCAAGTACAAATCTGACTTGAACCTGACTCGAGGTGTTGGCTGGACCCCTCCTGGCTCCTACAAAGTGGAAATGGCTCGACGGGCTGCAGAACTGGCCAACAGGAGGGGCCCGGGAATCCGGGGGGCTTCTGTGAGTAACAGGCCACAAGCTGCACCCTGCCTTGCAGACCACGGGAAATACAAACCCGTTGTTGCTTTTCAAAGTTTATTTTTGGCCAAAGGTCAGCTAGTTCTAAAGAAGCGTGAAAGGCAGCCGAACAAGGCGCCTAATTTCATGGGTCTGAGATGACCGGGTGGATGACACCTGGGTTAAACTTCCCGCGGGCTTCCTCTGAAGTCACAGCCATTAGTTCTGCAGAGGCAAACCTACCAGGGCGACATCAATCCCGGGCCAGGGCAGCCCAGGCTGTGCTGACTGCTTGCTCGTTACATTTGCGGAAAGGGTCAGGGACTTGCTGGCTCCAGCAGTCTGCATTTTGAACCCTACTTTGTTCAGGAGAGAGACAGCACATCTAAATGAGAAGCAGGCTTTGCTTCTTTCTCATCTCTGCCTTGAGGATCCTTTTTCTTGGACCAGGGTGGAAGAGAGGACAAAGGAGGGGAGGGGAGGGGAGCTCGTTAGATGTTTGCCGGGCATCTTAGCACGGCTTGTGGGAGCAGCAACGGGGTTTCCTGTGAACTCAGTGGAGGTGGGGCGCTATGTGTGGCTTCCGCAGGTGGAGCCAGAGGTGGCAGCGGGGCTTGGAGATCATCAGAGCAGGGGGGTGAACCCGGATGCCTCGGAGATCCTGCATATCCACAGGAAGAAGACCCTGCTGATGTGAGCCTCCTTGAGAAAGAAGCCCCCCTGAGGGCTGCTCGCCAGAGGCGTGCCTCTGTGGCTTCAGTCTGGATGAGCGAACATTTAAAAAAAAAAACCTGGCACACCCTCCTCATGCCCACGTCTGCCTTTATTAAAACAACAACTCTAAAAGCAAACAAAGAGCTTGTGGTTTTTGGGGCTTCTCTCTGATGGCTGCATGAGACTGGCTGGTTCTGTGGAGGACCCTGATGGTGTGGGCAAAAGATTAAGAGTCAAGGAAACATCTCCTGGTGCGGGGCAAGCAGGGATCTCAGTCAGATTCACAAGTCTCCATGGTGGAGAACGTCTCTGAATTCTGGTTATCTAGAAGGTACACTTGTCAGAACGGGGGCAAAGATAATGTATTTCTTGTTGGTTCCCAGAGAGCAAAGGCCTCATGAAATGGTATAGTGCCAGTCTGGAAAGGCCCAGGCTGGGCAACAATGCCTCTGTCTAGAGCATGGACCCAGGACATCCCTGGCTACGCAGGAAGCCCCTCTTGAAGAAGGGCTTCAAGGCTCTGCAGACAGCACCTCAGAGGCCAGCCTCCCTGTGCATGGTGGTCTTTATCCAATTCAGGAACTTGGTGACTTGAGTGTAGACTCCTGGCTTCTTCCCACATTCCTGGCCCCAGCTTACAATCCCGTAGACATAGTAAGTTCCATCCTTCTCACAGGTTAGAGGGCCCCCCGAGTCACCCTAAAGGAAGAGCAGAAGGGGTTCAGCCTTGTGAACTTGATTCAGACACGCCTACAAGGGGAGGGTGGAGCTAAGTCATCTGCTAGCTACCCTGGGCTTCTCGAGGAACCAGAGCTCAAGCTTCCCATGATGCACAGCTCCAAAGGGAGAGAAGCTAATACCAGCTCCAGTTCCTGAGTTTGGAAAAAGTTTGAAGCCCAGGGCTGCAGCCACAGTGCTGCAGGCAAGTAATGGTTCCTGACTCTCAATTCCAGAAGTTTCCATTCTCAGGGTTCCTCAACTTCTCTTAGTAGCTGACCAAGGTGGGTGATGGCTTGTTTGGATGGGCCCACATAAGGAGTATGGCAGAAACTCAGAGGTAGCCTATATCTTCAACCTACTGCCTGCTGACCAGTGTGACCTGAGGCCTTGCCTTTTCAGTGGCGTGCTGTGGAGAACCATAGAGGAACTGTGCTCCTGAGAGGGACTGTAGAGATTCTTTCTGAAGTGTGTAGGGCCAGGGCAGAGAGATGGACAGGAGGGAAGCAGAGAAGGAAACAGCTTGCTTAGTCACCACAACTCATAGCTTTTGTCACATAACTTTACTTTCCTAATCACAGCCAATACCTTGTGATCTTGCAGGCACTTTATAGGTATCTGAAGTTTGATACATTTTTTTTTTCAAGGATTGATCAAGGTCCTATAATACGAGACAGATCAGGTTTCAAAACCATGGCTATTGGCTTCCCTTCAGCGTAGCCCTTGAGCTACGTAGAAAACCAAGCACACTGTGATCCCGGTGAGCCTGCTTATCCTCCAAGAGCGTAGGGAAAACCACACCCACTTGCTCATCTCCATCCTGAGCATGTGGCTATCCACGACCCTTGGAGAGGTATAGAGGGTCAAAACAGAGACATGGTCTCTGGAGAGAGGAACTCCAGTCTCCAAACCCAAATAGGCTGTGAGCTGGTTATCGTTGGGTCTGTTTGTAGGGAGGCTCTATCATGGTACAGGATTAGAATGTGGCTATGCTGGATCTTCGGGGACAGCTGGGTAGTGTGTAATGATGAGCAGAAAGCCTAGCCAGAGCTGATCCTGGGAGTCTAGGAACAATGCAGCCTATGTGCCCCGAGCCCCGAGTTAAATGGGTGTGGGCTTGGATTTGGGGCAGGGGCCCAAGGTCCCCTTATCCTACAGTTGATGGAGTCACCACCTCCTCCGTCTCTGGGAGCACATTTGAATCTCCACAGACCTTAGCAGCTGAGGGTTTGCCGTTATTAGAGTGGATCAGAGTAGCAAAGGCTCTGGTGTTGCACACATCTGGGTTGTTCTGATCTCAGCCCTGTCTGTCACTTAGTGCTCTGTTGCTATTGACATTGATAATGTCTACAAGCCCTTGTAATGCATGACAGTGACATTATAGGACACTGGGAGAGTTAAACAAGGCTGTGCAGCCACATGTAATCACAGTTATTACGCTGACCAATCTTGATGTAGCCCACCTGTGTCTTAATGCTGAGGCAGGTGACCTGATGACCCCGGTTCCCATCCCAGAGCTATCATAAGCCTCTCCACTCAGCTGGATCTTCAGTGAGCCTCTACCTCCAAGTACCATGGGGAGTTTCTGACCTGGCAGGTGTCTGATCCGGGCTTCTGAAGGTTCCCCGCACAAATCATACTGTCATCGATGGTGTGGTCATAGAGTTGTCGGGAGTTGCACAAAGGGTTAGCGATCAGCTTGACTTTGGCATCCAGGAGCTGGCGGGACCCTTCCCCTGTGGGATAGAAAACAGTCACTACCATGAAGACTGGAATGATACTCACCCTACTGGAACTCACCATTAGTAAGAAGCCACCGACTCTCAGTTCAGGGAAAAGGGTGTTTTTATAGAGCACGGGGAGGAACGTCCTATCTTCCAACACAGTGACAACTTTCCTGCATCCTTCTCACTCCACGCATGTGCATTTTCAAAGTCGTTCTGATCACAATTGGGCAAATCATTTGCTCCATTCTCTCCCTTTTCAACCTGATGGAGAATTCTGGAAAGTGGGGGTGGTTCATAACCACTTTTATATTTCCTGTATCTAGCAGAAGGGTTAACACATAGTAGGTGTTAATGAAGAAATGAATGGGTGAATGCATGGATGGATGATGATAGATGGACAGATGGATTCCTGCATACGTACATCGGTGGGTACATAGCTGAAGTACCCTGACACATTAAATTTTCTGCTTCCTAGAGACAATATCCCTCTCTTAAAGATAATGAAATTGCTCGAGGCATCGTTGACTTTAAACATATAATCTTAAGAGCTATTTGTGGAAAAATAAAGGCACTCTAATCTGAGGCCTTATAGGTTTCCCAACTAAAACATCACCACTCTGAGCAGACCCCATTAAGGAGAGCGAAAGAGGACTCAGACAGACTACACCAAAGATCGACAAAAAATAAGTCCTGGTTGACCTTGAGTCCAATTAGTCAGAGATTTTCTTTCCTCTGAGCCTCTGGCAAACATATCACATACATTCTATTTCCCTTTCTTTATGAATCTAAACATATTCAAGGTGATTTTTCCCCCTGTCCATCATTAAGGATACTTCTAGTAGGAGGTGACATATTTGGAGTAAGTGGTAAAAGTGACAACTGAGTTGCTTGAGGATCAACCAAGACTGTTCTGCAAAACTGCCTGACACTGTAGAGCTGCCCAATGCCAGAAGCTTACAACAGCATTATCTTTGCCCTTGAGCACTGCCAGGCACCACAAGTGCCCAGCATCTTTGCGATCTCCTTAGAAGAGGAGAGTTGTCTTCCCTGGTGTACAGTCAGTGCTTGAGAAAGGACACATGTCTAAAACAGGAGGCCAGAGACCACTGTGGAGATCAGAGGCCTACAGAGCAAGCTCCATGCAAATGGTTACATCAAACTAGGGCCTGGGCAACGAGGCAGATGCATTCTTTGATGATGTATTTTGAACTTGTTTTAAGAGCAGGAGGGCAGATGCCATTGGTCGTTTAGTCTCTGAATGGTGTAGCTCTTCTGTGAGTCTGGAGAGCACATGGCAGACTCACCTGTTTCTGTAACACCCCAGCCAGAGATGTGGCACTCAGTTCCAGAGGGAAAGGGGTCACTGGGCAAACATACAGTCTTCACATATCTGGATTCCAGAGCACAGTGACCACCCACTGGCTTCAACTTGAGCAAAGCTGGATGAGAGACAGAAGGGGTGGGGAGAACTGGGTGTGATGTCATCTCTTGATCAGAGAAGAATTAGTTTCATGTTGCTTTGGAAAGTCAGTTAGCGAACCACATTACTCCTTCCACAACTGAAAAAAATGTTTTCGTCTACATTTTGTGTTTTAAAACTTCCAGAGAGGAGTAACCCAACACAAAAGGAATGTCAACAGTCAATAAGACCAATTAGATTTAAAAATCATTCCTGATTCACTTTTCAAAAGGAGGCTGTATGGGAGGGGCTGTAGATGAAGAAGGAAGAGGGGAAGAAGAAGAAGAAGAAGAAGAAGAAGAAGAAGAAGAAGAAGAAGAAGAAGAAGAAGAAGAAGAAGAAGAAGAAGAAGAAGAAGGAGAAGAAGGAGAAGAAGAAGGAGAAGAAGGAGAAGAAGGAGAAGAAGGAGAAGAAGAAGAAGAAGAAGAAGAAGAAGAAGAAGAAGAAGAAGAAGAAGAAGAAGAAGAAGAAGAAGAAGAAGAAGAAGGAGAAGAAGGAGAAGAAGGAGAAGAAGAAGGAGAAGAAGGAGAAGAAGGAGAAGAAGGAGAAGAAGGAGG
>NW_028227275.1:4980000-5035000 GCF_978045245.1 Mus caroli
TTATCTGCAGTTCTTTGCTCCCTTACAAAACTCTGTTTGGGTTCCAGATAAGACAATGCACGGGGACTTCTTCATCAGTAGATGGAGAGTGCAATCACACACTCACTTTCCCCAGGAGATCTCTTTTTTTCCTCTGGGCTTGGCTACATGCCAGCCATTGAAGTCTTGAGCAAGTCTGCTGTCATTCCTGGGTAGGTGCTAATGTTCATGTGTCTAACTTCTCTTGGAGAACACTAGAATCCCAGAGGATAGAGTAGACCAGAAGTTACGCAGGCTGCCTCTCAAGCCAGGGCTCATGAGACCAGCCCTGACCATGAACTTAGAGAATCTGGAAGAGGTGATGATTTCTCAGTTCCCAGACGACACTGGAGGTGAAGATGAGAATGCCTGACCCAGAGGTTCACTGATGATAATGGGCCATTTTGCCCATTCAGGGTAGACTCCAGAGGCTCGGGAAGAAGACAGAGCTGAATTCAATCTCACTCACTGGCCTTCTTTCCGTGAGACTTTAGTTAAGACATTAAACTTTCCTAAAACCCAAGTCTCCTATAAAAAGGGAATAACTATATACCTTTCCTTCAACGTACATACTAAATACTTGCTACATGGAAAGACCTCTGTAGTGAAGGCATCAGGGATACTACAATTCACAGAACACAAACCCTGCCCTCTCTTGGTCGTTAGCTACATACGGTAGACTTCATGGAACAGCTGTGGTAAGCCATGGTAGCTATATCCACTCTCATTTAAGGCTCTGTTCTTTCCCCTCTGGGCATTTAACCCCAGTCCTGCCAAAACTTCTGAGGTGTCACTTGGAGGGAAGAGAGCCTGTTTGTACCCCAGTCATGTGTTCTCCCTTCCCCATGGATACCTACTCAGTACAGTGGGCTGCAGTGAGCACCCAGCAGGGGTGGATCAGGGCGCCCCCACAGAAGTGGCCTTGGGGCATGGAGGTGGTCAATGGCAGTGAGGTCTGCAGGGACACCTGCCACGGGTGCTTGCCTGCTGTGCTCTTAAAGCCCCCGTAGATACGTTTGACTGTGTGTTCAGCTACCTCCGTCTTCCCACAGGACTCGGACCCTGGCAGCTCCATCACAGGCTCCAGAAGGCTTTCCACTGGGCTAGGGGTGTCTATAGGGCACATGAAGATAAACCACACAAGTTGTTCCTTTGGAGGACATAGCTGGAGTCATAACTCTGACCACAAGTTGACCAAATGCCCAGAGCCAAGAGACGGCACACCTTTGATATGTTATTTGGTGACTGAGACATGTCGGATGACTTAGGTAATATTAAGCAACTTCACAGAATTGGTGTGAAAGATGTTGCTTTTATCTGCATATTTTGAAGTGCATTACTCCTAGGATGTACAAACATATATGAAAAGTATACAAACCCATTATGGACATGCATAGTATGTCATCATTAACGCATGTTTTCAGGCTTTTTTTTTTCTTTAGCATATTAGGGGAGGTAGGAGATTCATCCAGCAAAGGGTGTAAGGGTTATACGGCTGCAAGCTTGTTCTGTTCCTTGAGATTGTACAGAGGGAGATATAACACCCAATTCAAGAGTTCAAGGGGGCTTGTCAGAGAAAGGAATGCTTGAGTCAGTTCTCAAAGAATGGTTAAAAACAAACAAAAGCAGATATGAGATAGAGCATTACAGAGAGGTACCCATAGAATGGTGCTGAGTGTGTGGAACACAGAGAGAATCCCTGTGGTCAGAGAGATCGGCATGTTCTTTCAGATGTGGCTGGAGAGATGGGCCAATAAAGATTGTCAGAAAGAATGAGAAGCTGGACTTCAGACCATAGCTCATCCTGAGAGGCCACAAGGGCCCAGCCAGTGATGGTCATTGTCCACGCAACACACACAGTGTATGACACTGAGGGTACTGAACTGGGGTTAGGAAAAAAGGTTTTAGATCTAATCTGGGATGATAGAAGTGTCGAGGCTAGCTCATTGTCCTGAGGGCTACAGAAGTCTGGGAAGAGTGATATGCTTGTTTGTGAAGCAAGGGTCAAGGGTGGGAGTGGTCAGTCACCAGGACTCCCATCAGGACGTCTCAGGACCACTCGTTTCCTCCCCAGGCCCTGTGGGTAGCACAGACTCACCAGGCACTGGACAGACTGTGACATCACAGTATTCCCATTTCACCTTCTCACTGTTCACCTTGACGAAACACCAGGGTTTGTGGTCTCCATCTGGGTTTCTAAAACACAAAGATTTAAGTGACTGACCATCAAGGCTCAGAGGCATTCATCTCACGGAAGCACCCTGAGTCAGAGGATTCCTGGTCCCCACACCATCTGGGAACCGTTCTTCACTGACTCCTCCAACAGGTTAGCAAACCGTGGCACACAAGCATGCTCACAGATGTCGGGCAAAATGTTAACGTCAGGAGGAGAATCCGGGGGATCAGAAAGTAGTTTCCAACCAGTGTGCTGGACCATGGGAGACATGAAACATAGGGGAAGCGGGGTTCCTATTGAAGATCCTGACTCAATGTGGTCAGGAAGTGTTACAGACAGACAGACAGACAGACAAACACGGTTAGAGCTGGCCCCAACCCCCAAGACCCAGGCATGAGAATCCTTTAGGAACTAGTCAAAGAGTTTCTCTATGAAGATAACGCCACAAGAAGGCATCTCCGAGTGAGCATTTAGAAAACAGAGGTAGGGTGCTGTGTGCAAAGAAGACGCCCTTGCGTGTGGGGCCAGTGCAAAGACCAGCAAAACACCCCCACTCTCCGGACACAGATCTCGCAAGTCATCGACCTTGGTCAGACTAAAGGTAGAGCTAGGAACGCAGTTGTCTGGAGACAGATGACTCGGGAAGTCTAATCCATTTGTTCCTCAGCCTCTCTCTTGATGGCAAGTGGCTCCAGGTGACTATTTCTGCCACAGAATCCCAGAATTCATGTGGAAGGTAGTATGTCATTTCTTGGGTTTTGGTTGTCTTTTTTTGCCTCATTGTTCTCTTTTTACCCTTGCTGGGTATCTGCAATACCCTGTGGTGCTGACCCCCCCCATCACCGTCCCACCCGCACGACACGTGTAGTTAGTAAGAAATGAACTTCGATGTGCACGAGGCCCCGAGACCAGGGGAGTTTTTATTGTTAACCCGAGTAGGATGCTTCCCTGTTCAGAAAGAAGGCTGCTGACTTGCAATCGGTTTCAAAGGCAAGCAACCAAGATGCAGTAATTCGTACCTGCAGAAGTTGTGCTCTGCGATCCCGTGGGTCTCCGCATCCTCCATAAACATGTTATAAGTCTCCTGCAAGAGGAGGTGGGAGTTCCAGTAAAGGCATGGGTTCTGGTTGACTGTCTTACTCACTTTGCCTCGGTAAGAGTAGCCATCGCCCACATAACAGTCGTCCGGACCTCGGAGAGAGCAGGCCGCCTATGAGAATGGTCAGTCATGGACTCGTTGCCCGAAATTAGGGTTCGTGGGGATATCAGATGGGTCACAGGACTGGGCCTGATCATGTGTTATCTCTAGGTTTTATCATAGAGCTCCAGAATGGTCCACATTCAACCAGAATTAAAAATATGAAATCCTCCCGTTTGAGAAGGCGAGTGCTTACAGAATGACTAGGGGAGGTGGGAAGGGGCCCTCGTGTGGTCTGGGCAGAGGGTTGATTTGCTACAGCACACCCCAGACCATCACTTCCTGGGCAGGGAGCTGACAGGCTCTGTGCTCTGAGGTTGGAAGACTAGAGGAGTGGAGCTTGGGAACCTCTGAGCCATGTGTGTAGGAGACACTTGGACAGAAAAGGCACTCGCGGTCTCACTTGTCCCAGAGTCTTTGACGGTAGTAGGGAAGAGCCATACCTATTTCACAGAATCTCCCCTTATACTGGTCTGCACAGGCACAGCTAAACCTGGATCTCCGTCTATGTCGGGAACAGACTCCGCCATTCTGGCAGGGATTTGGCCTGCACGCCGGAAGCACTGTGAAAACAGCAAGTGGGACCCAGAGGGCATGTTAGGAGGAGGTGTAACACTCTGAATGGTGGCACTCTTCTGGGGTCATCCTCTCTTAAATGACGGAACACCATAGGGCACAGACAGATCATTGACACCCTGGCAAATGTCACAGAAAGCCTAGACCAACATGCATAAAGCCAGATGGATGGAGGACACGCAGAAGAACAAAACCAAACATCCCCCTTCCCCAAAATGTAAGGGTCACGGAGTCCTTACAGACTGATCTTAAAGTTCTCAGATAGTCTGATCTAGGTAGAAACTCGTCTGTGGCCCTTGAGAGCTATGTGACCGTGGGTAAGTTAGCCACCTCTCTGAATTTTAGGTTCTTCATTTATGAATTTCTTTTTCTCATAGACAAGGGTAAATCTCTTGGGATGGTGTACCTACCCATAGCAGTGACTCAGTGTATAAGTCCCCAACACAACCCTTCTCAGGAAAAGGTCAGTGCCCACTTCCTGGAGGAATCAACTTCCAAGGTGAGTGTGTGTGTGTGTGTGTGTGTGTGTGAGTGTGTGTGTGAGTGTGTGTTTGTGTGTGAGTGAGTGTGTGTGAGTGTGTGAGTGTGTGTGAGTATGTGTGTGTGAGTGAGTGTGAGTGTGTGTGTGAGTGTGTGTGTGTGAGTGTGTGAGTATGTGTGTGTGAGTGTGTGTGTGAGTGAGTGAGTGTGTGTGAGTGTGTGTGTGTGAGTGATTGTGTGAGTGAGTGTGTGTGGGTGAGTGAGTGTGTGAGAGTGAGTGTGTGAGTGTGTGTGAGAGTGAGTGTGTGAGTGTGTGTGTGTGAGTGTGTGTGTGAGAGTGAGTTTGTGAGTGTGTGTGAGTGTTAGTGAGTGAGTGTGTATGAGAGTGTGTGAGAGTGTGTGAGAGTGTGTGAGTGTGTGTGGGTGAGTGAGTGTGTGAGAGTGAGTGTGTGAGTGTGTGTGAGAGTGAGTGTGTGAGTGTGTGTGAGAGTGAGTGTGTGAGTGTGTGTGTGTGAGTGTGTGTGTGAGAGTGAGTTTGTGACTGTGTGTGAGTGTGAGTGTGTGTGTATGTGTGTGTGTGTGTGTAAATACAGATTAGTGAATTCTCCCTGAGTTCCCCAGGGAGGATCCCTTTTCTAAGGATCCTAATTAAGAGTGCTGTGTTGGATGCCACAAAAACTTCAGACACACGTTTACCCACATCCATACAGTAAGAGGCAGACACCATAGGCACAAGTTAGAGTAGAGAAAACCTTCTGCACAGAAGAGCGCCTGCCACTCACCTTTGGAGCAGTCTGGTCCTGTGTAAGGGTATTTGCAGGCACAACGGTAGTAAGGATGCTTCTGGGTAATGAGGCAATCGCCATGGACACATGGGTTGTCCTTGCACTTGTTTTGTGCTGTATGAGATACACAGAGAAGTGGAGAATGGGGATGGGACATTACTTGGGGCACATTTGACTTAGAGGGACACCTGCTTAGCTTAATTTTGGAGGTGGGACAAGCTGACTGTAGCTGTGGCTTTGTTCACAGTCTTGGAATGCCAAGCTGCTCCTGGGAAAGGATTCCCTCTCGACCTTGGGTCCTGGCTGATTTTTTCCCATCCTAACATACACTCAGATAGCTCTTCACACCTCCATGTTCACACCTCCGTGTTCACACCTTCAACAGGCAGTTGCGATTTCTGCCCCTGATTGCATATATTTGATTTTCCAGTTTTGGCCATTCTCCTGCGGTGTGAGGAGAGGGGCAAACCAAAGGCCGTGTTCTCCCCAATCTCAATGATCGGGTGCTATCGGCTGTGTTCCCATTGATCTCAACCATTTCCTGAAGGGCTCTAAGGGTCAAAATGGAAGGAATAGGTGGGAGGGGCACAAAGGTCAGAGGCCACGATGAAGCTCTCAGCACCTTTTCTCCTTCTTTTACTGCAGGAGGTGTCCATCAATTGGACCGAAGCCAGCTCCTCGCCTGTGTCTCTATTCTCACCCTTATTCAGCCCTGCAGGAGTTCTAAATGCAGACACTAGGAGGGTAGCTGGGCAAAGAGCTCAGGAGTCAGGCTGGCTGCTCTTGTTTCTGCCTACATCCTGACCTAGTCAGGAGCAGGTCTGCAGCTCCTGTGCACCCTGTTATCAATGTGAACCTTATGTGCCTTGGGATATTCCTGTCATCGTGTTTGAGGGTCACATGAGGTTAGTCTAAGAGCAAATTTCCCAGTTTCTCACCCGTTCTTGGCCTCAATATTCTTCTCTGCAGAATGGGACCATCAGCCCTGTGTCATCATAGTGTTGGGGGCAGGATACACACGGATGCCACCTGTGACCACACAGAGCCTGATGCCACTGTGCATGGTCGTAGCCTGTGCAATTATAACCTTTGCCTCAGGATCACCCAGTGCTTTCCCATTGACTTTGCATGGAGGCAGGAGGGGGTCACAGTTAACCCCAGGGGACGAAGGAGGCAAAGCCGTACACTCACCAGTCTGGCACCGGCTCCCCGAGAAGGGGGCTGGGCAGCTGCAACTGAAGGTATCCCCTCTGATGATACAGTCCCCGCCGTGTTCACAGGGGTTGGACTGGCATGGATCTAAGACACAAGGACAGAAGTCAAGGTCAGAGAGGGGGAATCCAAAGAGAAGACCCACTTCTCACCTAATGTCAGCCTCCTGCCCCAAACGGGAGATCAACAATGGAACTGTTGCTTGGACAAAGGCAAGAACTGTATCATCCTTCGAGATCAAGGGCAACCACAGTCACATGCCGGGGAGAGGAACGCAGGCGAGTAAGAGGGGAGGCAGGCAGACACAATTGTGACTGTGTCCCTCAGCCCTGCTTTGGACCCGGCTTTCTCATTGAGAAAGTCCCCTTCCCCTTGTGAGTGTTTTTCCCCTCCCACCTCGCCGGGAGTACATTGGGGTCTGTCTCTGATGCTGAAGGCATTTCACAAGCCTGAAGACCTCCCTTACTTCCAGTGCCCAGGGGTGGAGGTCAGGCAGAAGTGTGCAAAGCTAACCCACCCCTCACGAAACCCACGCTTTCTGAACATCAGGAAGGAAGAGCAAAGGCAAGAGGGTGACAGAGAATTGACAGCTCAGAGGAAATGACCCAGTGGCCTTCGTCTTTCTTCAACTCCTTGTTCAGTTAGATTTTGTCATATTTCATCTGTGCCTTTGGCTTTTTCATGGTCGTCTGAATGGATCCTCCCTTGGGGAATTCTTTGTCCTGCGCTCACACTCATTGTTCTTTGGTTCGGGAAGTAGGATCCCGGGGCCTGGCTCCTGTTTTGATGGTCTCTTCTGATGTTCCCCCGGTGCCCTGGATCTTGGCCCTGCCTTCCAGGCCACTTTGCAGTAACGTAGCTTTTTATACCAGCTGCTAAGTGCTTTCTTTCTATGCTTTCTCCTGGCTCACTCACGTGGCTTTGCCTGGATCTAGCTTCTTATTTTCCTTTTCTGTCTTATTGGTCAGTCTAAGGAGCCATAAACCAAAACTAAGTGTGTGACTACATATACATGCATACACACAAACACATACAGACAACCACACTCACACACACACACACAACCACACTCACACATAAACACACAACTACATCACATATACACACAAACACACACAGAGACACACTCACCTATACATACAACCACATTCTCACACACACACACACATATATACACATACAAGTACACTCACACATATACACACATATATGCACACAACAACACTCACAAATACAAAGATACACACACACACACATATATATATATTTATGTGTACACACAATCACACTCACACAAACACATAAAACATACAAACAAATATATATAAACATTCATACAACCACAATAACAACCGTGAAAAGATTCTGAATAAAAAGCTGGGCATGGTAGCAAATATTTATAATCCCAGCGCCCAGGAGGTAGAAACAGGCAGAACTAGAGGCTCATTGATCAGTTGGTGCAGTTTAATCAGGGTAAACCCTGGCCAGTGAGAGGTCCTATCTCAAAAACTGAGGTAGATGTCCTGAAGTCAGACATCAGAGGTTGCCTGCTGGGCTTTATATGCACACACAAACACACATACATGAGCATCTAAACATACACAGCCCTCCAACACACACACAGACTCACATCTACACATGAGCAATCAAAGTGCACACATAGAAATTATAAGTAGCAATCAGAGAAAGAAAAAGGACAAAGCCGGAAAGCCGGACGTGTCAATGCTGGGGTATAAATACTCAAAGCTAAGTTAAATTATTTTGCACTGTTAGGACACGGCTTGAGGTCAAAGACACAGAACTGATGTTGAACTTCAGATCTCTTTGCAGTGTCAGGCGCCAGATGACGAGGCACTGCCTCGATGCGTGACCTTGGTCGAGTCTGCTACTCTCTTGGCCTCCCTTACTTCACTTGGTACTCGGGATAGGGAGATGCTTCTAAGCACCTTCCCTGTTCTCATAGAGTAGGACTCGGTGCGGGTAGATCCAGTCTATGGACCTCTTCAATACCTATTTCACCATGCAGGCCAGAGAGGGGAGAGAACACACATAAAGTCCAGCCATGGTCCCTCCCTCCAGATTTGGCACCCACCATCGTCTTCATAGTACCAGTCGGGGTTCTCAGGGGTGGTCTGCATGACACTGGGGTCTTCGTCTGGGCTGGAGTGCTCGTAGCTGTAGTAATAGTCGTCGGGGGTCCAATCTGCAGGGACAGGAACAGGACAGAAGACACCCTAGTCACTAGGCGTAAGGAAGTCATCCCTGCTTGAGGGAACCACCTCTTCTCTTTAAGGAGAATTACACAGCTTTTCAGCACTCCCAGTGACATGGGAAGACAGGAGGGCCAGGCTTGGTGATGCTTAATTTGGGAGCTGTTATGGTCCTCCAAAGCATTACTGGTGTTTGGCATGGTAGCACCATGGGGAAGTGGAGAAGGAGATCAAGTCCCAACATTGCACTAAGTGTGACCTTGACAATGGCTATGTATTCTCCGCATCTTAGGTTTCTCAGCTGTGAACAGCAGAAAGCATCCTGTGACCTCCAGGTCTTCACATATCTACACAGGGTCTACCAGAGATGGAGCACATGGTGCTGTCACTGTGAGTGACATAGGACTTTCCCCCATGAGACTTCATTAGTCATCTCAGTTTAACGAAGTCCAAGGCACTTTTCACTTTCCTCTTGGGCCAAACATCTCTCAGTTATCACTATAGAGCATTTAACGCTCCATCTTTACTGAGCTTTTACCAGGCCTGGGCTAAATGCTTGCAGGTGCCTTATCTTCATAAAAACCAGGGAAGCTGGGCCAGGGGTGTAGCTCAGCTGATAGATTGCTTGCCTCTATACGCAGATCCCAGTTCTGCATGAACTGGCTGTGGTGGGGCACTGTAATCCCAAATGTCTTGGTTCCTTACAATGTGCTATAAAATAAAGACACCCCAACAAATCCACTTAAGGAAAGGAGGGTTTATTTTGGCTCACAGGTTAGGGGTACAGTCTCCCATGGTGGGGAAGCCAAGGCACCAGGAGTTTGGGGCACTGGCCTCATTGGATTCACAGTCAGGAAGAATTAGAAGGATGAGTGGACATTAGCGCCCAGTTCGCTTTCTCCATCTCAGGCAGTCTCGGTCTAAAGCCAGGAAATGGTGAACTTTCCTCAATGGATCCAGTCAACATACTCTGTCCTCACATACATGTGCAGAGGGGAAATAACCCCCACAGGTATGTCTGGAGGCTTGTCTCCTAGATGAGCACAGAGGTTGTTGTGTTGACAATTGGCCCTATGGCATCAGAATTTACAAGGTAGCCAGGCAGTGGTGGCACATGCCTATAATCCCAGCACTTGGGAGGCAGAGGCAGGTGGATTTCTGAGTTCGAGGCCAGCCTGGTCTACAGAGTGAGTTCCAGGACAGCCAGGGCTACACAGAGAAACCCTGTCTCAGAAAACAAAACAAAACAAAACAAAACAAAACAAAACAAAACAAAACCCAGAATTTACTAGGTACAGGCAAAAAGGAATCAGGCATCCAAACCATCATTGGCTGTGGGAAGTGTGAGGCCAGGCTGGGATACATGAGGCCCCATCTCAAACCTGGAAAGCCTATGCTGACTGGGCCTTATGCTGTGGTCTCTGAGGCCCACAGAGAATAGCAAAGTGTCCAAAGTCCCATGGCTAATTCACAGCCAGATATACACTGAAGTTTGTCTCAGTGCAACCACCATGTCTTTCTAGGTCAACAACAGTGGTCAATCGCTTTAATAGGTTCTTTCTACTACACACACACACACACACACACACACACACACACACACACTCATCCCCACTGAATGTCTAGCCTGCTACTTAGCAGACATCCACCTACAGCCCTCAGACTGTTCCTGAACCTTGGTTACCAATGGAGGCAGAGTGCCATGATGCTCCCAGACAGAAAGTTCAGTTACATGAGACTTTTGGTTACATAGAGTCTTGGAAGATGCTGGAGGCTCTGTGGTGGGAGAAGAGAAGTTGGGAACAGGGAGAAAGTTGAGTACATGCTGCCTTTTCCAGCTGATGGGAGGATGGCATGTTGGCAGAGGGAGCTTCAAGGAAGCTCTCCAGAGAGACCCGTGATAATGAGGCAGGACTGAATGCCGACACTGGGCTTGAAAGGCAGCCCAACGAGGCAGCGATGGCGTGGAGGACCGCTCTCCATTCAAGCTTGAGGACCAAGCACGCTACCTCTGGCATCTTCCCAACATTCTGTAATAGTCTTTGTATCTGTGGCTTCTGAAGAATCGACTGTTGCATGTGGCTGTTTTATATTTCCCATTAAAAATGGAATTTTCTTTTTATTTTCCTTTTTTTAAATACGCCAACCTTGGTTTCTTGGCGAAGTTTCACCTCATTTATCAGAGCGTCAAGTCAAGACTCTCTTTGCTTGCTTATTGTTTTTCCCCTGACTGCTTTTCCCCACCATGAAAATGTTCCCGGAGGAGGCCACCTTTCTAGAGATGAGGGTCTAGGTTGAAGATAAGACCACAGTCTTCCCGGCAAAATAAAGTCGAGAAAGGGAGGGGGGAAGGTGATGGAAAAATGTTTCTCTGAGTTGGCCACGAAAGGTTCCAAACTGACATTTGAAGGAGACAGAGAGTTGACCGCTCCACTGATTTCTCTCTCTCTGTTTCCACTGCTGGACTTATTTTGTTTTTTTCTTACAGGTGTTTACAGATAAGAGTCTCTCGGGGACTCATCGAATCCCCTCTCAATATGTTCCACAAATTGGAGGGCGGATTGGCTAATCTTGACTGTGTTACTAAGGATTCCCACTCCACAGCCCCGCTTTGCAATTAGGAAGATCCTCCATTGGCAAAATTCTTTCTACTCAAGCTTGAGACCTGAGTTCAGGTATCTACCGCGTATGTACATAAGAAGAACATGATGACATATGCCTATAATTCTAGTGCTTGGAGGGGTGGGGTGAAGAAGAGAGATCCCTGGAGCTCCCAGCTAGTCTTGCTGAATTGGTAAGATTTATGTCCAATGAAAGACTCTATTTTTTTTTAAAAAGCAGATGGCAAGTGATTGAGAACAAAGCCCACTGTTAACTGAAATCCTCTACATGTGTATACACATACAAACACAAACACATAAATGCGTGTGGGCTTGTACACACAAGTACATGCACACCCCCACACACACATATCAAAATCACATGAAACATACACACCTGTATATATGCACTTGTCATAAACACATGGGCACGCACACACAAATACACACACATGCACACATCACCCACATATATAAAAATGAAACACACAAATCTGTACATATTCACTTGCCACTCACGTATTTAAAAAGCATGAAATAGAGGAGATGCGTTAAGTCCAAGAGTTTGTAAGGGTCCCAGGTGGAGGTGGACATAGTAGGTCACCAGGGAAGGAGAAGCTATTTAGTTAGAGGGCTGCACAAGGACATTACCAAGGCCTCTCCATATGGGCAGACCCCTACCTCTTCTGTAATGTTGACCCTGCATCCCACTGTATGTATGAACAGTATATAGCAAACCTACAGTGGGTGACATGTTATGCCATGTGGTGGAAGGCACTGGGGACCACAGAGTGTTATAAAGTTAGACCAACAAGAATGGAATGTGGCCTTGTCCTAGAGGAGCCTCCAGTCTGAATAGCTTTGAGGAGAAAGCAAGATGAGGGGACTGAGAATGGTGTAGGGGAAGGGATGTTGGGTGTAGTCACATGGAAGCCTGGTGTCTTTGCTTTCAATGCTGGATATCTGATCTGGTTTGAGCCAATCTCATGGCATGGATGCCCCAACTCTCCAGCCTCCTGCATCTTTCCTCTCTTACAGCAGGACTTCCTAGTTCATTTTAGCCAGAGATGGTTCATATCCCACCTCTTGGTTCTTTTTGACCTTGAGACTGGCTCTAAGGCTGACCCCAAAACCTCATGTTGTCCTCTCTTCTTCCTTTTTCCTTCCTTCCTTCCTTCCTTCCTTCCTTCCTTCCTTCCTTCCTTCCTTCCTTCCTTCCTTCTCTCCTTCCTTCCTTCCTTCCTTCCTTCCTTCCTTCCTTCCTTCCTTCTCTCCTTCCTTCCTTCCTTCCTTCCTTCCTTCCTTCCTTCCTTCCTTTTCTCCTTCCTTCCTTCCTTCCTTTTCTCCTTCCTTCCTTCCTTTTCTCCTTCCTTCCTTCCTTCCTTTTCTCCTTCCTTCCTTCCTTCCTTCCTTCCTTCCTTCCTTCCTTCCTTCCTTCCTTCCTCCCTCCCTCCCTCCCTCCCTTCCTTTCTTCCTCCCTTCTTCTCCCCTGTTCTTCTTGCCCACTCTCCTGGGCCTTCCTGACTCCTGTGGAAGTAGTCTGGCCTATTTTGCCACATGAGTCAACAGCACACCCAGATGAAGCCTCAGACACAAGAAAGCCAGCCAATAGCAAAATGAGATGTCAGAGCGACCTCTAGTTGATCCAGTTCAGATCAGCTAGACCTGGTCTAGACTAGAAGAATGCTGGTTAAACTGCACCCAAGGAATTAATATCTAAATACATGGATATTGATGGCCATCTCCAAGCTGGGCTCCTGTATTATAATAACAACGACAGACACACACACAGGACTTGGTTGACATTGGGTTACTCATGGGATTGGGGGTTAAGATACAGGGGCGTTCCTCACTAGCCTTGTTGACCGCGGAGTATGGATGTCTTAGCTGGAAGCTCTTTGTTTTGCTCTGGGCCTTAACACACCTATCTGATTTGTTTCCTTGAGTCTTAAAAACGAGGCTACCTCTGCTCTGTCTTCCCACAGTGCCCAGCACAGAGCCCGATGTATCTGTCATGTGTGACAGAGTGACTGTACCTGTGACCAAGCTTCCTTGCCTTCTGACTGGCCCAGCTTGAAGCAGCATGAGGGGTGACCTTAGGAAGAATGTAGGTGAGATTTGTACTTTAAAAAAAAAAACAAACCTGATGATCTTTGTACAAGCCTATAAAACTGTCTGTTTTCTTGGTAGAAAGGAACTATTGTCTGACATGAACTCTGGTCCCGCTCTGTCAGACTGGAGAAAACTTCTTTAGAGACATAGTTGGTAAAGTGTTTTCCTTGAAAGGAAGGAAGCCTGAATTCAGCCTCCAGAATCCACATTTTTAAAAGCAGGGGTCAGGGTTACAAACTTAAAATCCTAGTGCCTGGAAGGCAGAGCCAGTGTGACCCCTGGGGCCCCTGGTCAGCCAGCTCAGCCCACTGTTAGTTCTGGGCCTATGAGAGACCCATCTCAGAATCCTCAGAAGGTTGTAGGTCAGGTAGCTTGGCATGTGTGGCAACGAGTATTACTATGCCTCAAGCACAGAGGTAGGCCAGGGGCAACTCCAGAGGGTATCCTCTGACCTCCAGCACTGCAACATGTGTGCACATGCATTCATACATACATGCACACATATATAATGTCTTATGCACATGTGTGCAGCACACACAAAATGAGGAGAGAGACAGACAGAGACAGAGACAGAGACAGAGACAGAGACAGAGACCGCCAGCTAGCCTCAGGAACTATGCCTGAGGTTGTCCTCGGAAGTCCACAAACCTGAGTGTGCATATACAAAGACTACTTTGGGTTTAAATTCAGATTGCTTGAGGCTTCCTCTGAAGTTCTGAGAGTAGGAGAACCTTGCTCAGAAGCATTTTACTTTAGGTATAAAAAGAAGTCCTGTGGCCTTGCTCCTTTACCAGAGCCTAGCTAGAAAGAACTATGAAGAGAGTTAGGGGTACTCTGCATTCACACAAATAATTCTCATGGTAGGTTATTGCATACTAAACATTTTCTGTGTGTCAGATACTCCATAGAACTGCATGTAAACAAAATTCCACGTAACTGTCGACGTCCCTGGTGAGGATAATCATCACTGTATTCTACAGATAGAAACGCCCAGGCAGAAGGGCATCACATCCGGGTTCATCTAACTCCAAGTCCCCTGTGCCTTTTCAAGAGCTGGGCATCTCTTGGTTCAGGTTAGAAAACCATTGGCCTTTTGGCTTTCGTGAAGCGGCAGGAAATCTTCAGCTAGCACATGTCCCTCGTCCCTCTCCAGGATTCCTGTGGCCCATGGTGAGGGCCTCTTGGAAAGAGCTCGCAGTTAGTGCTGTGGGAACTCCACAGCTGCTCTGCTGAAGGGACCTGCCAGATGTGTGGGATGGAATGAAAATCCCTGGAATGTCATCCCGGGTGGCTCCATCCATCACCGTGCCACAGCTGGCTCCTCTGAGGTGCCTTCCCCAAACCCCAGCCCTGTCGGCCTGCCTGTGACATTTCCAGCCCTGCTGGCAGGCAACCACAGCTGAGAGCCTCGCTGGCAGGCAGCAGGACAGCTGACGGATGGGCACAGCCTGTGGTGCTGGGCAGAGCCAAGCCAGCTTTGAAGATGCGTTTCCGCAGGCCTGCCGGCTGTGTGTCACCTGCTTTGGGGAGACGGGCAGAGCTTGGGCTGTTTGATGGCCACCTCCTCTACTACACACTGGGGACCAGGGACCAGGCACCTTCTGCTCCAGCAAGGCCCTTGCCATGTACTGGCACCGGTAAGACCAACCGAGGAAGCAGGTTTGCCTGAGGGCATGAGCGGGGCGTCTCTTCAGCATGCTGCTGTCTGAGGGGAGCATGGAGCTGATGAACCTCATCAAAGAACAGCCCCACGTGCAGTGGAACCAGACAAGGAGGTGCCTTAAGTTTAACTTTCTCAGTCCACAGCAGAGGCCAACAGAGCATCTGGAGATAGACTCTGGCCAGGGCCAACCTGCTTCTTTTGCTTACTGATCCTCGGACGTTCATCTGCGGCATCCTTGGGGTCGGTGTCTTGGCGTGCTCAGTCTCACGTCGTCCACGATGTCCTCAGTTGTTTTCCAACTTAAGTCTTTGCCTGAGATGCCTCCGGTGTTGGGGTGCTCACCCCTTCTTCCCAAGAGCCCATCAGCCCGTCTAATGTTAGGAAATTCTTTCTGTCTGGAGGCCAAAGCTGACACTATGCCTTGTAAGCTGTTCAGCTAAAGCCCGATGGACACATTGAATGAACCCTCTCTTTCATTCAACCAGTTCACTGAACATTCCAGAACATGATAAAGCCTGTAGGCATCATATACAACATTCTTGAAGACTGTAACAAAGTACCTTGTGGTTGAAGATACTTCTTGAATTTTTTTCGTGTGTGTGTGTGTGTGGTATGTGTATATATGTAATACCTGTGTGGTACATTTGTGTGTGGTAAGTATGTGTTTAGTATGTGTGTATGTGGTATGTATGTGTGTGGTATGGGTATGTGTGGTATGTGTGGGGTGTGTGTGTGTGTGTGTGTGTGTGTGTGTGGTGTATGTGGTACATGTGTGTGATATGTGTGTGTGTGTGGTACATGTGTATGTGGTTTGTGTGTGTGGTGTGTATGTGGTACATGTATGGTACGTTTGTGTGTGTGTGTGTGTGGCACACACATGTAGGCATTATTGCACGTGTGTGGGCATGTGTATGTGTGTGTGCATGGGTACATGTGCATGTAGAGGACAGTGATATCAAGAATCATCCTTAGCTGTTGTTTCACTTTGCTCTTTGAGGTAGGGTCTCTCAATCAAACCCAGAGCTCATTACTACAGCTAATCAAACCCAGAGCTCACTGCCACAGCTAGTCTCCCCAGCTGCTTTGTCCCAGGGATCCCTGTCCCCATCTTCTAAGGTGAGAATGACAGGGTGGCTGCCCTGTGCATCTAGCATTCACATGGGTTCTGGATCCACGCCTTATGTTTCAAAGCGAACACTTTATCCACTGAGCCATCTTCCTGGCACATAAAGACACATCTGGACACTTGAAACCAAGGTCCTTGGACCTTTCTATGCCTCCGTCTCTTTCCTTGCCACCCCACAACATCTACAGCTATGTTTTACTGTCTTTCTGACCTTTCAAGTCCAAGAACCCTTTGCTGATGTCTGAACAAGGTGTTCTCGAAGCTAGAGAAATGACACCCTTCCAGCCTTGGCCTTGGCTCCTCTCTGAACTCCATGTGTGCCAGGGGTCTGAACTAGGGCCTCTGAGTAGGTGTGCTTTTCTCCCTTGATTTGGGGAAAGATGCAGAGACCCTCTGTGGTCCATGCTCACCTGGGAACATGATTCTATTCTATTCCATGAGCATGTGGAGCGAAGGTCTATGCCATCTGCTCTGAACTGCCACCATCTATCTGCCCACCTAGAGACACCCTTTCCTGGAGAATATTGATGGCTGATCAGGATTTTGCCCGTGGTCACCATCTTTGTTATAATAAGTCCTTGACACAAGCTGGAATCACATCTGTCTTCTCCGTGCACAGGCTGCCTGCTCTGGTCTTTTGAGCATGACCAACCTAGTCCCTTAGGGGATGTCTGCCTTTGCTTCTTTGCAGTAGTGAGGAGTTTATACCCCAAACTCAGAGCAGGGTGAAGGGTGTTATATTGTTTGGTGGTATGCCGCTAGGCAGAAGAAACAGAGAGGGTTCAAGGTGGCAGGGTGAGTCCAGGAGAGACAGACGTTATGAGAAGGAGCCCAGGCCACTGGGCATGTCAGGTACTCCACTACACAATCTACTTTGATGCAATCATTTTGTGGATCTGTAGTTGGGGTTTTCTTTTGTTTTTTGTTTTTGTTGTTGCTGTTGATTTTTGGTTGTTTGTTTTGAGACAGGGTCTCTTACCGTCTAGGCTGGCTTCAAATGTAGCTAAAACCTGTCTTGAACTCCTGATTCTCCCATCTCTATTTCCCAAGTGTCTGGATTACAGGTGCATCCACCATGCCCAGTTTTGAATGCAGTCCTAACACCATGCCAATGCTGGATACGGCATCTTCCTCGGGTCTACTGGACTCTCTCAGTGCTGTGTGTCTTGGTATCAACCTGAGACTTCCTGTGGGGTGCCTGGCCACCCCAATCCCAACAGGAGTGGAGATGGTGGTCCAGGGGGGACACAACACTGGAGTAGCTCATCGTGGAACTACCCGTTAGTGTCTTGGCTTCCCTATGGGGAAATGGAGTTACTGGGTGGCCTCTTATTCAGTCATATCCGTTCTCTCCCCGGTCACTCCTTAGTGACAAGGAACCAGTTGCTTCCCTCACCTGGGCCTCAGTTTCTTTGTCTGTAAAATCAGGGTGTTTAACCACATTTGTAGCCTCTCCCTTAGGTAGCTAAGAGCAGCGGCTCAAAGCTGTGCGGAGTGTCTTACAGCTGCAGTGTTTCTGGATAAATTCTCAAGGGTTTCTGTGATGCCCCAAAACCAGCCGAATCCCAAGGTCCTATAAGAGCCTCTATGCTCTGGCCCTTGGCTGGTGGAAACCTGGGCGGATGGCACACTCACCTGGGTCTGGGGGTGCAATGAAGGACATCATTGAGAGCTGGAAAGCAAAAGGACACAGTGAGTGTGTGACGGAGCCATTGGCATCTTCCTTAGATAACCTCAGCCAGAAATCACCATTCCCCAGACACGGGCATGCTGGGAGTCTGCTGAGGGAGAAGCAGAGCCTATTGGAAGATACTCCTTGTCTTGGGCACACATCTTGACCCTTCCTCTCTGCAGACACACACACACACACACACACACACACACACACAAACACACACACACACCTGTTGGAACATGGCGGCCCTGGGATCTGCCTCCATATTAACTAAGCAGTTGCTCCCGGATCAGGAGTAGCATGGTTGTGTTATGTTCCCTGGGGTGACTGTCCCTGTGGATTGGGAATGAGCAAATGCTTACAGCATTCCAGAGGTTTCCCAGTGTTCCTGGAATAAAATATTCACACCTGCCCTGACATGCAAACCTTCCCATGCTCCTCCCTGCCCCTAGAGAACAGCTGCCACGTCTGGCTTCAGACTGGATCAAGCCAGGCTCCTCCCAACCTCTGCACTGATGGCTCCTTCAACTTGAAACCCTCTTCAAGTTCTTGACCAAGTCTCAGTACAGAGGCCCTGTCAGAACAGCACCTCAGCATCTCCGTTCATTTCTTCAATGATTGTGTGTGTCTGTGTGTGTATGTGTGCACACACATGCGTGCAGATGGACATGTGTGAGGTCACCCGTGGGCACAGGTGTCCATGTGGGCACAGGTGAACACACATGTGGGAGCCAAAGACTTCTTCATATCATTCCTTAAATGCCATGCTCTTTTTCTTCTTTGAAACAGGAATTTTTGTGGGCTTGGGACTGGACAAGGCTAGACTGCATGGCCAACAGGGTCCAGAGATAGTCTCATCCTTGTCTCCCGAAAGTTGGGACTCCAAGAATACATTGCCACATGCCACATTTGTACACAGATTCTAGGCTCACATGAAGGTCTCTGCTCTTGCACTGAACTGTCTGTGCTAACTTCCCACTCAGGTTGTGGCTTTCTGTTGAACCGTATTGGGGACCAGGCAGATGTCACGTTACATCGAAAGTGAAAGGACTCGTCTGGATGCAGCACAGTGAGGATGTGGCATCAATAAATAGCATCCTTGGGGCTGGAGCGGATCTCCACTCTGCTCTCCAGATCACAGGACCTCCACAGGACACCCCGTCTCGACACCACCGAGAGGATGGTGCCCTACGAGGAAAAGGACGGAGGGCTGGCTATTCTAGCTCAAGCCATGGGACCAGCTGAGCGCAGGGTATGATCCTGGATTAGGGCATTGTTGAGATCACCAGGGAATCTAAATACAAACACGTTAGATAATGTCGCGGTGTCGTATGGATGGGGTAATTGCCCTTCTGTAGCATGGTGGCTTTAGAGTTGGGGTAGGGTGCCGTCTGCCCTCTGTTTGGAAATCGCAAGGAAACAAACAAGGGATACTCAGGAGGGTGAGCTCAAGTGTGGGGAGACAAAGTGAACTGGGGAGTGTCCTGGCATCTCTCTCCCTCTTCTTGGGTTGGAATAGTAACAACATGAAACTCAGGGAGGAGAGGGATAAAAAGAAAGAAGGGAAATGGTCTCCACTATCTAGACGGTGTCTCTGTTTCATTACCTTGTGGTTCTCCAGACCTGTTTCTATAGGGAACGAAACAGGGACACATATTTCACTGGAGGTGGGGAGGCATATTCTTAGGCTTGGGGAAATGAGAGTGTTAGGGGTGCTAGAAGAAAGGCTGGGGGTGTGTCCCTGGAGAATAACCCCCCCACTCCCCCCCCCCCATCGTACGGCCAGTGGCTGCACCTCGGATCTGGTTCTCTGCTCAGCCCCATCTCCCCTCCATTGAACTTAGACCCATAGCCTGCATCCTCTCCACTCAGGTAGATGCCACTCAGGTATTTCAACTCCAGCTAACTAGGATGGGCTTGCCTGGCTGCCGCTAGTCCTGAGTAGCAGACAGGACAGGAGAGACATCTTTTCTGGGCCCACAGAGACTTGTGCCAGAGTTAAGAATCTCAAATCTTGGCTACACAGGGCGCCTGAGGGACAGCTGCTGCTGTTCTGTCTGTAGCCAGCAGGTGGCAGACATGTCCTTTCTAGGCATGGCTCCTGAAAGAATTTAAACTGGAAATAGGCAGGCTTCCAGGCAGAACCAGCCTGGCCCCTTGGACAGCACCACCCCACTCACACACTCCTCCCTCCGGTCCTCAGCTCCTGCAAGGGCAGTGACCCCGTTTCCACTCACAGGGCGGCTGTAGTGCCAGATGGAGGTAGCCCTATACCTGGCTGGTATCTGGTATATCTACACACTAACCCCCACTGTATCAGAAGCAGGAAGAACCATCTGTCTCCTTCCACCCTGCCATTCTATTCTGATTTTCCTCAGGCAGGAAATAATAGAAGAGCCCTTCCTCCTGGGACTTGAGAATCCGAAGATGAGACTCAGCGGAAGAAATGGTGTGTGTGAAGGATAGCCAAGAAGCAAATGAGAAAATAGACATCTCTGTTGAAGTATGAAGAGCTGGCAGTGACCCAGGGGTGGCGGTGACGTGGTCCATATATATACACTGTCTTGATTATTCCCCAAGGCACTTGATCATTCTAATACTGTAATTATCAACTTACACCCAAAGCATTAACATAGCCTTGGAACATGAGTGCCCATTGTCCATCAGAATCCTGGTTCCTAGCCACCAGGGAGAGAGATTAGAGGGTCATAGCATGCCCACATTGCAGTAAAACCAGAGACTGTCATGGTTTAGTTTCTCTTGCTGTGGTAAATGTGACCAAGAGCCACTTGGGAGAAAGGGTTAACTTGTCTCACATGCCTCATTGTTGGATATCACTGAAGGAATCAAAGAGAGCAAAGGCAGAACCCATAGAGGGACACAGAACCCATGGAGGAACACAGAGCCCGTGGAGGAACTCCACGCTTGCCGGCCCCATCACGGGTGCATGTTCTGTGGCTGTTTTTACGTCTCTCAGGATCATCTGCTCAAGGGTGTAACCACCCACAGTAAGCTCAGCCTTCCCACTACAATCAACAGTCAAGAAAATGCCACACAGACTTGGTCACAGGGCAATCTGGTGGAGGTAATTTCTCAATTGAGAGTCTTTTCTCATAGGCAACTGTAGTTCGTGTCAAGAAGGCAGAAATAACCCAGCATAGAGAAGATGCAAGGAGCTCCTTAATCACTACCAAAGAAGCAGGTTTGGAGCAAGATGAAAATACCAAAGACCATGTTATTGGGACACTTCATCAAAATTCTGTCTAGAAGGGTCTGGGCTTGGGAGGTGGCAGTGGGAGGCACATTGCCACAGTGGCAGCTGGGGAGAGCAGAAAAGAGTGCCTCGGCCAGTCCGATCTGGTAAACACATTTCAAGAAACATCTTTGTCAGTCATGTGGAGTGTAAATTGCAGCCCATTTCTCCCTTGACCTCCATTCCTGTTGTCAGTGAGATTTAAACAATACACGCTCATAACTGACCGGTGTCTCCCAAAGGACTGGGCATGAGACTCAGTGGAAGAAATGGTGTATGAGAGGGATAGCCAAGAAGCAAATGAGAAAATAGACATCTCTGTTGAATTGTGAAGAGCTGGCAGTGAGCCAGGGGTGGGTGTAACATAGTTCATATACACTGTCTTGATTATTTCCCAAGGCACTTGATCATTCCAGTACTGTAATTATCAACTTACACCCAAAGCATTAACATAGCCTTGGAACATGAGTGCCCATTGTCCATCAGAGTCCTGGTTCCTAGCCACCAGGGAGAGAGATTAGAGGGTCATAGCATGCCCACGTTTCCACCTCTCCATTGTGGAAAGAGAATGTTTAGCCACGGGTTTAGAATGACGTTTACGACTCCAGCTCTGAATCCTGGATTCCTAGGTGCACATATCCCTTCTCCCAGTTCTTCTGGATGTGTCCCTAGATGGGGAGTTGTGGTTGAGGTGTGGTCTGCCTGTATTTCCTGAGATCTGCTGTGCTGTTCTCCACGGTTGTACCATCTCATGTTTCTCCCACTGGGGATGCACAAGCTTCCCGTTCCTCGTGTCCACAACAACACTCGTATTCATTACATTTGTGTCACCCTGGCCAAACACCTAGCAAGCAATTTAAAGGAGGGTGGGTTTGTTCTTGCTCACACTCTATCAGGGTATCTGGTGCAGTGTTGTCTCTGTGGTGGCAGGAGCTTGCCACATGGTATGAGCATATCCCAGCAAGAGCAGAGAGTGGAGATACATGGCCAGAGGTGGGGCTAGTCTGTAATCTTCAGTGGCTGCCTTTAGTGGTCTGTATCAAGCAGCTAGAGTTCTCGTCTCAAAGGTTCTGTTTGTGACCTTTCAAAATAGTATCATCAACTGAGGAACACGTGTTCAAGATGAGCCCATGGGTCTGGGGTGCATTTCACATCCAAAGCACACTTGCTATTTTCCACTGGAAGAAATTAGAGCCACTGGGGTTGGTACTAACTACGGCCACTCTCTACCACAAGAAATCTCAGTTCTCCTTGAATGTTCTCAGTGCTGCCTCAGTTGGTAGACTCAGAATGGCTGTGCCTTCATGCTCTGGTGGGGAGGGGAAGGGTCTTGTGGGATAGATGTCCCAAAGGAAGGTACTGCAGATGGATTCCTTCCTGGAGACCTGCAGGATCCTATGGGTGCAGGTAGGGCCAGACAATGCATTCTTAACCAGGGGCTGGCGACTCTGACCTTTGCTCTTGCTTTTATTATGTGTGTGTGCGCGCGTGCGTGTGTGCATGCGCATGCACACTCATGTGCACGTGAACACAAGTGAGCATGCGTGTGCGTGCTCACATACGGTGGTAGAATGCGCCTGTGATCCCACAAGTGAGGGCTGGAAACAGGCAGGATCCCTGGAGCTTGCAGGCCAGCCATCTTAGCTGAGTAGGAGAGAGAGAGAGACTCTGTCTCAAAAACTCTTGGTATGGTAGCATACGTCTTTAACTTTGGCAATTGGGAAGCAGAGGCAGGTAGAGTTCTCTGGTTTCTAGGCTCCCCAGGGCTACGTAGTGAGAAAAAAAGAAAAAGATGAAGAGTGACGGGGAGATCTCTGACACCAACTTCTAGCTTCCACGTGCATATACACCCATGCACATTTGCATGCATGTACACTTGAGCACACACATGCATTTACACTTATACACACATGCATGTACAATCATGCACACACACGTGTGTACAATCATGTACACATGCATGCATGCACACTCGTGCACACACATGCATTTATACTCATATACACACATGCATGTACAATCATGTATACACACATTCATGTACAATCATGTTCACATGCATGCGTGTACACTTACATGCATACACATGCATGTACACACATACACAGGCATGCGTGTACACTCAGGTACACACGTGAATGTACACTCACAAGCACATGCGTGTGTGTACGTGCTCATGCACATGTACATATCCATAGGAAAGTAATAAAAATAAATCTTAAAATATAAAGTAGGTAAGGGAAGTCTGTATCAGACAAAAGCATTAAGACGTCAGTGGAGGCTGTGGCAGAATTTCTGAAGCAGATTCAGCCGTGAATAAAGTTTAATTACTTGGTTGTCCGACATGACTGATTCTTCTGATGTCAGGAAGGGGAGCTTCCTGGGCTGAAGGGAGGCTGCCAGGGGAACCAACTTCACCTCTTAGAGGAAGCCTCAGCTTAAGCGGGAATCAGCAGCCATGCTCTAGCCTGCCCCCTCTGGTTCCACATCAAATGGACCTGTCATCTTTGGGTAGAGCCTGGTGTGACCACCCACCGATGTCACCTTGGGTACAAACCTTGAAACTGGCTTTGGACAGGTGTGTTTGAGTCCAGCTCTCTGACCTGCTGTGGGCACCATCTTGGACAGGCTACCTCATAGCTTGCTTTAGTGCCTATGAAATTGACCATGGCCCTACCTCATGGGCTTGTCAGGAAGTTTAAACCACAAGCACTATGTGGTAAGAGTCAATAAATGGTGGTGGTACTGTTACGAGACATCAGTGTCAACAAGTTTATTTTATCACTGTTATTTTCAAATTGCTTGGTGCACAGTGTGGGAGGGGCAGGCCCAGGAGAGCCCTCTCAGAACAGAGTCCTCCAGGAACTCCTTTGTTGGGTCGATCACAGGCGAGTCACACAGCCCCTCCCTGCCTGTTTTTCCCTGGGATCTTTGCCAAACCCTAAGCCAGGAAACTTTGTTATATTAATTATGAAGAGAAAACATGTTTTATTTAAAATCCCGGCTGCTGAGTTTTCTGCCATGCTGTTTCTCTGTGACAGCAGAATTTCTTTTGCATCTGGGAAACCCTAATGCATTTAGAATATAAATATATCCGTGCTTACACACACATGTGACTTCAGCGACCTGATTTCCCTAAATACCAGTGTACACTGCAAAGCTAATGAGTTGAGCTCCTGCTTGCAATCAAGTTTTTTGTTTTGGGAGATTTTTTTCCCCCTTAAATTTATGAGAAGTTTCAGGGGAATTCAATCTTTCCCCTTTTCCAAAAATCTTTGCCTGGATTGGAGAGGAGGGGATCCCTAGGCATGAAAAAGCTACATTCTGGGATGTTGGGGGTTCACCCAAAAGGGGGCTCACAGGTTCTACCCAGGGCCCACATGGATTTGAATGCTGAGAGAGGGGACTGGTCCACTCCAAACTGGCATTAATACGTCACCATCTATCACGTGTTTGAACAAGAACCATATACGTCTACCCCTGCCTCTGCGCACCCATCTCTCCTTCCTTCCCTCCCTTCTTCCCTTCTTCCCCCTTCCCCACCAACCATAAGGTGATGAAGGACACAGAGGTGATCCATAGGCATCCCCTTCGTGGTGCGGTGTGGACAGGAACGTGTGCTCACTGTTACCAGAATATGCAACTTTTATGAAACCTTGGAAATCTCTCTCTCTATTTGAGAGGTTCTGCCTCTTAAGCGCTGCCTGGCAACTGAAAGACAAAGAAAATGCTCTGCTGCCTGACCTTCTTCACAACAGGCAAAACGAGGCCTAGAGCAGAGGATGCACCCCAAGCCCCCCATGTGCCATCGCTCCTCCACACAGGCTGTTTCTGTGGTTCGGCGCCTAGGGAGATTCCAGAAGTCAAACAGTACAGACTTGTAAGCAAACGAGCATTTGGCCCACACGTCCCTTTTGTGCAGTAATGGAGAGAGAGACCAGCATCTTCACGGAAGCAGGACAGAGCCTACAAGCATCATTCTCTCATTCTGACCCTTAGAGAGGTAGAATTTCACGGTGGTCAAGCCCAGTGTACCGACCCCCTGAACATTCCAAGGACCGCTGGTGAAGAGATTGCTAAGACAGTGCCTGGCTTTTTGGAAGCTGGGTGGTCTTCCTGTAAGGATGAGGGTTAGACGGACTCTGTCTCAGGCCTGGCACAGGAGAGTCTAGCAGCTCTGCCACGGTCCTGTTTCTTCTCTGGAGACCGGGAATTATTATTTTTAGCTATGTATGCAGAAAAGGCCACTCAGCCCATCAGGCTACGTGGCTTTGTCCCCGATGAAACCCGAAACTCTTCCAAGCATCCAACTTGGCTGCTTCGCCCTAGATGCAGTGCGCCAGCCTGTGGAACACGAAAAGACACCCCAACCACCTGTTTGGCACACATCTGGGTGAGAAAACAGGCGAAGACCGCGAGTTCTCTCCTTGGACTCGACTAAGCTCATTGCCCAGAGGCTAGCCCTCATATGTTTCCTTTTATCCATTATTGACTTACAGTTTCATTGATAACCGTAAAAATTCCCTGAATCTTACAAAAAAAAAAAAAAAAAGGTGTGCGGGAGGGCTGGGGGCTGGGATGATATTATCCTTTTGTGAACATCAATCATTGTGTCATCCCTTCCTGCCTACAAACTTTAGGCTCAGTTGTTTCCCGCTGGAGTTTTTTCTGGGCCTCTGATAATTTCCACGGCCTTTTTGTACACCTGTGGGTTAGCTGCTCTTTCTTAGGCCCAGGTGCCCATCAAGAAATTATAAGATCAGATCACAGGGCTTGATAGCTATCTATGATTGCAGTCACCACCCCATAGTTTGGAAAGAAATTCCTTTTTAAAGCAAATCACTTGGCAACTGAACCTGGGACTACGGAAAGTGGCTGAGCTGGGTTAACTGGCTGACAGGCCAAGGTGTAACGGTTCTCTTATGGACAAGCTAATAAGCAAGGCTGTAATTTAATTCCATTCCCTCAGGAAACACCCTAAAAGGGAAATCCAATTCAAAAGTGCTTAACCGGATGCAAGAAGTTTACAGTGACTCCCACCCTCTCCCATCTCTCTTCCATGCCCTTTCATCAATGGGACTGTGCTCAGATTTTCATAGGGGACTTACTCTCAGTTTGGGCATTTTCTCGGAGAACTGACTCTGGGGTGGGGATTGGCTTCCCAGTGAAGAGTTTACCTAATGCACGAGATAAAGATCTTGGGTTTGATCACCAGCAGCACCACAAAGAAAAACAAAAGCAGAAAGAGCTAAGGTTTACTGGAAACTGCCATGTCCAAAACCTTTTGTTGCCATGACTTCTACCACAAGAGCAGTTGGTTGTTGGTGATGCCTTGGAGGCTCCGGGGGTGGGGGTGGGGTATTATGATGGCCATATATTCCTCAGTTATGCTGTGACAAAATCAAGACTGTTTCTGGCTTCAAGGCTCAACACTCAAGCCTCGGTCCATAGCCAGCATGGAAACCCCAGGAAGCTCTGCTCCTTGCTTAGCTAGGCCAGCATCTCTACTATTCATTCAACCCGAAGGTCTCAGTGCCCTGGCCAAAGCCCCTCTACAGCGTTTCCCTTTCTGGCTCACCACAAGCTCCCTGGGGCCCTGGCTCATCTTCCCTGTCTCATCTACTGTGGTCATGGGAAAAGAAGAGTAAGGATTAACCACGGAGCTTCTCCACAAATCGAAGGCAGCTAAGTAAATCCACTGCTGGGTTCATTTCAGCCACCAGGGTATCCCCCTGAGGCCAAAGCTCAGGAGTCCTTATGTCAGCCCCAGATAATAGATAATCTGACATGTGAGCTAAGGCCGAGACCCTAATGTAGTCTCCTAGGGACAGGACTTCTCAGAGGATTTCCGAGGTGCGCGCCAGATTTCATCCACGATACAGAGTATTTGTGTGCCTTAGTCACCTCTGTGGGAACGACCTCATGGAGGCTTCGCCACAGAGTTCATATCACACACATGTCATTATAAAACTGACTGCCCAGAAGAAGTCCGTGATTCAGCCTGTTTAACTCTTGTGGTCAGGACACACACAACTTGGCAACACTAGCCTTTCCCAATTTGAGATTTTCCTCGCTTCTAACCCAGATGGTTTGATTTTGCTAAAGTCCTCAGAGTCTCTCAACCAAAGAAACGTGAGGTGACCACTTACCCCAGTGACTGACTTCCCCACCAGGGCGATTAGCAGCAGGACACGGAACACCAACATCCTGACAAACATCTGTGTAGTTGAAGGCCTCTCTGTTCTCTCCCTCTGCAGTTTCTCTTCTTGTCTATTCCTTTGGGGGTAGGGGTGGGGGGTGGGGATGTCCGTCTCCAGGGATTCCGGAACAAATGAAGAGGATGCAAATTATTAACTAGGCATCAAATACTGTTTAATGTTTTGCGAACCAACTATCTTGATTAAACAAATGGCAACTTGGGGGTTGGGCAGAGTCAAGGGGTGCCTTGTCTTAGGCAAAAAGAAAAAAAAAGTCTCCAAAGATAGCAGCCAAAATAAAGAGCCGCATGGCTTCTGGGTGCAGGTAGGAGCTAGGGAATGTTCAGTGCTGTAGGTCTGGATGTATGGGCGGCGTCTTAGCCACAGGATAAAGGAGTCCAGATCGGACAAGAACCTCTGCCACCTCTGAGATTACTGCTAGATTTCTGATCTCCGAATCTCAAGCAGAACTAAGACATGGACGGGCTCCTAATAACATCACACTTTATATTCCTGAACGATAAATTAAAGAATGCCAAACTGTTATTGACAAACATTGATCCTGGGCCCTTTGAAGTGCTGCTCACAGCAGCTTGTTGGCTTCAAAAGTTTTCTTTTAAATCTCATTACATAAGGCTTTTTACTTTTAATTATTTCCCCCTTTAGTTGGAGACTTTCTTTGACCAGGGGGAGGATAAACAGCCGTGGTTCTCATCTTTGGGACAATTGTTCCCAGTGCTCCTTACCTAGCAGCACAAGGTTGCAGGCAAGCTACAGAAGCAGAAATGACCGGGGAAGGATGGATTCTTGTGGACTCAATCGATCTCACTCAATCGGATCCCACGCTCCTGTCTGTCCACAATAATCTATGTATAGGCTCCAGCAATCCTCCAACCTGATTCTTCAATGTAGGCTTGAAATGGTGCCAAATGACTAGTGCTTGATGCTCACGTCAGCCACCCCACAGGTCACATGCACTCACGGTGCTCAGCCAGAGGCTGCTGCTCCTCCCTCTGGAAGCCAGTGACCATGGTGGTGAGCCCCACAGGCCCCGTGAAGGGACCTGAAGTCAAAGCCGCTCACTAGATGGGTTTTGCTCTGCAAACTTCACAAAGCTGTCATGAGGACAATGATATCTACGATCCCATCAATATCTCTTCTCTCTCTGCCCCCTTAGATGGAATGTTCATGAGGCTGAAGGAGATGAAGAGTGAGCTCCTAAGATAGATGGACACTCAGTAGATTTAGGTGGGAGACATGAACAGGTGAACAATCCGTTGAACAGTTGGGTATTTGTCTCAAGATGAACAGCCCAGGAGTAAGTAGGAGCAGAGCCGTGTGAAGACCAAATTGGCTGTGAAAAAGCAGAGGGTGTGTGTGTGTGTGTGTGTGTGTGTGTGTGTGTGTGTGTGAGAGAGAGAGAGAGAGAGAGGAGAGAGAGAGAGAGAGAGAGAGAGAGAGAGAGAGAGAGAGAGAGAGAGAGAGAGAGAGAGAGAGAGAGAGAGAGAGTCTGGCCAGCCAGTGTGTGGGATCTTTCCTATCTCCATCTCCTCATGTTGAGGTCACAGGTGTGACAGCCATGCCTAGCTTTGATGTGGGTGCTAGGGATCCAAATTCAGGACCCTTTACCTACCAAACCCCACCCCCAGGCTTCGAGCTTCATTCTTAAGGAGCAGGTTGAGATGGGAAAAGCACTTTAGTTGGCAGTAAGCATAAAAGATGGAGAACCAGTCCGTGGTGTAGAAACCACACAGACAGAAGCTTTAAGGAGACAGGGAGGTGATGACAGCAGTTCAGTGGATCACTAGGGTGTTCTGAGGGTGCTGGCTGTGGTTATGTGGGTGGTAAAGCAAGGCGAGAGGCCATGGGAGGCATCCCCAGCATCCCGGGGTTGAAGGTGAAGCTTCTGCAGACAGTGAGGGGAGAAGTGGCCACTCTGACTCACTGACTCAGCATCCCTGTTTCTCTCCTGTTTCGTGCACCAGTGAATCTCACTTGGTGGAGACGTTCCCAGAAAACAAGCCAGAGGCTTCTCTTCCTGTGTCAAAAGGACCCGAGCAGGGCATGTTCGCTGCTCATCTTTGCAACCTGGACTTGTTTCTTTATCTTTCCTTAGTTAAAGACAAATGAGGCAACTTTTCACTGTTTTTGTAATAACTACAGGTCTCCAATACACTGCTTCTTGTTTCCCCAAAGTTTTATCATTATGATAATGTGAACTGAATACATTTCTACACTACACTCTCTAGAGATAATTCTCTATAAGACAGGGGACTGGCTTACTCTGTAATCTGTGCTTATCTGTGGAGTTGAAACAGAGCCACTGGGAGACCTGATTTTGTCCCTTGGTGCTCTGTGGTGGAGGACTCAGGTGTCCCCACTGGTCTGTGTTCTAGGCACTGGGTGTCAGGGTCTCATGTGTTGAGTTACACGCCTCTCAGTGGAGGCCTGTCTTAGACAACAAGCTTGGGAAACTGGTTTCCACTGAACTGCTCCTCTGTCTTCAGAAAAGACACACTCAGAGTCCCGGCCAGGAAGAGTCCTTTCTGATGTGCCCGGGACTCCTGTTAACAGAAGCCACATGTCGTGACTGAATGGACGTGATTCATGTTGGTTCCTTGTCTTCAAAGCCACAGTCTTCTTCCTGCTAAGCCTTCAGTGTGGAGAGACAGCAGCCTGCGAGAGATGGCAGCCTGGGACAGAGACATAGCAGCCTAGGACAGACAGATAGCAGCCCTGGACAGACAGACAGCAGCTTGGGAGAGGCAACAGCCTGGGGGAGACAGAGAACAGCCTGTGAGGGACCGGCAGCCTAGAATCAGAACAGACCTAGGGTCTAGCCTCTTGGCCACACCTACCATGTAACTTGGAGCCAATCATCTTCTTTCTCAGAGCTTCAGCTTTCCCACCTGTAAAATGAAAACAGTTTCCTCTACATGGCTTTACTGAGAGATGTGCAGGAGAGGGCTTTGTGCTGAGGGAAGGGACTAACAAGAGAGTAGGGTTGCCTGTGACGTAGAGACTTCCCTGTGGGATGGCCACCTTTTGGGGAAGGCCTGCATTCTTAACTGGCCTCTCTGGGAGGAAGGTGAACACATTTTCCCAACAGTCCAAAGAGTATAAATATTTCAGGTTGTTTCTGGCAACAGAGTTTCCACAGCATTTTCTCAGTCCTGCCGCAAATGCAACCACGGGCCAGGTTAATGTCAAGAACCTGGTTCTATTCCAGTTTAAGGGTGCAAACAGCAGGGCCACGCTTTCACAGTGCTGCCACAGAAGGAGGTACACAGACAACACACAGTACTCTGGGCAGGAGGGGAAGGGCCCTGGACTGATGTCACAGTCTTCCTCAGAAAGCTAACCCAGAAGGCACATACAGTGAGTTCTCAGGGCCTCAGCAGTGTGGGTCTTTATGGGGTGAAAGGTGAGAGCTTGCTAAGCCAATCAGGCTGCAAGCATTTACAAAGCACCTACCTTACAGTTGGGCAGTGATCTGGGGAGTAAGGAAGACAGTTACCATCTTACAAAGACTCTCACCGAGTGGCTGGTTTCAGATAGGTTCTTCATGCCATCCTGGTAAGAACTCAGGTGTGAGGCAGAATTAGCAAAATTCTTCTCATTATCCTCATTATTGTGCTTATAGCTCCCGATAACTTCCTGGGAAGGGTCGGGGGATGCTAACTTTTCTCTGCTCAAGATCCTAGCCAGTTCGTGTTCTCAGAGTTGTTACAGTCTATGTTCTCTGGCCTGGGAGATGCTGGGGGTGTACCCAGAGCAGAGAAGAAAGATATCCACATTTATTGGGTGGCTTTTCTCACCAGGGACATTTACAAGCTCATGGAAGTCTTTCTAACTCCCCTGCAAGGTGTTTTGGCCCATTTTCCAGTTAAGCGGGGCCCAGAGACGCTAAGCAAGTTGCTAAAGGTCACACAGCACAAGACTAGGCCAGGATTTCAGGCCTTCTGTTTGCAGGTGACTCCTCTTCTTTTGGCACAACACAGACCCTTGGGTACTGGGGTGTCTTCTCCATGAGCACTTATCAGCAAAGGTTACCTGCTTCCTATTCAGCAGTCACTTCTCCCTCTCTTTCCCTCTTGCTATTGCTTGTCGAGGTAGCCAAGTCCCCAGGGTTAGTTGAAGAAGCATGTCCCTGTGGCCCGAGCATCGCTGTGGTCTTAGGCTGGGAATCATGGGAGACAGAGCTGCTGAGATTTGGGTGTGGAAGTTTGTTGGGGTGGAGCTCTTAGGATGCACATGCACTGGGGAGGAGGGAGGGGCAGGTAAACAGAGGGAGGTCTTGGATTGCACTAGTCACAGCAGGGGCTTATTCTCTGGAAAGTTCTGGAGCCATGGTACCCCTCAGAATTGTCCTACTGTGAACTAATAAGCCAGGTAGGGCCTCTGTACCTGATACACAAGCTAGAGTTATCTGAAAGAAGAAAGCCTAATTGAGAAAATGCCTTCATAAGATCCATCTGTAGGGCATTTTCTTATTGATGGGGGAGGGTCCAGCCCATTGTGGGTGGTTCCACCCTGGACTGGTGGCCCTGGGTTCTATAGAAAGCAGGCTGAGCAAGCCATGGGGAGCAAGGCAGTAAGAAGCATCCCTCCATGGCCTCTGCATCAGCTCCTGTCTCCAGGCTCGTGCCATGATTGAGTTCCTTCAATGTTGTGCTACAATGTGGAAGTTTAAGCCAAGCAATCCTTTCCTTGCCAACCTGTTTTTGGTCACAGTGTTTCATCACAGGAACAGAAACCCAAACTAGGACAGTTGGGTTTTAGGTAAACACCCCTCGTCTCTGAATGGTCTAACAAGAGATGGCTGAAGTCACAGGAATGGCCAGGTAGATTCATGGGCAGACGACAGATGTTCAGCAGATTAACCGATACCCAAGAGAAAGCCAGAGTACTGTTGTAGGAACACTTGTTCAATATTGCTTTAACTATGGCTTTGTTCCCAGTGGAGAAGGAGACATCTGACATCTGTCATGGTTTACACCACACCAAAGCCATGTTTACAGGAGAGAAGTGGTTCACTTCCCCCATGGACAACACCTAGTTAATTTTGATCTTTAAGAAACATCATGATCCAACAGGCACGGACCTGAGTTGGAAGCGCAAAATGGGAAAGCCCAAAGACTGAAAATCTTGAATTCCTGGTGGTGCTTTGGCATGGCCAGAGGAAGTGCACCCTGCCGTAGAGCTGAACCAGAAGGCCGGATGGACCCAGGACAGCTTTTCTTCTCTCCAAGACAAGTTTTGAATTCCCAGCACACAATAGTACTTAGACAGTGCCAGCTAAAGGACGGAAGGAGTGACTTGCCTCTCCCAAGCTGGCCATTTTCAGTAGTACCAGCACACGTGTTGACCTTAAAAGTTACAGACTTGGAAATCACTGAGTTCTTCCTTTTTTCCTCTCCAACCCCAACCCAAGTCCTAGGCACGTTTCTATCTCCAGAAAGTTCCTCAAGTCCCTCCAGCCCTGTGTGCCCTGTGGACGCATAAGTGTCCAAGTGGACAGCACCTACTGGCTCCCCTTCAGCAGCCCTCACGCCAGGCAGCCTGCTTTCACTTTGGCTTGCTGTTACATTCATTTTCCAGCCACTAAAACCCAATGCGATTCTGTCATAGCCCTATGTCTTCAGTATCTTTCTTTTGAACTGTGAATAAGCCCCACCTTCCAACAAGGCCCTGCTTGATCTGGCTTCCACCTACATCACCAGCCTTGCTTTGTGCCCTGCCACTTAAGTAATGTATTCTTCTCCTTGTCTTCTTGTTATCCTCCCACTTAGGGATTGCCATGACACAACCATTGATAAATATCTGTTGGATGGATAGGTGAGGGGTGGGAGATAAACAGATGGGTTATCTGGTAGATTAAAGGTTGGATCATTAATGAATGAATGGGTGAGGGGTAATAAGAGGATTATAAATGGGTGGATGGACAGAGAGATAAAGTAATAGATGAACAGAGAGATAGATGGGTGAATGGATGGGGCTTGTGGCTGGCTGGATAAATGAACAGATATGTGGGTAGATAGGTAAATATGTGAATGGATGTATATATGGATAGATGCATGAATGAGGGATGGATAGATGGATGGGTAAAGATGAATGTATGTATACAGGATAGATGGATGGATGGATGGATGGATGGATACAGGGCTTGATAGATACATAGATGGATGAAGGAACAGGAGGCAGCCATGTTTGATCAGAAGACAGATGCTATCTTTTGGTCAAAGTTCATGGTCAAGCTAAAGCTCCAAACTCTGCCATGCTCCCTTTTGCCACATGGACTGTAGCTTGACCGCACTGGTAGTTCTGACTTCTATGCACCATGAGCTTTGGAGAGATATGGGAGCACTGACGTAGCCCAACCCAGTCTGAAGCAATAGTTGACTGGCCCATTCATATTTGTTACATTTCTTTAAACTTTCAGTGGGACTTCAGTCTTCCACCTCACATTTCCAATTTCCTCTGTTCAGATGGTGACTAAGGCAGGGAGCATGCTTCTCCCCTTGGTCGCTAACATCCTGTCAATCAATTCTGTGGAAACACAGCCTGCCTGCCTGGATCTGCAACCTCACAAAGAGCCATCACTTGGGCTGTGTGATGCTTCTGGTTCTCAGTGCCATCTTTGATTTATTAAACGTTTTTTTTTTTAGTAAAATTCTGCATTCTTTTAGCACATGGAAAATCCTGTCTCATGAAATAGAAAACCCAAAAGAGAGAGGAGGGATCTAGAGATTTGCACGTCTAAACTTCCTGTTTTTCTGAATACAATGTACCAATATTTTCAAAGCCTCTTCACTTTGAAGGAAGAGGGACCTCTGAGTCCCTCTCTAAAGTGAATTTTCTGGCATTGCTGGCTTCCCAAAGTACATCAGTATGCTGGTTATGTGTTGTGCAAGCAACAGTCTGAGTTGGCATCAGATGGCCACTGACTTGATGAGTGACTTTGGGCTAGCTGCTTAGTCTGAGTCTGTTTTTAATCAGTTTTGTGCTTCAATGTGCATGATGATATTAGCAACATTTCCTGAAACACAACAGATACTTAATTTGTATTAATTTGCCTTTTTTTTTCCTTCTTTAAATTTTCATTTTCCTTTGTGGGACTGGGGACAGATTGAGCCTGAGACCTCGCCTGTTTTAGGTAAGAGCCCTACCACTGGGCTGTACCTCAGCTCTCTTTTCACCTTTGTTTTGACACAAGTGTCTCAGCATGTTGCCGAGGTTGGCCCTGAGCTCCCTTGGTAGACTTGGTTTTGAGCTCATGATCCTCTTGACTCAACTTCCCAACTCCTGAGATTATATGTGGATTGCCATGCCTGGCTTGTCTGTAATTTCTCCTGGAAAATGTGGAAGTGTAAGCTGAATAAGCCCTTTCCTTCCCAATTTGCTTCTTGGTCCTGATGATGTTTGTGCAGGAATAGAAACCCTGACTAAGACACCATCTATCATGGCAGGCTATGAATCCTTACCCTCAGCATGCACTCCAACAATGGACCTTATGTAATGTGACACTAGTTGTCACATGGGCGATTATCTTCACTGGTGTGTGTGTGTGTGTGTGTGTGTGTGAGAGAGAGAGAGAGAGAGAGAGAGAGAGAGAGAGAGAGAGAGAGAGAGTGAGTGTGTGCATCTAATACAGGCTTTGAGTGTGTGATGGAGATGAGAAGATCAACTTCACTCACAGCCCTTAGTTCTGAGTTTCAGTTTCTTTGTCTGGCATAGGGAATATTGGTACATACCTCATAGAGTTGCAACTGTGTGGGTTAGGATGGGCAAAGTTCAAATTGCTTGGGCTCATCTGCGAACATGAAAGCACCCTCCGATGTCTACAGCAGGATCTTCCATGCTACTGTCTCTGGGTCCAAGCAAACAAGCCAGGAAACAGAGTGGAATCTAATTTTACTGTCTCAGGTGGCACCAAGAGCCCAGTTGGTCAGATAAGGATTGTTCAAAAGACACTTCAAATAAATGACCAATACTAAAGGTAGACAATGACACAAAGGAACAAACAGACGCTGCAGCCACAGTCTGTACAGAATAAAATATGTGGGAAGAAGGCTGGCTGTCCACTGCCTTTACTTTAGCTGTGCTTGCAAAATAACCCTTTCCCTAAATGGACTGTGAGAATGCCTGAAAAGTCAGCCTGAGGACCACCAACAGGAGCCCCTCTCCCCTTCATGCCTCTGTGCATGCTGTAGAACTGCTTTGTGGGTAAAGCCACTCTCTGTGTAGCAAGAGAGAGCAGGGAGAGGGGCTCTTGCCAAGACTCTCTGTTATTTCCAGAAGAACTTGATGATCACTGGAGGCATGGTTGGCCCAGGTCAGTCTGCTGCCTCTAAAGGGTTTGAAGATGTACTTGGCAGGTGTATAGACCCAAGCTTTAAGCTGTCACTTCCCTATGTGTGAAAGTAACAACCAGGTTCCTGAGTTGAGAAGACAGGGCAGTGTGACTCTGAATGAAACTTGGTCCATGGATTGGGGTTAATTTTCTTGGAGCATCTCTGTACCATGAAACAGATGAGAGTGACTTTCTCAAACCGCAGGAACCCCAACTGTAAACTACAGTTTATTTGACCCAAGGAGACAGCGCTGTTATCTGGAGCCAGCATGGCTCTGGAGGACAATGCCCTGTGAAAGCGGGCAGCCCGTTCTTTCCTTGTTCCTGTTGACCGGCTAGTTTCCCAGACTGCTGCATATTGATCATGGGGTGTGATTGTACTCTGTGCCCTGCAGCTCTTCTGCCACTGTGTCATCCCTGCTTGTCAAACGGCTCGGCAGTGGACAGCTTCGTCTCATGAGTGGCTCTGCATCTCTGGAGTTTAAGTGGTCCTCTGACCTGCTGACTGAGCTTGCCCTCCGGCAGAGAGGCGTGAAGAGGATGTGAAGGAGCCAGCTGCGGCTTGTGCACCTGTCAGGTAGCCTCCACCTCAGCCTTCTCAGCCCCACCTCAGCTGCAGGCCTGTGGCAGAGGTCTGTAATATCTGTGCCTGGACTTGGCGGCTGCCTTCGGCTTCTCAGCCTCGAAGCCCTGCTTCCACTGTGATGGAAGAGCCTAAGAGGTCTGGTGTCACCGCTGCTTGGAGCTCACCAGTGTTGCCACACTGTCCACAGGACAAAGTTCAGCTGGATTAATGTGACACAAAAGGCCCTGCTAATAATCTGTTGCTGGTAGGTTGTGCTCCTTCCCCAGCACTCCAAGTTCCTCTCGTGCCCGTCTCCACACCAGCACATTTCCTCCACCCCAGCACAGCATGTATCCTGACTAATGTCTTCTAATGTCTCCACTTGAGGGAGGTCTTCTCAATATCTGGCCTTGGAAAGAGTCCCACATATCATCTAAAACCAAAGTTGAAAGGTTTTAGCTTCCCTGGGATTCAGAGATAGCTCTCTTCCTACAGATGGGCCACTTTGGCATCTTGCCTGTCTGTGGTCTTAGGACACTGGTGGGTTAGCCATTCATGGGGACACTTTGGGTCTGGCACTGTGATTGGTTGGTGCTAGGTATTGTCGGCCGAAGGTATAGAAATAGATGCATCATTTTATGGGTGTGTGAGAAAACCCAGGTCTCAGAGGGGGTGACTGGAGGGGAGAAGGAAGGAGAAAGAGGAGCAGCAAGGTGGGCTTAGAAACCTGGAGCCCCCGCCCCCAGAGGCCTTGCAGTTGAGACTGCTGTGTCACATGCGCGTCAGTAGGTGGCAGGAGAGAGGCTATGTCTATGCGCTATGTTCTGATCTGTGAATATCCGAATGACTAGTAGTTTAATATTCCCTGAAAAAAGGGAGCCTGAGACAGCTACTAGTTCTAGCACCAGGCAGATTCAGATAGGCTCCCAGGGTGGGGAGCAAGCCAGAAACTAGAAAAACTTTGCCTGAGACTATGGGCCCACTATGGGCCCTGAGCAGAGGTAAGCCCAAGAGAAACGACCCTGCACATTCCTGGTTTGCTTTCTAGGAAGAATCAGACCCTCCTGAAGCTAAGCTCATCTCACGGTGGCCCTTGGGACTTGGTGGTCACACTGAAGCCAACGCATCCCAAAGGCCTCTGAGACCAGGTCTCCTTTTAGGTGGGCTTCTTCTGGTCCCTTCTTAGGAACTCGGCCCTCTGCTCTGTCCTTTTCACAGAGGTTACTTTGAAACGATAACACCGCACATAGCTTCAGACCCCAACAGGGACAACCCTGACGTGGAGAATTGTCAGAAGTGACCAAGTCTTTGAGAGATTCTTAATTCACAAGTGATGCTCTGGTCAAGTGGTCAGGGCTTCATTCACACCTGGCAGGACTGGCAGAGATGGCTCAGTCTGGCTTGCAAGAACTGACTGTGCACCTCCTGCTCTCAGACTGGCAGCTTGAAGTCAGCCACGTGGGGGCATTGTAACCCAGGGATTGCTGGGTGCTGTAAGAGTCAGTTCCGGGTTCAGCACCAACGCACCTGCTAGAAATGAGGACCCAGGAGGCCAAGAGCATTTCAGGGCCAGCAGCATCATGGTTGGGATGTGCTAAGAAGGACTTCCCAGAAAGGTTTGAGTCGGACTTCCAGGTGAGTGCAGAAAGGTAACCGGGGGTGGATCACACTTAGTTACACAGATAAACACACTGATTGTACAATGGCTTCCAAAGGCGCTCATCCCTCAGAGTCCGTGAATCCAAACTTCCTACGTCAGAAGGAACTTTGGAAATGTAATCACCTCTGTGGCCCTTGTGGCAGAAATGCGACTTTAGATATCAGGTGGGCCCAGGCTTTTGTTGTTTGTTTGTTTGTTTTAAAGCTGTGAATCCTTAACAGTAGTAAGTGGAAAAGCTTTCCTGGCTGTGTCGGAAAGATGCCAATGTGTGAGAGGCAAACTTGTAAAGACAGAAGGGACCATGGGCCGGTGGCCTTGCCAGGCAGAGAAATAGCCTGCTGCTGATAGCTGGCAAGACAGAGATTGCTGAGGAAACCAGCCCAGCCTTCACTGTGATGTTAGCCCACAGAGACCTGTGGCTCGGGTGCATCATGCTTGCCTTAGCACGCATCAAGTCCTAGATTCAATTCCCAGGGCTATATAAACCTGGTACTGGTAGTCCCTGCCTATATTCCCAGCATATCGGAAGTCCAAGGTCATCCTCTGTTGGGTAGGTCAGCCTAGGGTATGTGGGAGCTTATCTCAGAAAGGAGTAGGGGTAGGTAAGAAGAATCAGAGAGGAAGATGATTCTAGAGGTCTGGTATCAAGTGACAATACAGAGAGGATGTAGATGAACAACATTAGGCTGCAAGCTCAGATGGCCAGACCCAGGCAATGAATAGGAAGAGGGAGGCGGGGGTCAGGGGGGACAGCAGAGGGAGGGTGGTCACGGCGTTAAACTTCAGGGCCGAGGAGGATATGGGGTTAGTGAAGGCCTTTCTTTGGTCCATCTACACAGTCCACCTACATCAGGACCCTGCTGGAGTATGGTCCCCAGTGACCAGAGAGTTTGACCTGGAATAAAAAGTCACCAGGAACCTGGAATCCATCAGGTGTCTAAGAGTGAGTGGCAGTCTGTATTCAGGGCTCCCCATCTACTTCCCCTTTGCAGTCAATTAAGCCCAGAGTGGTAACAAAATCCATCAGTACAGACTTGGAGGAGAAGACAGGACTTGGGCTGCTGCAGCCTATTATGAAAAGGAGGGCCATGACCACGCCCTCGAAGCCCACTCCCACCTCCAGAGGAAGAGAGAGGTGGCACCCAGCTTCCCCCAAAGCCCTGGCCTTGTTGCTGAAGGAGCCAAGTGAGGGGGGAGGGGCTCAGGCTGACCAGAGGCTGCAGCCCCATTCTTGCTGTCTCCCATTTTGCTAGGCCCACTCAGACTCTGCGAGAGGAGGGTGATTATTTGAATTTCTTGTTAGAAACTCATCTGTGTGGACAGAATCCAATATTTTTCTTCCCCCAAAGCTACTATCTACCTATCTATCTGGGGTAATTGATTCTTACTTTTCCTATAGCGGTAGATTGAGTTTGCTGAGGAAGCAGTTCTAAATGGTAAATCGCACAGACAGAAACAATCAAAGCTCGAGTGATTGCCCTCTGAGGATTCCCTCAGCAGGATTTTTCCACCCCAAAGGTTAGACTGCTATTCCTGACCTCTAGAGAGAGCATGGCTGGTCCATCCACTGCTCAGGGTCATAAGACCAGAATCACAGACTGTTCCAAGTGAGGCTAGCTGGGTTCTGGGTCCTCTGCTTAATAAGACATATATGACCTTGGATGGATCAATGCCCAGTGTCCTAGAGTGGTGCTGAAACAAAATACCTGAGGAAAAACAACTTAGAGAAAGTTTTACTTTCGGCGTATAGTTTAAAGCGCGGTCTATCATGCTGGGAACGTAATGGCGGCAGGCACTTAGAACAGTCACACCGAGGTCACAATCAGGAAGCAGAGAGAGGTGGACTCAGTCAGACCCTCAGCTTCCTTTTCCTGTTAACCCAGCCCAGGCCTCGCGCATGGGACCCTGCTGCTCACATCCACAGGAGGTCTTACCACCTTAGGAAGCCTCTCTGCAAACACACGCACAACCTCACTCAGAGGTGGCTCCTCACTGACTGAAAGTTCAGTCAAGTTGGCAGTGGAGATCATCGCACCGAGGAACCGTTGGTGATTTGTTAGAGCGGCTTATAGGCTATGGTCTAGCCAATCCAACAATGGCTGTCTACTCATAGAAAGTCCAAAAGGCTGGATATCTCAGCTGGTCTGCAGGATATGCTAGGATCCTGGAGAAGTAGGATCTAATTCAGTGGAGGAATGAACTTGCCCGAGGCCGAAGAGCCTGAGCCGATGGCTGTGATGTCCTTCTGTGTCTCTTGCCACCAGGAGGTGTGGCCCAGGTTAAAAGTGGGGCTTCCCACTTCAAAAGATCCGTATTCAAGGTGGTCTTCCCACTCCAAATGATTTAATTAGGAGAATTCCACCACAGGTGTACCCTGCTGCTTGGGTTTTAGTTAATCCCAGATGCAGTCAAACTGACAACCAAGAACTAGCTGTCACAACCGTCAAGCAACGTGTCATAGCCAAAGCTCTGTCCCTTCAGAGCAGCGGTTCTCAGCCTTCCTAATGCTACGACCCATTAATACAATTCGTCATGTTGTGGTAACCCCCTACCTTAAAATTATTTTCATTGCTACTTCAAAACTGTAATTCTGCTACTGTTATGAGTCATAATGTAAGTCTCTGTGTTTTCAGACCGTCTTAGGTGACCCCTGTGTAAAGGTCATTCAGGCCCCTAAAGGGGTCGCAACCCACAGGTTGAGAGCTGCTGCTTTAGACTGTGGCCCCCTTAGTGTCCTGAGGAAGTGCCTGAGGAGACCAGCAATCTTCTCTTGCTCTCAGTGGACTTGAGATCTCTAACTTGGGTGGCGACAGAGCTGAATAGCACATTATTCGCTTCCTATTAGCCTATCCTATTGTAGCAGTTCTGGTTGGGTAGAGATCACAGCCTAGGTTGCTTTAGGGACTTCAAAGCCTTTTGTTATGTGATAGGCCCTCGTTGTATAGCCTGGGCTAGCTCTGAACTTGCTAGCCCCAGCCTCAGCCTCCAAAGTGTTGGGATTACAGTTGTGGCTTGCCATGTCCTCCTTTGAAGGCTGGTTTTCTTGTGAAAACAATGGCTCTTCACGTGCGTCTGTAGGCATGAGATGGTGACCAGACCTGGAGAAGAAGGCGTGCCAGCTTTGTCTTCATGTTCTGTCTGTCTTCTGTGCCATCTTAACCTATGGGTCAAATTCCACTCAGTCATGCACATCAACACGCTAATCACTGAGAAGTCTGCTCAGGGCTATCACACAGGGCGAACTGGATCCAGAAAGGCACATAGCAGCCTCCAGGACCTGAAGGAGTGACTTGAGGTGGCACCCCAGGTTGTTGTTCCCAGAGAAGACAGGAGTACCCCCTCCCCTTTATTAACACCTGACTCTTCTGTATTGTTCTCATTCCGTATCTGACTCCCCAACCCTCCTGCAGTCCAGAAGCTGGCGTGTGACTGAAGCTCTGAATGCTCCATCCCTTGTTCACTGAATGCAGCCTTTGTCTCCCCTAACACTTGCCCCACAGACATTGGTTTTCCCAGGAGATGAGTTTGGGCCTTGGTCAGGTTCACTCTGAGCCTCGCTTTCCCTCTCCTTCAGGGCCCTCGTGGAAGGTGGATGGAGACTCTGCTGTTTTCTCTGCATTGCGATTATGAACACACAGCCTAGAAAGCATGTGCCCAAGTGTGACAATATCACACGTAGCGCATGTAGCGCATGGCCCACAGCTTGCCCTTTTAGCTCCAGGCCTCCCCTGCATCACTCTGATAGAGGGGACCGTGCTTAGATTCTCTCGCCCTCGACTTCTGGGTGCGTTTGGCCACTCTTGGGCAATGGAGATCAGAAGGTGACAGGAGGTACTTGCTAGGGGTCCTTCCCCTTCTTTCACCTCCTGTAGCCTCTGGATATGACGGAGTCTCCTCTACCATCCCAGGACCTGCTCAGAGTCTGGTGGCATCTGACTGGCTATGGCGCGAACCCTTGCCATCTCCACATACTGCGTGTCTAACGCATGCATCTCACTGCATTGCATCAGCTCAACAATCAGAGAAGAGGATGCTCTAACCATTAGTCCCACTTTGCAGATGAGAATACTGGAGTCTGAGAGTGGCGGACTTGTCTGCTACCAGAAAGAGATACAAGGTCACCAGACTATCTAAGGCCATGGGCATTTTACTAGCCAAGGGTGAGACAACTGTGGTGGCCTGGCTCAAGGCTCACTTCTGTTAGCCAACTGTGGCCCCAACCACCAGGTCCACCCTAGCCCCCAACTCTGCAGCCCCAAGAAGCAAGAAGCCACCCCCTAAATCTCCATCAGTTCTTGTGACAGACACCCGAGCTAGGCTGCAGGAAGCCCCTGTGACTTTGATGGGAGCCCAGATCCCATGCAGGCACTTCCAGGAGATGGCTTGCTTTGAACAGATCACTCAGTATAAAGGAGAAGGGAAAGTGAGGGGGTGGAGGAGGCAGGAAAGGGAGAGGGTGAGAAGAGACGAAGCTCCCGGTTTCTCAGAGCCCAACCCAAGAGTCTCTGATGACCAGCGAAAGGCTTTGAAAAAACGGAGGGCAGCCGTAGAAACCCCACTCTCTGAAAGTGGGGGTGGATCCTGGCAGATATCACATGGGGACCCCTGCTGTGGAGCCAGGGGGACCTCGAATGAGTTCAGGTGATAAAAAATATATATATAAAAGTTAATAGAGAGCTGCTACACTGTCTTCTCATTCCCAGGGAATCCTGGGGGCAGAACACGCCAGGCTGCTGCATCTTCGTGCCCAGCCAGACTCCACACACCCCGAGAGGTCGCTTAAAGTGAGGGAACATTCTCTCAGCTTGGGATGAAAGAGTCCTCCTGGAAAGTGTGCCATGCAGGATCTTGGTTTGAATGGCTCTCCTGCCATGGCCCTTCCGTCTAGCAGATTACCAAACACTCGCTGGCTGCAGGTGATGGCACCTGCAGTGAGGACCACAAAAGTGGGGTATCTGTGCCCGTGGCTAGAAAACAGGGGCCCTGAGGATGCCCCAGGAAGAGTGCCCTTCAGGATCCAAATCTGGGTCAAGTTGCTTCTATGGTGAAATCATTTGCTGCCGTCTTCCTAATGTGCTTAGAAAGGATAAAGGCGCTTTCCTGGGCAAGCAGGCCGGTGCGCGCCCACCCCGTGTGGCTTTTCTTCATTTTATCTGGACCACTCTCCCTTGACTGCCAAACTCCAACTGAGTATCAGGCTCCCCAGTTCCCTACCCGCCTGGCATCCTTCTCCACCATCACTTCGCAGGCTCTCTGCACATCCCTGTCCCTCTCTCTGGGCTTTCCTCAAGTCTGCTGTTTGTATGCCCAGCTCTTTCACATTCTCTGGCCTCAGCTGCTGAAAGGCCCAGCTCCATCTTTCTCCAGAGAAACGCTCTATTCTCTATATCAGCATCCCTTTGAGAGATCCTATAAACACATAGTTATCTGTCATCTATCCCTGCAGCGGCTCTGATGCCTCAGCCCCAGGATTCAGAGAACTGTCCATTTACACATGCCAGTGTTCTCAGTGTTCAAGCACAAAGAGGCTTGGGAGAGCTCACGGCTCGTTGGTGTGGGGAAGGAGGCAGTCACATTCCTGGGAGGCTGAGAATGCAGGGGAGATAGTAGGTCGAGGAAGGACCCAGCAAAGCTTGCTAGCTTTCTACAGAATCCCGACCCTCCATGGGACAACACCACATGGATATGTGTGTGGTTGTGCAGGCTGGGAGTTCACCATTGCACTTGGGCCTGGGATGTATGTCAGCTCCATAGGCATCTGCCCCACCCTGCCATACTTCATCACCCATCCTGAGGTCATGCAGATGAAAACATTTCTGAACTATGATGAAAGAGCCTCAGGACAGGCTACTTGGCTGTCCTTGTTGACCTGTGACCTATGTGACCTGTGAGTGTATGTTTGAATAAAATGAGTATATTGTTTAGAGAATGGGGCCAACAGGAGGGGCTAAGAGATGACTTGACTTAGCTGCGTGAAGGAAGGAGAGGGGCGGAGGACTCCCGAGAGGCTGCTGCTGCCCAGGTCAAAGGTCATCAGCTAAGCGTCAGGTAGACAAGGTAAGAAGCTGATTATCTCAGGATGGAGACCTGATCACCAGTAAGAGAACCAGAAACAATTAACACGGAGAGGAAGTTGCCTCTGGGTTTTGAGGGGAGGGTTGTTTTCAATCAGAAGTCAGACAGCACTGTGGATTTTTTTAAAAGTCATGCTTTCAACACAGCTTAATTTACTCTTAGACAGGGTCTTACTACGGTAGCCTGGCTGGACATGTAGCAAGCCTGGAACTTGCTATATAGACTAAGCTGGCCTGAAACTCACAACTGTCAGCCCGTTTCTGTCTCCCAAGTTCTGAATTTTAAGGTGTGCACCACCATGCCTGACTGCAATGATCTAGTTGTAAAACTCTATGCTTTGGGTAAAATTTAAAAGGTTGTCATATTTTCTTAGACATGAATTTTGAAGTGGAAGGACCCATGATGCCTGTCATGTCTGCCTCCAGCCTTGTCCCACTCGGATCTCTGGGAAATACCTTAGGTCTCTGCGATGGCTCACATCCTCTGGCAGGCAGCTCGGCTGCACTTGACCACAGACATACATGCCTGCGAAGGTGTTTCTAGAGAGGTTTAACCAAGGAGGAAAGATGCCCCAAATGTTGGAAGCCGCCTCTCACAGGCTGGGGCCCTGAACTGAAGAGAGGAACAAGCTGAGCCCCAGCATTTACCTCAGCTCCCTGACTGTGGAGCCTCAAGCTCCCACACCGAGTCTGAATAAACCTTCCTCCATTTAATTGCTTGTATAAGGTCATAGTGATGTAAACCGGGCAGACCTGGGAGGGCTACCTGGCTGCCATTTTTGATCCACACTAAAGTAGGTAAAGAATATTAATTATAGAGAAGCCAGATGTCCCTGGATGGAGCCATTGAGCAACTGGGCACCAAAAGCTAAGGGTGTCCTGAAGTCCATGGGCCTGGAGCAGCAGGCTGGGCCTTCCCTGAGGCAGGAATGAGGATCAGGGCCTTGCGGACACCTCAGTGCACTTTTCAATGTGCTTTCCTGGGGCCACTGCCACAGCTGGTGTCACAGCCGGTGTGACCTTCCTCCTCACTTGACTCTGGGGCTTGGTCTACATCATACCCAGCAGTCTTAAAACTTTCCACAGGAGGGGAGAGCAAGGACCAGGTGTCCGAAGCCTTTCCCATTAGCGCCTCTCCAGCTGCCTGCCCATCTCCCATTCTGAGGTCGCTCCACTGGCCCTCCATGCTTCCCAGCTCACACAGGGCCTGCCACATCCCTGTTCCTGACAGCAGGCTCCTCCAGATTATGTCTGCAGAGGTTGAAGTCCAGACTTTCTAGGGATGACTCTGCAGCCACTGAATTGTTTTTTTTTTTTTTTATAAGCCACCAACACATTCAAATGAGCACTGTGTTCTAAGAAGCCCCGAGGCCAGTTGGAAGATGTACCAGTTCCCTTCAGTGGGCCCCCAGCTGACCTATCGCACCGTTTTGGCTCCTCTGCTGTCAACCTTGACTTCCAGCCTAGACTTCCTCCTCTGAGAAGGCCAAGGTCCTAGGAATGGAGATTAGGTGACTTCTTGGTGAGTGCTGAGGTCCTCTGTGTGGGTCCTCCTGCCTGGGATAGGAAGCAAGGCTGGCCATCCTGACTCTGGACCTTTGTATTGCCTGGTGCAGTGACCTCCTAGGGTGTGGTCCCAGCAGGCCTATGGTCTCCAGGCTGAAGGAAGATGTCATGCACCTTCACAGGAGGTCCAGGCATCATCCATGTAACCCCCAGCCCTTCCCAGCCCTCTACCTCTCACCCTCTATTTGTCCTCCACAGACTGGTCTATGTGTCCTTTGCTGCATAGGAAGGACGTGGTCTGCAAACCGCTCAATGTTGGGCTTTGCCGAGGGGCTTTCTCTTATCTCCCACTCTCCTTCCTCAGAACAGAATTCAGCTGGTTTCAATGTGGGGATTAACGTAACCCAAGTGAGCAATCTACTCTTCTGCATGGAGAATACTCTCAGGTCTGTTGTTTATCTGTCTTCCGCCTACCCTACCCTAATCTTCGGAGCTTAAAAGGCTTACGATGCTTCTTAGGCCCGGAATCATTCTTATAAGGCAACTATTGATGAGCTAAACAGGAATGATTTCAAAACTTAGTGTGAGAACTTGGGGCTCCGATTCCACTGCCGCGCACCAGGCAGAAGAGAAAAGAGTCCTTGCAGGTCTCCTCAGATACTGTCTCGCCAGAGGGCCACTGTGACCCTCACACACACCAGCCCAGCACTCCCCCTCCTCATCTGATCCAGCGGTGACATCCAAGACTTCCTATCAGCTCAGTTCAAGTGCTACCTCAGCCTGAGAGGAAGCACCTTTCCCCCACTGTCCTGCCCACTTGCAACTTACACAGAGGCATCCCCCTGCAGCCCCAGGACCTGCTTTTGCTGCATTGTTTCATTTGCTGCTCACAACCCAAGGAGGAAAGTTTCTAGAGGAGGAAACAGAGGTTCAGAGAGGGGTAGAGCCCGCCCAAGAGCCGTCAGTCATGAGGTACAGTATCAGGATTTCATCTCGAGGCTCTGACTCAACAGTCTTCCCATGGCCTGTTCCTAGCTTGACTATCTCAGTAGGACAGAGAAAAGCCACAAGGCTACCATGCCAAGCTAAGCTACGCAAAGGAGCCCCTGCCCCCTCCATTGGTGCTGATTTTGGAGGGAAACTGGAATCACAGGTTTTGAGGATGTAAAGTGTGGCTGCAGGCGGCAGCTTCCCAGAGACTCTCTCACGATGCTGGGAAAACACGGTGCCTTCTTCCCTGGGATTTTCAGTCTCAGTTATGTGCAAGGCTAGGGTTGGCATGAAGCAGAGAGAAGAGGCATAGAAATCAGGACAGATACTGGGACTCACTCGTGAGAATCTATGGATGCCCCCGCCCCCAGTTTAGGGGACAGCAAGGCCCCAGGCTGTCTACACTCTAAATCATCTGAGGAATATGTGACATCTACTCAGGGACCACAGAATACACAGAGGTGTCCTGATAAAATAATAATGGGCAAGTCCTCCTCCCAGAATTCCTACAGGAAGATTTACCATCCCCCAGGGATTAGAGCTAATAAATCAGGAGTCAGGATGTAGGATAGATACACAGTGCCAGAGGCTACACACACACACACACACACACACACACACACACACACACACACACACACGGCTTGTCAGAGGAAAGAAAATCTATCATCCTCAGCTTAGGCACCCAGCAGGCACCAACCGGCAGGAAGTGGCCTACAGGAAGTCCTTAAGACAGAGAAGGAAATAGCCGTGCAGGGACTATTTACCCTGGAGACTTAATATCTGAGGGACATGGCTGCGGCTTTTAAGAATCAAATGGACCTTCTTGAGAGAACTTTGTCAAACCTTGGGTCTTTACCAGGGTTCTCGGAGCACTTCCTGGGAATCTCTCTCCCTGTAGGACTGTCCTTGTGCCCCTGAGAATTCTTAGCACTGTCTCCAACTTCTGTTCATTCAGTAACTTCCTGGTGATCAGAAATAAGCCAGGGCATTACTGAATATTCTAGATGGGGCCCTAGGTTAAGCTGTCCCCGCACGAGGATCACCAGAAAGACAAAGGCTTAATTTGGTTTTCTTTTCGAGGCTCCAGTGAGCGCCTGCCTCCTTGCTGCCAGCCACGGACAGCGCATGTGCCTGGCTAGCTCTGTGCCAGCCTCGCTTGCCTTCCCACTACACTACACGTATTCTTGCGAGGTTTCCACATTCCCTAGGTTTGGAATGTTCCTTGTGTTTCTTTCATCCTGGAACCCACATTTCTCCTTTCCTACCATATTCAGGTGCGTTGTCTAGACGAGTTGTCTCCAGATAGAGCCGTTCCACACAGAAGGGAGCCGGAAGGATCGCCACACAAGGGAAAATACAGACCTCCCAGTAACCCCCTGTGGGTGGAGCTATAGACTCAATAAACACTGGCCTGGCAGAGGAGACTTCTCGGTGGAGCTGCTTCCAGGTTGTGCCGGAGACTTGGGAGTACAGCCTTTCTGAGTGCTCACCTACGCCAACGGGGCGGCAGGGCTTTATGGTTATGCAACGGTTCATGTTATGTAGCGGCCTGTGAGTAACCTCCCATCCATGCTCCTGTCGCCGACCCCAATAAATTCGTCGGTTCAGCTCGATTTGGGCAGACTGTTCCTTTGGTGGCCCGTTGTCCTGTTTCTTTGCTTCGTTGCCCCGAGTCCCTCATAAATAGACACATATTCCGTAAATGAAACTCTGCTCTTTAAATATCCATTCCTTTGGGGCCCATCTTCTAACCAGCCAACTCTATGGGCTTCCCACCCCTGTCATTCTAGCCACTGGTTGCTGGGTTTCCCCTGAGTGTAGATGTCTTTGGACAGGCCTCTGCCCGATCTGTCTCAAACGGCTTCGACAAGCGTGGAGGTGCCAAGGGCAGACACAGGGTGAAGGATGAGAGGCCCGATGACGATTTTACTACTAACCTGTCCCAGAGGAGTGGACTGCGACTTGTCACCAAGGGTGACAAGCTAGGCTAGCTTCTACCTCTTCTTCCTCAAGCTGCACATGTAGGGACTTCAAAGACCAGCATGCATCTCAGGGCAGCAAATGGGACTTGGAAATACACTGAATATATGAGGTGCCGGCTGATCTTGGGAGACTTAGGATGTCCTCAGAGACAGGAAGAGTCAAAAAAGATTTGGACAGGGTGGGAATACTAATGCCAGAGGGATTCTGGGAGTCAAGGGAGGAGGGAGGGTTAGTCAGGGAGCACTGAGTATCAGACAGTGCTTATCCCAGAGAGATAAAATGGAGGCTGGAACACTGGGCTCCTGATCTTCACTTATACCGCTCTGGACGTTCAAAACCCTCGCCCATCCTTCATGGTATTTAATTCTCACAACACAGTAGGGCAGATATTCTTTCTCAGTGACCAGGAAAGGGGGCCTGGGGCTTACAGATGGACATAAAGAACAGCGAGGTGAGGCAGGACCAGATTCTAAGCCAAGCCCTCTGCCTCTAAATTCACTCTGATTTTCAAAGAACAGGAATGTGATGAAAAACACGTTTGAATCCATTGTAGTAACAGCTACCGTTTGTCGCGGGCTCCGATGTGCCAGGCGCTATGCTAAGAGCCTTGAAGTCATCACTGTCACCATGTTCCTGTGAGGAAGGTCCTCTAATCCTCTACTGTGCTCAGGGGGGGGAAGCTGAAGCCCAGAGAGATTAAGACACTTGCCCACGGGGCAGAGCCGTGATTGGAACCAAGATGAATCTGGCTTCAAATCTGTGTGTGTGACCTTTGTAATATTTTGCCTGTTCCTCAAAGAGGAGGACTCCGGGGGCCTTTGTCCCCACGACCTGATGCTGTTTGAAAAGATATGAAGAAGGAAGGCAGCTCTCCAAACCTTCAGCTTAGCTGAGCTGCAGGCAGCACACAGCTTCCTTGGGATGGGTAAGGAAGAAGGCCAGCTGAGTGCTGGGCACATGGTCCACAGGTGACCCACTCAGACCAGGACTTCACGCCAGTAGTCACCTCCTTTCTCCCGAGGCCTAGATAGAGTCACTTTGCCAGTGTCTTCCCAGTGGAGTCTGTAGTAAAGGGGGCCATGGCGCTTTTGAACTTGAAATATCTTCACAGGCTTGTGTTCAGGAAAGTTAGTTTCCTGTTTATGGTACTGTTTTGAAGAACATAGGGCTTGTAAGAGGTGGGCCTGCTTGGTAGAAAGAGGCATGAGGGGTGGGCCTTCAACAGTTATACCAGTCCCTGGTCCTGGCCTGTGTATTCTACTTTAAGATTAGCCACTGTGTGAAGAGCTATCCTACCTCATGGGCCCACTGCTTTGGACAGAACGGTGCCTTCCTTCTTCCCGGCCAGGATGGACTGAAAGCCCTCAGAAGCTGAGAGTCTAAATCTTTCCCTCCTCGTATTGGAGGAGTCCTGATGTGTTTGGTCCTGATGACACAGACATTCATGATAAGGCACCGTGAGTCTGGTTTTCCAAGCAGTACCTTCCCTGGGAGACTCCTGTCCCCAAGTGTCCCTGGAAAGTCTTTCTGTTTTGGTTCTGAGTCCTCAGCTCACAGAAGGACTCTTGGCACAGCAAAAACACTTCACAAATATGGGTGGGATGAAAGAGCAAACCTGTGAATGGGCTTGCCCAGATTCCCTTCTGTGATTGTCCTATGCCTGGACTAGACTCAGAGTGGTCCAGGCTCAGCAGAGCCTGGGGTGTGTGTCTGTGCACCCTACTTCAAAAGACCCTCCAGGCTGAAGGTCATTTTCCTCCCCCCTGTCTACTGTTTCTGCCTGAGATCTCTGCTAAGACCCTAAGAGAAGTTCTCAGTCTTTAAGCCCCTGGCAGGAGGTGGGGGTTCTCCAGTCTTGCCTGCCCTCATCCGTCTTGCTGTAGGATGGATGGAGGGTAAGGAATAAGTCAGTCTGTTACACTTGTAGTTGCTCCACCAGCTGGAGAAAGGAGAATATAGGAACAGATGTACTGTTTCCTACTGGAAGGTACAGAAGGGGAGACTGGCTATTTCAGAAGGGAAGGTGGTTAATACAGGTAAGTTATAAATTATCTCTGCTTTCTGTTCATTCCAAAGAGAGGCGCTCACCCAAGGAAACTGTGTGGTCTTTGAAGCCCAGTTGCCTTTACTCAAATCTTTCTTTTCAACTTACTTAATTTAAGACCTTGGGCAAGGGCTGGTGAGATGGCTCAGCAGTTAAGAGCGCCGACTGCTCCTCCAAAGGACCCAGGTTCAATTCCCAGCACCTACATGGCAGCTCACAGCTGTCTGCGACTCCAATCCTAGGGGACCAGACACCCTCACACAGATATTTAAAGAAATGCCTTGGGCAAGTTGGTTAAGGTCTCTGGACTGTAGTGACCGTGTGTGAAGTGGGGTGACTCTTTCTTCATAGATTTTGATGTAGGTGGAGTGGGTACCAGAGTGTAGCACACTTTCCTGATAAGACAGTTAGTTACTCTGTGAATGTTACTTTAACCCTCCCTTGGCAAACTGCCCCCTCTTCAAGTCCTGGAGGGCAGATGACAAAGCCTACTGATCCTCCCAGGGGGGCTATGAGCGAAGCTCTCTGTGGCTTCCCTAGGTCCTTTTCAACTTTGTGCTTCCTGGATGGTGTGGAGGACAGAGATGAAAGGCGCTTAGCCCATTGGCTTTCAGAATTGTGTTTCTCTGTATCCCTGGCAGGTGCAAGGAGCCATGTCAGCCATGAAAAGACAGATTGGGCATTTCAAATTGGTTCCTAAAGCAGGTAGGTGATTGGATAAAAAGACGATTCTAATCCATTCAATTATGTGTCAAGTCCCGCACTAAAGCCTGCATATGCATCACTTCGTTTGACTGCCACCCTAGCCCTGTGAACTAGACACTCTATTATCCCCGCTGTATGGATGAGGGAATCGGGGTTCAGAAAGGCTAAGTATCTTGTCCAGGGTCACCCAGCTAGGAAGTGGTGGAGCTGAGGTTCAAACCCAAGTCTGTTTGACCTTCAAGTTCGAGGGACCTTGTTACCCATTAGGAAACGGAGTCTTGGAATAAAGGGGTTGTCACTTTGACCCTGCTTCTGATTGCTTGGTTATTCCAGTTAAATGTGTACGTTCTTTCTTAGCAGCGGGGACATTAGGGGTCCTGTGTATGAGACTCTTCAAACCCCACTACCAAAAAAGTTCTTTTTCCTCCTCATTTTTTTTTGGGGGGAGGGAGAGGATGTGAAAGGGACACTTGACCCAGATATGCAGTGTCTTTTCCAATAAGCAGATCGTAGAGAATGGCTCTTAATTAAGGCCTGACCTTCACCCAGTTCAGCTGTTTCCTGTCTCTGGCTTTCTCTTCCTACTTAGGCTGCTTTGAGAGAAAATGAGGTTGGACTCAGGAAGTATTAACCACCTTCCATGTTTCCTCTCTGTGACTCCAGAGCTGGCTCCAAACGCCTTGCTAACTACCCACTGGCAGTCACAGCTGGATGTCCCAAAACCCTCAAAGGTCTCTCTCTCTCTCTCTCTCTCTCTCTCTCTCTCTCTCTCTCTCTCTCTCTCTCTCTCTCTCTCTCTCCCCCCAGCCTGTTTTTTCTAGTGGGGATGCTGCTGCCCTTCAGCAGGTGGAGTACAGCTGGATGTCCCAAAACCCTCAAAGGTGTCTCTCTCTCTCTCTCTCTCTCTCTCTCTCTCTCTCTCTCTCTCTCTCTCTCTCTCTCTCTCCCCAGCCTGTTTTTTCTAGTGGGGATGCTGCTGCCCTTCAGCAGGTGGAGTACAGATACAAAGAAGCCTCATGAGTGGCCACCTTCCCTTTCAGTTCTGAGGATCCAAGAGGAAGCAGGTTTCCCTCCCTCACATGGTGGTCTCAGCTCAGCCTTCCTTCCAGTTCACCTGGTACTGGCTGCCACAGAGATCGCACCTCTGGGGAGAGCGACCACACCCTTACCAGCCCAACGCTGTGTGAGGTTCCCTGTTGTCTCTGACTTCTCCAAAGCCAGCTGTCAAGGGCTCTATAACCCAGCCCATCTTTAATTTACTTCCTCTTCCTCTTAGATCTGTCTTTTCACTCACACTTCTTCTGACTCCACTGCCTCTGGCTAAAATGCCTTCCTCCTTCCCCAGTGCTGCTTTAATCTACCCAGGTGCCATGACCTGGAAAGATAGTTTCCATTGTCTGACATTTTCCCACTCGGCTCAGTTGTTGTAAGTGCCTAGAGCCCTCTGTGATGTATACTCTGAAATAGATACATGGTCTACGTGAAAGAGTCGTGATTAACAATGTATCCATGAGTGTAGGCAGAAGCTATCGATTAGTGATGTCTGCTGCGGTTATAGGAAGAAGACGTTATTGATGAATAATGTCTGCCATGGGTAAAAGAAAGGCAGACTACTGATTAGAGATTTCTACCGTGGATAGAAGAGGAGAAATGGAAGTAGACTTTGTTTAAGAGCCAATGGATGTTTGTCTCTTTCTGCAGCCTCTAACAGTTGCTTGTCTCAACTTATCAAGGACTACCGTATCAACAAGCATCTTATTTTATTGGCTGGGGTGTGTGTGTGTGAGAGATCTGACTCCCTTCAACTCTTGATCTGCACCAGACAGTTAAGGACTTATTGTAGTTATGGCTAGTTCATATCAGAGCTCACTGGATGCCAGCAGCACCCTAAAGTCCTGGCCCTGTCATTTCAAATTCTCACTTACTGTCACAACTCTGTATAGCAGGTTTTCCAGCTGAACCATATTGGGGAAACAGCATTCACAGAGATAAAGCAGCCTTTTAGAGTCAACTAGACAGTGTGGTGGGACCAGTGTCTGGCTCCAAACTTTGGCAGTTAGACTACATGAATCTCAGTCTCCTTCTTTGTATATTCCGGATGGTTGGTGTGATCTGCAGCCACTTGCTTTGGATGAGATTTCTACCGTTATTTTAATGTCTTGATGGGAAGAAACTTGCTATATACTTATTATATCCTTCCCTGCCACACTGAAGTATCCAACAGCTCTAATCCAGAATAGATGGGATGTCTACAACGATGCTCTTTTAGGGTTGGGCCTATTTATCATTCTTACAGCTCCCTTATAATTTGGGAATATGGACTGAATGTCACAGATGCATACAGAGCGTGGGACCCTGGCTTGAACTGATTCAGGAATTCTAAAAACATTACTCCAGGGGGTAAAAACAGCGTCTTTGCTTTTAATGACGTTTCTAAACTTTCCTGGATGCAGTAGCAATGTTGTACCACAAGAGGGCAGTAAAGACAAGGATACCAAATCCAATTTGTAAGCCAGGCCTCAATAAATCAAGGAGAGTCCAGCGGGGAGGGATGTTGTTTCTTTTATTGTGGCTGCTGTCATTAATCTCAGACTACTTGTGCCACAGCAGGCAGATGCAAAGATCTAATGGATAATAATTTCCTTGAAACTTCCAGCAGAATGCGGGAACAGGCATTTAGTCATCTATGTCTTTGTCCAGCCTGTATTTATTGAGCGTCTACTATATTATAGCTCTGTGTTGTCAGGGAAGAGAGGGAGGACCATGTAGGATAGGCAGACTGGCAAATTCTAGTGCGTTTGTGAAAAGACCTCTGGGAGTTCCAGAGCTTGTCCGAGAGCCAGGAGGGCATCTTGTAGGAGGTGACATTTGACTTTGCATTGGAGGTCAAAGGTGGGCACCTCAGATAAACAGAGTTGGAGAGGGACAACCCTAAGTTTCATATCAGAGAGTGATCATCATAGCCCTATCCTCTTCCTCTATGATGAACTCACAGGTCACTGAATTAGGAGCTCGACAGAGGGCCTGAGCCGCGGAGCCAGCACACCTGAGAATCTTGGGGTCCTGAGGGCTTGGGGAAGTGTTTGGAGTACCACTTAGGTTGATCCCCTAGGAAGCTCCTGGGAGAGTCCAGAACGCTCCTTCCCTCCATTTGTGGCAAGGTTCTTACTTATTCCCTGACCCTGATCCTTTAGCCCAAGATCTCTGGCTGAGAGGAAGGCACAGGGAGAAAACAAAGCGCATGAACTACCATCATGAACACCTGGGGGCGCTAGAGAGCAGGCACCGCCCTTCCCAGGGGTCTGGGGAGGCAGAGGAAGGAGGGGCTAATACATGATGCCTGTGGTCTCAGGAGCAGTATGGACAGAAAGGTCCCGCGCTGTCTATCACCAAGATGACCTCACAGCAGCAATAATAAAACCCTAACTTCAATTTGCTGAGAACAAGCCATGCCAGGCTTTTCCCCGGATAGGAAATGTTTACAACTGCACTTCCTGGCTGGTGTCCTTACTGTTCCCATTTTGCAACCAAACACACTGAGGCTCAGGGAGTTCAAGGGACTAAGAAGACTTCCTTAAAAAATGCAATATGCCAGGCCTGTAACCCCATCTAGTAAGGCCAGCCTGGGGTACAGAGAGAGTCCAGTCTTTGGATCCCACAACACACATGCATGCACACATTCACAAAAGCCAAGATTAGGACTTAGTGTGGTTTTTTTTTTTTGGTTGTTTTTTGTTTGTTTGTTTTTTGAGACAGGGTTTCTCTGTATAGCTCTGGCTGTCCTGGAACTCACTCTGTAGACCAGGCTAGCCTCGAACTCAGAAATCCACCTGCCT